>NC_091809.1:52254924-52557954 GCF_041296235.1 Equus asinus
GACAAATAAAACTTGTAGCTTTGAATGGCCAAATAAAATGAAAGAAGTTCTGTTTAGATCAAGGACAGAAGCAAGAAATAACTGAGAACCAACACAGTTTGTCATAGGCAAGTAAAAATTCTGAGTCATCCATCCATCCATCTATTCAAATTTATTGAGATCTGCACTGTTTTCCTAGGGCTGTAACAAAGTATCATAACTGGGTAGCTTAAAACAATAGATATTTATTGTCTCACAGTTCTGGAGGGTAGAAGTCCAAAATCAAGGTGTCCGACGGGGCCTGCTCCCTCTGACCTGTGGGGGAATCCTTCTTGCCTCTTCCTTCCTACCTTCTGGGGGTTTGCTGGCAGTCTGTGGCGTTCCTTGGCTGGCAGCCATGTTATTCCATTCTCTGCTGTTGTTGTCACATTGCTTTCTCTCTGTGTGTTTCTGTCTTCACATGGCCTTCTTATAAAGACACGGGTCCTATTGCGTTAGGGGCCCACTCTACTCCAGTATTAGCTTCCTAACTAATTTCATCTATAATGACTCTATTTCCAAGTAAGGTCATATTTTGATGTACTGGGGGTTAGGACTTCAACATATCTTTCTTTGAGGGACACATTTCAATCCTTAACGAGCACCTACCATGTAACATCACTGTTCTATGGGCTGAACAAAGCACAGTTTGTGCCTGCAAGGTGATTTCAGGCTTGTGGAGAAAAGACAAGTAAATAGTTTAGAACGTGCTATGATGGGGTTAGTATAGGGTGCAATTAGAGCCCTGAAAGGGACCATTAATTCAGACTAGGGTGTGTATGTATCTGTGGGGGGCACTTAGAGAAGATGTCCTAGACCAGGTAATGTCCAAGCTCAGACCTGGAAGTGGCAGTCACCAGATAACCACGGAGACAGGATGGGAAAGAAAGCTTTTGAGGCAGAGGAAACAGTGTGCAAAGCCTTAGAGGCTGCTGCATCGCTGAGTCATTCCTCAGGTGGATTCTTCAGTCTCGAGGCCTGAAGAGAAGCTGCAGACCTCAGGCATGCTCCACTGCGACTCGAGTGGAGGAGCCTGTGCTGGGGCAGAGGAACCAGCCACTGGGCCAGGTACGCTGTGCCTTGGCTTTGCATCATTCTGTTCAAGTTGTATCAATCCTGCCTTTTAAGAACCTTCAAAGTTTGAATTTTATTTATTTGGGGACAAGATTTCTAGTTTTTACTTGAATTTTAGGCATCATATATCACAGTTATTGAAAGAAAAAAATATTCAGGGTACTTTTAGAATCAAGCTAAGTTTCACAATACCTGTCAACTTGCTATGGATTGAATAAAATAATGTCTGTAGATAAAGACCGGGGATATTTTCAGTGTAGGTATTCAATGTTAGTTTCCTTCCAACTTTTCCATTACGCATGTACTCACTTGGAATTAATTGCTCTCATCCTGTGATTCCATAGCACTTTATTCCTTTATGATGGCATTGATCTTACTCTCTCTGCTCTATCCCACAGTTGCTACCATGGCTCTTTCAGAGTCTTACTCATCTTTTTATCTTTTCTTAGAGCTTAGCACTGCCTTGTATATGAGAATTAATGAATTTCTGTTGAATTGAATTGGGTCATGATGTATGAATGAAGTCATTACACTGTCTAATATATAACTATTAGCCCAAGCAAAAAAGAAAATTTTCTAAAAGCAAAATCGAACAGTGGGTAAGTTTAGTTCTTAAAATTCCCTATGAACAAAACGATGTGATTATTTTCTGTGTAACTACTAGGTAGCCATAGGCAAGTTATATTGCCCTAAGACTTCCAATATAAAAAAAGGACAAATATTTAGTTACAAGATTCTAAAATAATAGTAGAAGAAAAAGTTTGTTCATTTTTAAAGATTTGCACCCAAGCTAACAACTGTCGCCAATCTTTTTTTTTTTTCCTTCTGCTTTTTATCCCCAATTTCCCCCAGCACATAGTTGTAGGTCCTTCTAGTTGTGGCATGTGGGATGCTGCCTCAGCATGGTCTAATGAGCGGTGCCATGTCTGCACCCAGGATCTGAACTGGCAAAACCCTGGGCTGCCGAAGCAGAGCGCATGAACTCAACTACCCGGCCACGGGGCCGGCCCCTTGTTCATTTTAAAATTTTGATTTCAAGTTCTTTTTTTTCAATTTTTTTTTTTTGAAGAAGAAGATTGGCCCTGAGCTAACATCTGTTGCCAATCTTCCTCTTTTTGCTTGAGGAAGATTGTCGCTAACATCTGTGCCAATCTTCCTCTATTTCATATGGGATTCTGCCACAGCATGGCTTGATAAGTGGTGCTAGGTCTCTACCCACGATCCAAAACTGCGAACTCCAGGCTGCTGAAGCAGAGCATGTGAACTTAACCACCACACCACTGGGCCGGGCCCAGCAAGCCCTTTTTTATTATACTGGCCTAATCAGTTTTATAATATAATATAGTATAATGCACCAGAAACAAAGCTTTCAAACATGATTTGATTTTTGCTTCCTGGACATGTTTCCTGGGAATGAATAACCAAACTACTGAAAGCAACTGTGTCATCAGAACAAAAACATTGCTGATTATTCTAAGAAATCTCCTCCAGGATAACTGAATAAATTCAGTGGTAAGAGGAAATCCTTACAATTTACCTTAGTAGTAGGAATAAATAATTTACTTGTTAATTTCATAACAACAAAAGAATTCTCATTTCTAATCATAGTGTTTTGTTTGTGTTCATTAATAGAGTTTTATAAGATACTTTAATCATTTAATTTATTAATTCTTCAAATACTACTACAAGGGGGTCAGATTTTATATTTACAATATTTTGCTTTGGATATTTTCTAATACATTTTATTTCTATTATTTACATTGATATACTATTCTTGAAAAAATAAATTATGGAATAAAAATTGATTCCTGGATATTAGAATACGATAATATATAATTTTAATGTCTCATAGATGGTTAGTGAGTTTTAGTGCCACTCTCAGAACTATTCAAGAAAATTCAAGAAAATTGCTTAGTTCTCTATTTTTGGCTTTTCAGAGCCAAACAACTTGGGTGGCAACACAGATTAGTGGCGTCAAATGCATTTGGGTTTGAACATCAATTCTGCTGTGTGATTAATGACAAGTAATATTGTGACTGTCCTTCCTGGTTCCTCCTTTCTTCCCTCCAACTGTAATTACTAACCCATAGGTTAGAAGTTTGTGATCTTGGGTAAATCAAAGAACTACTTCTTTAAGTCTTGGATTTCTCATCTATAAAGAAGATTGCTGTGAAAATTGGAGATAATGCAAACATTACTTAACAGAATGCACAGCATATGGTGGATATTTTATAAATGGAGGCAATATTATTATTATGAGAGAAAATTTTTCTTTTGATGCTTTCAAAATGTGGAAGAGTGGAAAAAAGAAAAGGATGGATTGCCTAGCTTCTGTGTACAGGTATGGAGAATTTCTGATGATTCAACCTCTGACCTCTGGGGGAGTTGGTAAATAGAGTTGGAAGGAAGAAAGGAGAAACAAGGAGGAATATCTAAGATATTATTTGCCCTTAATTGTGCAGTGCAAATTCCTCTGTCCACAACTTCTCCATTGTATATAAATCTTCTCCCAAGTTAATCTGCAGTTATAAAAAAGCTTGTAATAAATGCTAGACTTTAAAAGAAAGGTCTTTTCTTCTCAAGACCTGGTTCTCATATGAAAAATGCATTTCTTCCTTGTATTATGGTGGAAATTTTCGACTGAAACATTCTTCAAAAATAGCATACAGTAGGGGCTGGCCCCGTGGCCGAGTGGTTAAGTTCGCACGCTCCGCTGCAGGCGGCCCAGTGTTTCGTTGGTTCGAATCCTGGGCGCGGACATGGCACTACTCATCAGACCACTCTGAGGCAGCGTCCCACATGCCACAACTAGAAGAACCCACAACGAAGAATACACAACTATGTACCGGGGGGCTTTGGGGAGAAAAAGGAAAAAATAAAATCTTTAAAAAAAAAAAATAGCATCCAGTAGAGGCTGGCCTGGTGGTGTATGTAGTGACTAAGTTCACTTACTCTGCTTGGCAGCCCAGGGTTCATGGGTTCGGATCCCGGGCACAGACCTAGGACTCCTTGTCAAGCCACGCTGTGGCAGTATCCCACATAAAACAGAGGAAGATTGGCACAGATGTTAGCTCAGCGACAATCTTCCTCAAGCAAAAAGAGGAAGATCAGCAACAGATGTTAGCTCAGGGCCAATATTCCTCACCAAAAAAAAAAGCATATGGTAGTGTTTATTTCTCTGATTACCTATCTACATTACAAAAGAAACTTGCTCTTGATTACCATAGTATAAAAGCTGAATTACCGAATTTAACCTTAATAATATCTTAGAAGAATATTGAATTGATTCCAAAATCAGCTCTTTGCTTAGTTACCTGGCAACCATCCCAATACTTAGAGAATCTAGAAACTCTTGAAACCAGTATGGTATAGTAGTCAAGCACCTTAGCTCCATCATCAGAGGGACCCCGGATTGAGCTGTCTTTACTATATTTTAGCTTTGTGACCTTGAAAAAGTCACTTACATGTTTCAGCTTCAGCTTCCTCATCTGTAATAATCTGTAATTACAATGTTTCTCAGACAGAGTTGTTCTGAGGATTAAATAAGAATATGAGTAAAGGACTTATAGTGTATATGCTATGTAGTTATTTCTCAAAAATATTATTCTTATATAGCAAGAGGAGCAGATGTTCTGAAAGGGAAAAAAAAACATGAAGAAAATAGACTAAGAAGCAGTGGGGGAAATGGATTAGTTCAAATGGAAAAATTCTTTCCATTGAATACAAATACAATATATGCTCATGGCACAAACATCAGAAAATGTGAAAGAAAGCACATAAAGAAAAATAATATTTACACACATCCATTGCTGAATCTAAAATCTTAATATAAGTTTAAAATTTTAAAACATGTAAAAGTTTCAGAAGAACCTAAAAGGAGCTTCAACAAAGTAATCTAAGGATTTAAAAATAATGCTTCAAAGGGAGAAAGGCAGCTAGGGAAGCAGTGGGTTAGCTTAATGATCATAACACAAAAAGCACTCTCAGTGATGAAAAGAAGATAGAAATCCAATCAAAAATAAAGAGACATGGAGGTAGGAATGAGCTTAAAGGTGATAAGCCTGGTTTGACGGACAAGATGAGTGTTTTGGGGAATAGGGGAATAGTATAGGGAAGGACAGCTGAATGGCATCATATGGATGATCTTGACATAAAGATAGCTCTGTTTATACTTGATTTAGTAGAAGATAGGAACTATGTTTCTGACTTCACTGTAATTAAGTTAGAGATAAAAAACAGATAAGATGTCATATATTCGGAAATTAAAAAGCCTACTTCTAAATAATTCATGGAACAAATTATAAATCAAAATAAAAATTGAGAAGTATTTAAAATGGAATATTAATGAAAATACTATATAACTTGTGAGACGCAGCTAAAATAGTACTTTGAGGGATATTTATAGCTGTAAATGCTTATATTAGAAAATAGATAAAATGGTAAATTAAGAAACAAAGTGAAAAGGAAAGAAAGTTAGAAAGAAAATAAGAACTAACCCAAAATTTAAGTAATAAAAATCAATAACTATTAATAAAGAAAACAAAAATACCTTAAAGGATAATAAAGGTGAATGTTGTTTTTTTTTTTTTTGGGTGAGAAAGATTGGCCCAGAGTTAACATCTGTTGCCAATCTTCCTCTTTTTGCTCAAGGAAGACTGTCACTGAGCTAATATCTGTGCCATCTTCCTCTATTTTGTATGTGGGATGTCACCACAGCATGGCTTGATGAGTGGTATGTAGGTCCATGCTTGGGATCCAAACCACCAAACCCCAGGCCACCAAAGCAGAGTGTGTGAACTTAACCACTACACCACCAGCCCAGCCCCAAATGTTGGTTTTTTGAAAAGACTATTAAAATTGATAACTCTTTGGCATAATTACTTAAGAAGAAAATATACAAATGATTAGAAATGAAAGGGGATAATAACTAGAGCTATGGCAGAGATTAAAACAATAAGTCCTTTAAAACACTATGAATCCTTTAACCAATAAATTTGAAAATGTAGATGAAATGAACAATTTCCTAGAGAAAAAATAACTTACCAAACTATTTCAAGAAATAAAAGACAGGCCCATCCATTTATTCAAACACAAAACCAGAATAAGCAAGCAAACCAAACCTATAGTCTTTACGCAGATTAGGGCCATATTTATCATTTCAACTAATTTTAGTCACCGTGTAGCTCATGGGTTTGCCTTGTATTGAGTTGGGTCTACTCACCATACTATTCACCACATCTGATAGTGCCTTGGCTTCAGTAAGTTAGCTTCTGTACTAGAGTCTTCTTCTAGGTTTCCAAGAATTGTTGCAAAGGATGTGGATAGTTGAAAATATTCCTTTCCTACTTCATTTTTGATAGAGTTCTTGTTGAGAACCACTGACCCAAACCTTCAGAATCTTCATGACATTCACCTCTTAATCTACACTTGTAGAGAGAGGCACTAGGATAAATCTAATTACCTTTTATTTACTTGCAAGGGTTAAATTAACTTTGCCCACACATTTTTGCTCCATAGTTGAAATTTCAAAATATATCTTCAGTGGTAATTTTTCTTTTTGCAAGTGATAGATAAAGATAGGATTAAGGGAAAATATCATGAGAGTCCCTTTTTACGACTGGTATGAGCAAGCCAATCTTGGCTGTGTCTTTTAATGAGGATGGGGATCCTCGGGTGGCCCTGCCTTTAGGAATTCACTCACTGTCCTTTGAGATGCACCACTTCAGTCAAAGCATTTCATTCGATACTAAAGCTTATTTTGTACCTGCTAAAATTTTATTTTTCAATTATGGGTTAATAAAAAGAAAGAGGGAAAGTAGGGAAGATAAAAACAAACTTTCATTGAGTAACTGCTGGATGTCAGGCTGTGTGTGAAAGATTATTCATTTAATCCTCCTAACACAGTGAGGTAGATGATATCATTTTTATTATTATCTCTTTACAGATAGAAGGAACTCAACTACATAAAAATTAACAACTTTTCTTGGGTCACTTAGTTAACTAGTAACCAGCGGAGCCAAGGACTTGAGCTCATTCCCAGTTCTATTTGACTCCACAACCTATACTTCTTTTGTTATATTACTTTATACACACGCTAGAGATTTGGGCACACTTACACACACAAACACACACACAAACACACACCTACAGTGACAGATGGTTTCTTCATTCAATCTTCATTCTGAAAATGAAGAATTAATTAGGATTAACCACGGTGAAGGAGACAAATACAGTCTCTGCTCTCAGAAAAATTTATGGTCTAGGTGAAAATGTTTGCTCTGAAAATACACAGCAGGGGGAGCCCATCCAGGTTGAGGTCAGTTTTGATCAAAGTTAATTTACTTATTTTATAGAATCACGTAGCATTTTGCAAAAAGGGGCTAAAGGGTAAAAAGCAGTTGAATTACAGTGGGACTTATAAACTGATGAGCTTCCTAAGATCTTATTTACTGTAAATTAATATTTATGATAGAGTTTTTGATTATGTTATCTATAAAATGGGAATTACATTTGAAATTCAAATATTACCTAAGCAAAACAAAGGTTCCATGGTTTTACAGAGGTTGAAAACATTATCTGATTTTTTTCTTGAGGCTCCAGAATTTAATTTTTCATTTTATGCCAATGATTGGGAGTTAAATGTCCAATAGGGTCACTAGGGAATTTTAGTTCTTATTCTACACACAGTCTTAATCCTCAGTAAGTTCCATTTCTGTTCTATGTTACAAATGCAATCTTGAGGAAGGTAAGAATTCTTATTGGCTTAAGGTAAAACCATGTATCAGTAAAAAGTCTCACATTTGGGCTTGATTCCAAAAGGCAGTATGTACCTCTTAGCGTGTAGATTTTGATAAGAGAATGCTTCAGCTACAAATTCAGTCTATGAAACTACTACCATCCCTGCGTCTATTAACTGAATCCGCTTTGCAGATTCTACAAATTTCATATAGTAAATTTATAAGTACTACAATAATAAGATCCAGAACTGTTGGACTTCAAATGATCTACTACACACTTTCCAAGATAGCCTGAATAATCAGTGAAAGCTTTCTCCAGCACTAATCTGATTTTTAGAAGGTAGACCTAACGGCAATAATCGATGGGAGTGGATGGAAGATGGTGGAGGGTTGTTAATTGCGGGGAGGAAGAATGCTGACTTGCAGAAAAAAGATGCATGTCTAAGCACCTTTTCATCCCTCCTGGAAATTGCTTGATCCTGGCTCAATTCCCAGTTCTGACATACATAATTTTCATTTAAAAAATAACAGCTCACTAAAATGAGAAAAACGTATCAGCTATTACATAAGAAGGAGTCAATACAATTTTTCTTAAATGTAGATTTCAACAAGAAATGAATTTATCTGTTTTGAAGAAGCAGAAGACTATTTTCTTGGTCCTGCTAAATGTTTTTTCTTAGTTCTGTTACATATATTTTAATGGAAAGCCAATAATTACCTGGAGCATAGCTCCTTTGAAAAAATTCACATAAAACAAATGCATGAAAGTAAAAGTGCATGCAGGATTTTTAAAAACAGCTTTAATGTTGCTTTCAAAGGCACTTATTTTTTAAAAAGCAGTGAGATTTGAATTTTAATGTTGAGAAAAATATAAGCATAAAGTGAACATTATGTTTTTAAATTCAATCAAGTATAGATATACTAAGGATATTTCTATATATGATTGAATTATATACTTCCGATGACTTAGTCTACAGTAATTATCAAGGCTTGTCCTTAGCAAGCAAATAACTAAGAGTCTTTAAGGTTTTCATTATGTTGATGGTTACAGAGATATGATGAATGGGTGAATGGGACTGACCTCATCTTTCAGGTATGTCTTTCCTGTCCTGCTAATTAGGATGCAAGAAGGGGGTGGGGATGGAGACACCCGATCCAGATGGCTATCTTATCTCACTCAGGCCCTTACTTCTCTAGCCATATATTCACAGCCCTACTTGACAGTTCAAATAGGCTTATCTTTGCTTATCTCAAAGGCACCTCAAATTCTATAAGTCTAAACTGAATGTTTAACCCCTTCCCCGCCTCCAAAAAAACCCTAACATCAGACCTTCGTTTAATGTTCCTTGTTTCACAGAAGGGCACCATCTATCCTGTTATGTAAGCTATGAGTTATCTCTGACACCTTCCATATCCACTACGTGACTCAAATCCTGGTTCTTCTACTTCCTAACCTCTCTCAAATCTCTCTAGTTTTTCTAATCCAAGCTACCATCACCTCCCATCTGGATGATTGCAGTGGCCTCACTCTGGTTTTCCCCACTTCTGCTCTGACCACTTTGAATCCATTCTCCATATTACAGTCTCCTG
Organism: Equus asinus; assembly: GCF_041296235.1. Classification (NCBI taxonomy): domain Eukaryota; kingdom Metazoa; phylum Chordata; class Mammalia; order Perissodactyla; family Equidae; genus Equus; species Equus asinus. The sequence goes on from NC_091809.1 coordinate 52,264,344, forward strand.
AACTTTTTCAAATAAATCTGATATTATCATGCCCCCATTTAAAACCTTGCAGGTGCTTCTTACTGTTCTCACCATGGTCTAACCTTTGCATCACTGCACTGGCCATTCAGCTTCTGCACGGGGTCTTTGCATGGCTGCCTCTGCTGTCTAGAATGCTCTCCCAAGGCTCACTCCACCCCCTCCTTCTGGCCTAATTAATGCCCACTCTTCAAACCTCAGCTTAATCTTTGCAGAAACCCTCCCTGATTCCCTTGATTGGATCAATACTGACCTATTAAACGTCCTCCTAATATCATATATGATTCTTGCATAAATCTCTCTTTCCCTGATTGGATTGCAAGTTTCATATAAAGACAGAGTTTGTATCATCTTTAAAACATGTTTCTTCTTATTGTTTATCATTGTTCTCCTGTGCCTAGAACAATGCCAGGCACATAGAAGTGCTTGATAAATATTTCTTGACTGAATCTTGCACAATTTTTCCATATCAGATTCTCCTAACTTTTGGCCCCATGATTCATGGCCAAATGGCTCTGCTCAGCCCTTCTTGCCTGAGCTTGACGTTGCCTCTTCAGCTCTGACCCTTACCTCGCCTACATCTCTTTTTAAGGATGCAAAGTTTTCAGCTGCTTTGGGCAAACATTCTGTAAAGTTCAGCTGGGTCCTATGATCCTACATTTCAGGGCAGGGTCCTCACCTGTATGGATTGAGGGATTGAGACCTACACGTCCAGTTCAACCTCACACATACAGACTAATGTCTATACCTACACCAACATCTACATTCTGTCTGCTGGGAACATTGCTGGTCATAAAGCCCAGAGAATGCAAAGATAATATATAAACATCGTAAACACAGTTAAGAACTTTTTTCTTTCTGTGTTTACTTACTCAGTGTTCTAGAAATTTATCCTTTGTAATAAAAGTTTCAAAGGTGAGATATACTATCCTAAATAACTTCCAATTTTTTTGAATAAATTACTGAATTACTATTACAATGAAAATATGCCCTTTTTTTCCTTGAAAAGTTATTTAACAGAGTTTATCTCAACAATAGAATCAACTGTTTTTAAATTGATTTTTGAACAATCTTTTTTGGCTTGGCCAAAGAAATAAAAATTACCATATTTAGGTCAATTTGTCTTGTATAGTGATGGCTCTCAAGAAGCTTTGCAGGTATGGCAGGAGGAATGACACAAATGTTTAGTAATATGATTGGAGATTGGGGGAAGGGTATATGCTTCTAGGACTTTGCTTTCTTTTTTATAGCCAAGTCTCTCTCTTGTACCAAAGTTTTAGTATATGGAATATTGTCTTGTCCTCTGGATTCAATTCTGTATCCTGTTTCCTTGTCTAGTATCCCAGATACTCTGGGACAGTGGTCCTGCCTTATTTTCCACTCCTGATCCTATATTCTCATTCCCATGTCAAGGTTTCTCTTACATGCTGTTGAATCTTGGCACCATGACCTTAAATTTTGACCTATTGCCTTTTCCTGGTATCACTTCCTTCAGAGACTATATAATGCTCATCTACTGTGGCTTTCTTCTATGACCTACAGACTGTATTCCCATTCTTGTTTGTTGCTTGCACATCCTCATCCTTTTGCACAAGTAACTACATGTCTGTTCAATACCTATGAGTCTGTGAGGCCTCTGAGACTTGGTCAATGCTATTTTGGACTAAATGAGTACCTCATATGCCATCTAGCTCAAGGAACTGGGCTATCACGCAGGATCCTGGTCCACACAAGTTAAGTCATCCATAAGCATTTATTTGGAAGATCAGGAGATCATCTGCTATTGGTCAGGACCTGTGATTATAGTCAAAGAAGTCATGATCCTTTTCCTTAAAGAACTTAGAGTCTGTAGGAGAAATACATCGACTACACCACAGCACTCTATGTCAAGGACTATTACAGGGAAATGCACGGGGTCCTAGGGAAGCACAAAGGAAGGGGCATTTGTATCAGACTGGGGAATACGTGAGGGTGAGAAACGACTTGAATGTGACCACTGAGTTGTTTTAAGTACAGTCATGCTTCGCTTAATGATGAGGGTATGCTCTGAGAACTGTGTCATTAGGCGATTCGTTGTGTATTTACACAAACCTAGATGGTATAGCCTACTACAAAGCTAGGTTATATGGTACAGCCTATTGCTCCTAGGCTACAAACCTGTACACCATGTCACCGTACTGAATACTGTAGGAAATTGTAACACAATGGTAAGTATTTGTGTATCTAAACATAGAAAATTTACAGTAAAAATACGGTAAAAAGAGACAAAAAACGGCACACCTGGATAGGGCGCTTACTGTGAATAGAGTTTGCAGGGCTGGAAGCTGCTCTGGGTGAGTCAGTGAGTGAATATGAAGACCTAGGACATTACTGTAGACTTTACAAACACTGCACACCTGGGCTACCCTAAATTTATAAAAAGGTGTCTTCCTTTCTTCAATAGGAAATTAACCTTAGCTTAATGTAAACTTTTTACGTTATAAACTTTTTAGTTTTTTTTAACTTTTGGACTCTTTCGTCAAAGGCAAAAGATTCTTGACTCTCTTGACACTTAGCTTAAAACAAACACATAGCACAGCTGTACAAAAATATTTTCTTTCTTTATATCCTTATTCAATAAGCTTTTTTTTGTAATTTTTTTTTACTTTTTAAACTTTTTGATAAAAACAAAGACACACACACATTAACCTAGGCTTACAGAGTCAGGATCGTCAATATCATTGTCTTCCACCTCCAAATCTTGTCCCACTGGAAGGTCTTCCGGGACAATAACATGCATGGCTTTGATCTCCTATGATAACCATGTCTTCTTCTGGATTACGTCCTGAAGGACCTGCCTGAGGCTCTTCTTGAGGAGGTGTCTCTCTTTTCAGAAAAATGACTATCGTGGTTTGCTTGGTTTGTTTCTTTTTTTCATCATAGGTTTGCTTGTAAGCGCATAATGCACCATGAACATTCCTTTCTAATAATGAAAACCTTTCGGTATTGGGGTCCATGTTTTCAACTTTTTAAGGACCTTGTTGAGCTCTGCAAAAGCTTCTGCTGAACCCTTCACTGTGAATTTTCTTGAGAGTTCTTCTTTTTTCTTCTCCTGTAGTTTCCTTTTCTCTTGCCTCTTCTTCAGCTATGCATTCCTGTTCCAGTTCCAACACCCCCTCATTAGTCACTTCCTCAGGAACCACCTCTAGGAGCTCCTCAATGTCATCCTCATCCACACCCAGGTTAAGTTGTTTGTCATCTCAACCACAGCCCTGTTGATTTTTGCAACCTCCTCATCCTTGGCAAATCCTTTGAAGTCATGGATGAACCTCTTGAGTGTCTTCTTTCAAATGCCCTTCATACACTTTTTGGTGACATCACTCCAAGCCGAAGCAAGGTCCTTGATGTAGTCATAGATGTTGTAATTCTTCCAGAATTGTATCAGTGTCTTCCTCAGTTGCAGCAAGAGCCTGGGCAAAGGTCTTCTTCAGGCAGTAGGCCTTAAAAGCTGCTATAATTCCTTGAACCATTGATTGGATCAAAGAGGTGGTGGTTGAAGGGAGAAACATCACTTTGATATTGGGATGAAGATCACCAATAAAAGGAGGATTTCAGGGAGCAATATCAACAATAAACAAAATCTTGAAACATTTATTATTCTACAAACAGTACTTCTCCATTTTGCTGGCACAGGAATTCAGGAGGGCATCTTGGAAGAGGAACTGGGTCATCCATGACTTCATACTGCTCCTGTAGCACACTGGCAGTGTGTGCTTATTGAAATGCTTGAAGGCCCTGGGGTTCTCACTGTGCCAGATCACAAAAGGTTTCAATTTGTAGCCTGCAACATTGCCCCCAAGCAAGACTGTTATCTTGTCCTTAAAACCCCTGAAATCTGGCATTGACTTGGCCTCTTTCTGGATGAAAGTCCTTTCAGGCATCTGTTTCCAGAATAGGGAGGTTTCATCCATATTGGATGTTTGTTCTGGTAAGTAATTTTCCTCCACAGTCAGCTTATCTAGAGTTTCCAAAAATTCTTCAGCTGCCTTCACATCAGCAGTTGCAGACTCACCACTCACTTTCACAATATGTCAAGAATAACAGTTTTCAATCACTTAAACCACCCAGAGCTAGCAGTAAATTCAACATTGTAGTCTGGTCCAGCCTTTGCTTTCAACATAGCAAACAAACTTTTTGCTCTGGCTGTGATTGTCATGGTGCTGAGAGGGATATGCTTCTGTAGCTGGTCTTCAATCCAGGTCATTAGAAGTTTCTCCGTGTCTGATACAGGCCTTCTCAAGTTTCTGTTAGTCTCGTTGCCTTCATTGAAGCAGATCCTTTAAGAGCTTCCGTCACTTTGTTCTTGTTCTTCAAGATCGTAGCTATGGTGGAATGGGACATGCCTGACTGGCAAGCAATAACCATCATTGATTTTCCATCTTTGTAGTCCTTAATATTAATTTTGTTTCCAGGTCAATCATTTGACGTGGGCTCTTACCGGCAACGTTAGCAATGAATTTTGTACACTTAGGGGCCATGATGAACAAAACAATATGAGGTTAAATCATACACAGGAGAAAATCATGCACTCAAGAGACATGGTAAACATGAGATGTATGAGCCTGCTGCCTGTGTAACAGGGCAAACTGTTTTGCAGTAAACTTATTTTTTAATAAGTAGAAAGAACACACTCTAAAACAATGATAAAAAGTATAGTAAATACACAAACCAGTAACATAGTCATTTATTATCACTATCAGGTATTACTGTACATAATTCTTTGTGCTCTGCTTTCATACAACTGGAAGATGACATCACTAGGTAATAGGAACTTTTTAGCTCCATTATAATCTTATGAGACCAACATGGTGTATGTGGTCTCTCGTTGACTGAAATGTCGTTATGCAGCACATGACTGTACAGATAGGCATTAGTTAAATAGGAAGAAATGGGAGAAAGGCATTTCCAGGAAGAAGAAATGGTAGGCTTAATGATACAGAGGGATGACCAACACCTTGGTGGGTTCTCAGAACTACAAGTAGTTCAAAATGGCTATAGTGTGAATTGCACTCAAAGGGGAATGGTGGTAAAGGAGGCTAGGGAGGTGTGGCAGGAGGCAGATAGTGAAAGACTTTGTACATTAAACCATGTTTCAACCCATTTTAGTACAGTCAATTCTCATTATTCACGGAGCTATGTTCTATAAAGTGTCTGCAAAAACTGAATTAGTGAATACTGAACCATTGCTCCTAGGTTCCTGCCTGCCTTTGGTCACAACATTTCATCAATGGGTCAATATATAGCTTTGTTTTATGTGTGTTTCTCTTTAAAGACACCATATTTAAAATGCATTGTTGATTCATCAACATTGAACTCATGGCCAGCAGCGCTTATGACTTCTGTCTGAACAAAGCTCATCTAATGCATGTCTTTTCTCCATAAGGCACATCTCAACCTTCGTGCGCTTCGGAGCCCTACATAGCACTTCAGCACTTGGAGGCTATTTTTAAACAGCAAAGTCACCAAAAAAAAAAAAAAAAAAAGCTAAAAACGATGTGGCACTATATAACCTGCAAAAAGGAAACTTGTTCACAGTATAAGAGCTGAAATAAGAAGGCCAACCATTGCCTCATTCAACCTCAGCTAGGAACATGTATGGTGGGCAACTCAGATTTTTCACTGCTTTGCGGATGTCCATCAATGACCATGAAAGTGCCATGAGGATTGATTTTGGGGTTACAAATTGTAGCTACTAAGTGAATTAGCAGTATGGAATCCATGAATAATGAGGATTGACTATATTACCAACACAGTGGCTTAGGGAACTATAAAATCTCAAGAACCAACTAGAAAATGACTGTTACCTCAGGCTCTGAGGGCATTCTTGACCACACTTCATGTGACTAATATACCCCATCATAGAAAATGGTGAAGTAAATACAGATACATAAATCATTTAACTTTATCTGGCTCCAATACAACTTGCTTACAGATATTTTCATCTTGCTTTTGATAGAGGCAAAGGGAAAAGGTAGATTATGGTTTTGATTTCAGGTATGTCATGATTATTTTCTGAGTTACCTGACCCACAGAATATTCCAATCCTTCAATAAATCCTATTTGATTTGCTCTACTGCTTGTAAGGTGTTTACTAATTTGAACAATAAAGCTTCATGTAACTGGAGTCAAATTGATAGTTCTTCTGCATTTATTTTAAAAAGATACATGATCTTTTTTTGTTTCACTCAATAGTTTCATTTAATCATGTTTTACAAGCAGATAATTAGTATAGGGCCTTTCCTAATAGTACCTTAAGATTTAAAATGCTTTTATTTTGTTCTTAAGGTGAATGTGTATAGAACATAAAGTATACAGATCTTTGGACAAAAGAGGAAGAGATGCATTTGGGGCATGGCCCTATCCAACTCTGGGGCTGGGTCTATCTGGGGCAATGAATTTAGCTATTTGATGCCAAATCTCATTCCTTTCCCGAAGTATATTCTCATGGACTGCAGATGTTACTAAAGAAGATTAAGAGGGGAACCTCACCTGTCAATGTAAAATGTTCCCCAAGACTGAATAACGTTTGAAAACAAAGTGGTATATAGATGATATAAGAGTCATTAATATTTATGCAATCTCCTAATTATCATCTGCCGCCAAAATATTTGCTTGTTACTGTGAATGCACAGTCTGTTTTTAAGATTCTTCCGGTTGAATTCTTTGACAAATTAAGAACAACAAAAATTTAAATGACTAGGTGGCTTTTGTTGGTGAAGGAGAAACCCACTACCTTCTAACGATATTTATTTTATGGAGGAAAATGAACTTTGTTAATATTACAATAGGGCAGGAGAGCAAAACTAAAACAAAGCCAGATAACACGTTACTGAGAAAATTTGTGTTTGTCTGGGAAGCCAATCCTGATCGATTTGACAAGAAGAGCATTTTCTTTCATCTGAGCATCATGGCAATGACACTGAGGAAATTCCCTGCATCTCTGATTTGGATCTACGAAACTGACATAATGATTCTGAGTATCCCTCTTACTACTTTGCAAGTGTAAGATAACGAAGGATAATGTTAAAGTTTTCCACTTTCGTGATTCAGTGTCTAAAGATACACCTTAGTGTAGCGACGCTTCTTAGAGTCTTCTTCTAAGGATGTTCTCATCATAGCATGATTTGCTTCTGGTTCACAGAAGTGCCAGGTAGCAAACATTTTTGAGGAAGACTTACACTATGGTCAGTATTGGTTGTATAGATTGTGTGATGGGCTAGATTAACACTCCAATCCCAATAAAGAGTATATCTGGGACGTTGTTCTTCAGATTGAATAATTTCCTTGTAAAAATCTTTAGTTTATTTTCACTCTTGTTAAAACTTTGATTCCAGATGACATTTCCAAATATGTCCTCTATATACATGCCTTAAAATACCACTCTGATCTCTTCTTCCTTCTTCCAGCAAATGAATTATTTATAATTCTTTTCATAAAGAGATAATCAGCTAAAGAGCTTTTTTAAAGGTGGCAAAACTAAAAAGCAAATTAGTTTTATGATTTCAAAGAATTAGCTGACTATTCATTTATTATAATGTTCTCAGACTCCTTTAGAACTCTCTAAGGAAGAATAATGGTCCAGTGTAGTGCTATAAGGTTTCCTTTATAGACAGAGTAAGTCTTTTAATCTTAACAGATTCAATTGTTTTTGATTTTCTGCCATGGATATCCATCACAGGAATAGAAGTTATGATTAATAGCATTTTGTCCACTGACCAAAAGCATTTATAATGTATACCTGGAAAATATTCCAAAATGGAGGATAACAAAGTTTAAAAAAAGTTCAACAACTGAAAATTCAATATCAGTTGAGGAGAAAAAACTATAAAGGTACTTTTAGGGGAGATGGAAATTTTTAGATTGTAATTAATTTTAAGGAGAAAGTGGAATAAAAAACCTTTAAGAGCATCCATGGGAAATATTTTTTCCCATTTTAAAATGAAAATTATACCAAGAGTTTACCTATCAATGTATATACTCAAAACATGTAGAAGATTCTCTTAAATAGATCATTGCAAATGTTTTATTAGTTAAAAAGAACCTTCCATGCCCATTTATTTTCTGCCATCAAGCTAAAAGTCTGGAATGGTGGTGGCAACAATGCAGAGAGAGTACTATAGACTTAGAAAAACAAACAGTGGTATCCAAAAATAGATTCCATGTTTTAGTAATTACAGGGAGTCACATTCCCTCCCATCATATATAGGCCCATGAGATAATCAAAACTGAGATAAGCATCACTGAGAGGTGATGTGCTAAAATGGTCCGAAAGCAGACTTGCAAACAGACTAGCTTTTGGGAGTATTCTTGCAAAAATTATTAGCCTAGAAAAATTTGCCATATGGATATATGTGGAAAAGGCTAAACAAAATGGAAATATCACTGAATAGAACATGTGTTCACTCATTAATTAATTCAATTATGCATTTGTTTATTCAATCAACAAATATTTATTGAGTTTCAATAACTGGAAAGGCAGCAAGGTTAAGCAAATAAGAAATGACCTCTGCCCTCATAGAGGAAAAGAGAATTAACATTTGGGCAAACTAGGGCCAGGCACTTTCCATATCTGACATCAGCTCTATGGAGTGGATATTTTTATTATTCCTCCTTTTATATCTGAGGAAGCTGAGTCTCACAGGGGTTAAATAGGTTGCTCAAGGTCACACAAATGACAAGTGGCAGAGTTAGACTTCCAAATCCACTCTGTCTCCATGGTCCACTTTACTATGGTGCCTGTAATCTAGCAGGAAAGACAGAAATGTGCACAAAGACCTATAACAGATCAGAGACTGTAATAAATACGATGAGAAAGGAATATGTGACTAGCTATAGGAGCATAGAGCAGGAAGCTATTCATTCTGCTGGTCTCTAGGTTACCTCTGGAAAGGCTTCACAGAGAAGCTGGCATTTGAGCTAGGCCTTGAAGGTAAATAAGGAAGAGCATTTTAGGTAGAGACATAAAAGTGCATTGCAGGTTGAAGAAACAGGTTATAGTCCCACAGGGCTATAAACAGTGTTTCTCTCTCTCAGAGCGGTAGAATGTTTGGCAGCATACCTGAGCGAGGCGGAGCCGGCAATCATTACAATACGATGAGTCTCATGGCCTTTGGGGTTAGGATTCATGCTTTGAATCTGGGCTCTGCCACTTAGCAGTTGCGGGAACTTTGGAAAATAGTTTAAGCCTTGTGGATTAAATGAGGATAATCATCATGAGGCTATTCTAAGCAGTCTATGACTTGATACATGTAAACTGCTTAGCTTAGCCCGTAGCACATGGTCGCACTTGCTAACTGGGCTGCTGTGAATACTACACCACAATAATAGCTGAGGATGACCATAAGAGCACTCACATTGCAGGATTCTCGCGGTTGCTTTTTGCACCATGGCCTTGTTTGAACAGAACTGTACTGTGCAGGACTGACTAAGCTCTGCCACACTATACTCGCAAGGCACATTTTCAATAACATTCTCTTTCTTTCCTGCTGGCTTGCAGTTTTATTAGGCGTCTTACCTTATACTCTCAACAAATAGAATCTTCTTCTATACTGCATTGCAGGACCCACTTGACTTAATGTACAATTTGGCAGATATCACAGAATAATGTGTATGTTTAGGTTTAGCAAAAATATGTTTTACCCATTCACCACTTTGGTAACCCATATGAGCTGGGGTACACAGTATGCCCCAGACTAGTGGTTGAGAACCAACTGTCCAGAGTCGACTACACTGGGGGCTGGGGAGGGGAACCAGGGAAGGAAGAGAGTGGTAGGAGAAATCAGTTGGATTGGAAATGCCATACTCAAGGGTTTGATCTCGATCCTGCAGAAGTGGAGAGCAATGGAAAAATGAAAGTAGGTTATGGACTAAATTGTGTTCCCCCTAAATTCCCATGGTGAAGCCCTAACCCCGCAGTGTAACTGCATTTGGAGACACGGATTTTAGGGAGGTAACTACGCTCAAATGAGGTCATAAAGATGGGGCCCTAATCTGATAGGACTGGTATCCTTATAAGAGGAAGAGACACCAGAGCTCTCTTCCTCTGCCATGTGAGGACACAGTGAGAAAGTGGCCATCTACAAGCCAGGAAGACAGACCTCCTCAGAAACCAACTCTGACGGCATCTTGATCTCAGACTTCCAGCCTCCAGAACTGTGAGAAAACAAACTTCGGTTGTTTAAGCCGCCTGGTCTGTGGTATCTCGTTAGGCCAGCCCTAGCTGACTAATGCAGTAGGAGGTAGCATAATTGGATTTGGGTTTGAGGAAGATAACTAGTACAGTGTGGAGGATTGCTCTGCATATTATGTGGTCAACTCTATACATTCTTCGAAACTTGGCTCCTTTGGGAAAGATTCTTGACTCCTTAAGGTTTATTTTGATGTCCTTCAACATATTCCCATAATATTATGTGCATACGTCTATCATAATAATGTATCATAATTCTTGATTTTATTGATTATCTCCTCCACCAGACTGTAAACTCCCTGAGATCAGGGACCACATCTTATCCTTGCATTCCCAGCATCTAGTATAGAAGTTGGCACAGAACAGGTTCTCAATAAACATCTGTGGAATTAATTAAGTAATTAATACGTTAATAGAAGAACCTGAGGCAAGGAAACTAGTTCTAAGACTACTAATATAATAGTCCATTAGCAGAATATCCACCTGCAACTCATAGCAAATTGTCTTAATTGCTTGACAAAAGATGATAAAAATTGATAATAGTTTGCCTTCAAACTTTTATTTCTAATCCCTTCCAAAAATGAAAATAAATGAAAATTAAAACTCCAAAAGTGCTGAAGAAGTCAATTTTTAATGATTTTTATCTCACTGAAAATTAGGCTTCCTCCCCCCATTAAGTCCTAGGATAAATATATAAGTACCTAATATTCTCAAGAGAGAAGAAAATGCTGACTAACTATTTCTAATCACCTAATTTGTTTGGAGGACTCACCAACAGTCCACAAAGTGAACTAATGTGATCAGCAAACTCAAATGCATTGTTCTGTAATTTATGTAGAATTCCCGATAAGTCTTTCAGAGTTTGCCAACATGTCCAATGATTGAAGACATTAGGCCAAGATGAATCCTCTATCTTTGCTTTTGTAGTACAGGAACAGTTACAGGAATGGAATTTATCCATTAACCAAACAAAATGTTTCTATAAAGCACTGTATTAATTACTGAGTTAAAGGCTGTGCCTGCATCAGGAGGAGCAAACAAGAAATGTTGCCAAGAGAGGCATTCAGTTGATTTGACAACAAATACCAATGTGCTTAATTTCAGCCTTTAGTCAAAATGGTTCTAGATGACAGACTCATTCCTCTGATCATTTAATTTTGATCAATTAAGAAGTCAATTTTTTTTTTTTTTTGAGGAAGATTAGCCCTGAGCTAACTGCTGCCAATCCTCCTCTTTTTGCTGAGGAAGCCTGGCCCTGAGCTAACATCTGTGCCCATCTTCTTCTACTTTATATGTGGGATGCCTACCACAGCATGGTGTGCCCAGCGGTGCCATGTCTGCACCGGGGGTCCGAACCGGTGAACCCTGGGCCACCGAAGTGGAACGTGCGCACTTAACTGCTGTGCCACCGGACAGGCCCTAAGAATTCAATTCTATTCGATTTTTTCTGTTCTTCTATTATTCGTTTTTAGGACATTGTATATGGTTTGGGGCCTTATTGAATGGAAAGTGTGTGAATCCATCTTTCCCTGTTTTCCTCTGATTCTGTTGTTCCTATACATCCTTGGGTTTTTGCAGAGACTGAGAATAGTTAAAGTCTGATAGAATTTATTAATCTTCAGTTCTAAAAAAGGTTTTCCAGTTGCTCAAGCTGACATGCCAGAAGCAGAAATTTGTATATATATATATATATATGTTAAAAAGGAATAAATGGGGTTATTTAGAAAATGTAATGAACATCAGATGATCTTCTGAAATACTGGCTTACCTTTTGGAGATACTTTTCTTTCTCCTTAGATTCCTGAATCTTCAGGGTTTCAGCAACGGGATCTATACTCTCTAAAGCAAATAAAGTCAAATTCAATCTGAAATAATTTTATCATGAATTTACAATCATGTTGGTATATAACTGGATAAAGGTTAAAAGGCAATACATAGAGTAGGAAGGTAAACACGAATATGTACTATGTCTTGAAACTTTATAAGTCAGATTCGAAATAACTGGAGACTGAATTAATTGGCTATGGTTGCAAGGAATCTCTAATCTCTTTAGGAGTCAGCCTGAGTCCAGAGACGAGAAAAGGTCTCCAAAGAGGACGTATTTGCAGTATCAGAGATTCCAATTACTACATTCCTATTTAAAGTGTTATAGGAAATTAGACATTTTCCTCTGGAGAAATCGGGTGGTCCCTGAGGCAGGGTCCCATTGGTATGTTATTCAAAAAGTTATCCCAAAGTGTAAAGTTGCAGGCTTATGCTTATTACCTATTTTCTGAAGAATCTAGAAATCAGGATGTTGAAAGGCATAAAACTTGGTACTTACTGCTTTGCTTAGGAAAAAGAGGCTGCGAGTAATTTTTCCCTAAAAGATATAAAAAGGAAATAAAGAAATTATTGGAAAAACCACAGCGTTAAAGGTATTTAAACTTTCTATACCTATAAAAATTGCATAATAACTGTTTCCGTATCTTAGGCTTTACTAAGGTCTTACAGGTCAGGAAACTTGTTCCCAGTGTTGACTTTGCTTTCAACTTTCTGCAGGGCTTTCATGTTTGAACTCAATTATGTAAACAACTACCTTTAATATCCTTTCAGCTAACATATAACATTCTCCCAGATTATTCTATACTGTTTAGCAAATAGATGCCATAATCTAAGGGATACTTTAAAATGTATGTTTAAGATGTAACAGAGATGCCATTGATCCTTTTTGGGTGGCAGGATTGCTGAGAAGGTTTAATAACTATTTGTACAGGGTTTTAATTTGCAATGAGATTCTTGTTTTAGAATTAGGTTCGGCAGTTTTCCCTGGGAGGGGCTCTGGAATCTTCCAGGTTAGTTACGGTGGAGGCAGAAATCATCCATAGGAGGCAGCTACTCACCAAGCCCACTGCTCTTAGGGCACCGCGCCACCGGCAGACGCTGACTGCTACCTCTGGACAGCACCAACTGAGATTCGTTAGGAGGATACATTGACGCCGCGATCCAGAACTGCTTGGCTAAGTTGGCATCCTTTTCTGAAGAGCCAGCAAACACCAGTAATCCCTGGGGACAAGTTTCAGGGGGCTCCTGTCCGCTGCTAGGACTGCTACTGGGCCTCGTTTCCATGGCAACTCAGGACGCTTCTCCAAGCTCCCTCTCCCGTCTCCCAGCCCCGCCCCTTGGTGAACTGCCAAGTTGACAACAGTCTCGGCTGGAAGCCCTTAGTTTCGTCGGTAGATGTTGGGGTCCAGCGCGCGCTTCTGGGCCATCTGAAGCCCACTTCTGCAGTGATGACAGGCTTCCGGACCAGTCCAAGCCTTGGAGTCGAGATCGGAGAGTCAAAACACTAACCTTGGGGCGTGTCCTCTCCTGTTGGAGTCAGTGGGAGAGCCATTCAGCTCTCATATCCCGTCAGCCGTCTACCTGCCTCCCCACCCCCACCCCAGCTTCCACGCCAAAAAAGCTATCTAAAGAAAGCTTTCAATTCCTTAGACCAGCCACCCCAATAACCCCTTCTACACCAGATTGCCCCCAACTCAGCATCCCCCATGTGGAAGTTCTGGGTCTGCATCGGTTGGAGAATTCCATAGGGCAGCTGACATCTTACCCTGTGGGAACTAGAGGTCTGAACTGGGCGGATAGGTATCCACGTATATAGCGTTGGTTATACATTTCCCCCTGAATCCTTTAAGACAAATTTTAGGAAAGAAGCTGGGTTAAATTGTAACTACATTTGCTAATCAGTCCCAGTAAAAGTTGCCTGGATCGCAACAGTTGTAAACGATCACTTCAAAGAAGGGGTATACCTGATGAGTGGACTCAGTCCCTTCATGAAAAATACGGAAAATTTTGTTAACGTGTTCTTAGAAAAATACTAAAAAGTGCTTGTGAATAGCCTTCCCGGGAGATTTTGTTAATCTAGGAACAATTTAACCATTTTAGCGATAGGAAAGTTATAATTACTGTGGCAGGCGCTGAGAAGGACATCATAAAGCCAACTTAGGAAAGGCAATGGACACATGAATGACCACAATTTATGACTTTAGGGCACTTTATTCTTTCAAAATAGTAATACAGTCTTACAGAAAGATAGTTCAAAATAATCACAAGTTTACACAATGACATAAATGAGCTAAGAGAGAAAACCTCTATTCCTCAATATATCTGAAAATTTTTTTGGTTAAGCGCCTGAAGGAATATTGAAAAATTATATGTTAAAAATGTATATTTACTACATATGTTGTATATTTAGCAGCTAAAATGCTGATTTCTCTCTTGGCTGAGCTATGGATAAACAGGCAATGCGTACTATTAGGGTATTCCAATCCCCTTCTTGCCCCCAAACCCACTGGTGTGCACACGCAGCTCATCTGGATGAATTCCCAAATCTTTTTACCTGGCCGTGTGGTTAGTGATTGGTATTATTAGCAATCAGCTAACTACACTGCCTAGTAACTAGACTCACAGCAAAAAAGCTTTACTTTTATCACAAACTTCAGTCTCAAGTTGGTGCCCCCATGCGTCGTGACAGGCAGATCACTGGCTCCGTGGTACTCACTTTAGTTGGTGGATTGGTGAGTACCCTGATAAACAATGGAAAATAGGCACAGTGACTCACAGCTCTGAACGTTACACAGGGGGCTTCCCCCAGCAATTCAAATGTCTTTACACCTTACAATTAAAGCTACTAAACGCCCCAGATTTTGCTTTCCTTACATGGGATCGCCCAATCTTGCTTTTACTCCTAGTGATAGCTAACTGTTTAACTCCAGCTAGAAGCATCAGCCCGCCTGCGTTTGCAGGGGGTTTGCTCGCACGCGGACCACGCGCTCGCCGCGCCGCGCGGAAGAAATGCTGACGCATCCAGTCTCGAAGCGCAGCTTTCTCCTCTCAAACGCTTCGGGTCGGCAGTTCGCCGCGGAGGGTGGCGGCCTCCTCCCAGCAGGGCGGCGGGTGATGCTGTGCCTTGTTTTGATGGCAGTGGAGTTAGTGATTGTAAGCTCCAGAGTACAATCAGCTAATTACACTGCCTACAAACCGAGCACCGGGCGCCGGCGGGCTGCAGCTCCCGGACGGTCCGCAGCGCCGACGCGGTGCCCCTGAGCGAGCGGGCCGCGGATCGGGGCGCGCCTCGGCCCCACATTTCACCCGAGGCGACGCCTGACAGTGCCTGGCCCCAGCAGACGCCCCCAGACCCACCGGGGACCCCCGCCGGGCCCGCGGGCTGCGCTGGTCCCCGCCGGACTCGCCGCGCACACTTGGCGTGGCACAGCCAGCGGGCGGCGCTCCAAAGGGGACTTGCACCCGCGGGGCCGGGCGCCCCCACCCTAGGTGACTCCAGGGAGGGCCCGACCGGCTGGCTTCACCTCCCCTGCCCCGCGATCGCCCGCGCCTCCCAGGGCCCTCTCCCTCAGGTCTCCGTCCCCTCAGCTTTCTCGGGCGCAGCTCCCACCTCCCTCACTCCCGGTGCGACCCGTCTCCAGAAAACTTCTCTTCGGTTCCTAGCCCAAACCCTAGAGCCGGCTCTCTCAACCCCGTGCAGCTCCGAGTGGCCGAGTGACCGTGGCCGTGGCGGGCCAACCGCCCTTGGAACCCCGCGGGCAGAGGGGGTGGGGCGGGCGCGAGACGGGGTGGGATGGGGGAGGGGCGAGATGGGGGAGGGGAGGAAGCTACGAGAAGGGGCAGAGGGCGGGCCCCTGTAGGGAAGAGGCCCTGGAGACAGAGGCACAGATTCTTGAGAAGTTTCTCTTCCTGATACGGAGGGAGGGACAAAGATCTGCTTCTCCCTTCCTCCTCCCCGAGAAACCCCACAAACCCACCCAGTTTTCATACCCATCCCTGTTGGGGAAAACAGCTTGTCAGGTACCAAATTGTAGGCTCAAATTTTCCAAATGGAGATAGGCCTGGGTAGCCTCTGACATGTGGGAGGGCTGCCTTTGAGAGTCCCACCTGTACCCTTGGGTTCCCCTTATACTTTTGGAGGGCCATGCAATGAGGTGGAAGGCTGGATCTTCTGGTCACTGTGCTAGCCAGCTGTTAATTAGATCAAAGTGCCGTCCTTTTGACATCAAGGCCAAAGTTTCCTACTCTGAAGGTCAGCTTTGGGCAAAACTATTTCTATTTGTAGCACATATTTATTTAACTATCTCCTACATGGTCAGCACCTGAAGTCATTCATTCCACCCTCCATATGTGCGTTCTTGGTAACATGGAGTGAATACACATTATTGACCATTCAAGACAGTATATAATACACACTAAATTGGGTAGAAATAGAAGGGGGTAGAGTGGGACATCGACCAGAACTGTAATTGGTCAACGAAGTTTCGTGGAGGAGGTGACACTTGAGCAGATCCTTGAAGCAAGACTAAATTTGGGCATTCAGGGGGAGGGCTGGGGAGGCCAAAGAAACGATGTCTTGTGACTAGTTACATTTTCTTATTCTTACAATTCCACATTTGATGATGTAGATGTGTTTCTGTGTGAAGTTGGGGTAGAGTGGGCAAAGAGGAGAGTGATGGAGGATTTCTGGGAGACCTCAACTAATATTTCTTTCCTTTAGTTACTCCTTCCCCACTTTTCCTTCAATGAATGAATCAGGAGAGGATAAAGAATATTCTCTGATTAAACATTTTGTAGAACTCAACTGGAAGTAGCCACCCGCCACCCCTCACACATGGTCCACATGCACCCAGTATAGAGTACTCCTTGTTGACCCTGAAAGCTTAGTTCTAAATTATTTTTCCCAAAGGGAAACTTCCCAGCTATAGATTGATTCCCTAAGACCAGCAAATGGTCTCGTAGATGCCACCTGACAGATGTAACATGGATAAGGGCAGGTAATCAAGATCATTAACACAAATTCCAAACTCACACTACTGAAACACCAGGAGAACTTTCCAGGGATAAGTTTGCATGAGTTATAGTGTTCTCTTTGAATATGAAAGACAGCACATTTTTTGCCCAATGCATCATTTGTTCTGCGAATACCAGTTGAAGAGTAAGAAACCAGAGTGAAGTATAAAATGTACAGTGCAGAAAGCTTAATGGTAACAGTTAACTTGTAAAGTTAAATTGCAAAAGACAGGTCATTTACAACTAACTATAATTTGTATTCATCATATCTTTGGGAGAGGCACAATGCAGAACACATTACATAAATTCCTCATACTCCCTTAACATGTACAATGTACTAAGCCACGCCAGGCAACACGCTGAAATCAGAGCTAATTAACCACTGAGCTTTCTAGAGAAAACTGTAGAGCTAATTTTGTATTTTATAAATATATATGTAAAAATAAATTCAGGCGTAGACTCCATTCCATTAACGATATGTAGACTTATAAGTCTTGATTAGGATATAGTTACAAAAACAGTTCTGCTCTTTTAAATTGTTAGTCATTTTTACCCAATACACTATTTAATACCTCTTCCTGATTGACATTTTATGATTATTAGTTGCATCTTGCATGTCTTACCTGAGCTGTATTGCTGCCATCCCAGGCAATGGTTGCAGTAGACACCTTGAAATTTAGATTTTTAAAACTTTTCTTCAGAGAGAGTAAAAAATAAAACTCATATATAAAAGTCATCAAAATTCATTGCCTATTGAAATAAATGTTTTTAAAGGCAGTTTATTTTGTAAGTAGTACAACTAAAAAAGTAACGAGAGAAAATGTGTGTGGCCTAGTTCTGTTTAAAAAAAAACAGAATGCTTGTTCTTAGGGTTGCTGTTGGTTTGGCCCGCAGTTACTAGAGAAACTCCACGGATCTCATTGCCTTTATGGTTCATGTCTAGGCATGCCTGGAGACCAGGGAGACCCACGGTTTAATCTAAGGAAGAATGCTCGTGGTGTTTTAAATGCCCAAACAGAAGATTGCATTTGTTTTAGACAGCACCAGGAAGGTACCTTTCAGGGGAATTGTTTACTGTTTTATTTAATTTCTGGGCTTTTGGTGATTAGGGTGCTGGAGAATGAGCACCAAGGAAAGGAGGTGAGATTGGTGATTAGGAGGAAACCAGGAAGAGTACAGAAAACAAATACCTTCTGCTTTAGCTTTGGCGAATTTATATTGGCTAGATTTACCACTCCTAGATAAGAGGCTAGGGTGATGGGACTGAGGAATTACAAAAGATGGAGACAACCTATTTTCTCCTGTCAACACACGCAAACACACCATCTGAACATTTTGTATCTTCCATAGCTTTTGATGGATGTTGTCAGGGAGGAAGAAGAGAAGACTCAGACTGATTAGAAATTACCGGATTTTAGCAGCTTCTTTTTAAACCTGTTTTTAAAAAATGTGTATTTTCTCTTAGGAAATATAAAACCATGTTTTGATTTTTAGATAGATCAGTAATTGTCAGATTACTTTATTAACAGTCATAATACTGTATTTAGGAACTAGTTTATATGTTGAAGCAAGAGGAGACTGAAGTCAATTTAGTGCCTTTAAAGAACTAAAAATCAGTGAATCCGTTGAATTATGAGAGGATGTTTTCTTTCCAGCTAAAATGAACTGCCAGCAGTTTTTATAATTTTATAAATCTGATTCCATTTCATGGTACTCTTATTAGTAAGAGTGCACCAGATTCTTAATTAGCTTCTTGTTTATATTTATTGATTAATCGATACTGTTGCTTCCAATATGAAAACATTAGATTAATTTATCTTTTAGTAAATCACAATCTAAAAAATAGGCTTTATAATTAAAATTGCTTGAGCCCTTAGTTACGGCTTAGCAGTAGGAGCAACCATGTTGTATATTTACCATCTTTAAGGAACACAGTCTAGGGATTTATGGTCAAGTTGGAGCGATAGACAATTTGTATACATAGATAATTAATTAAGAAAGTTATAGTGTATTAATTATATTAATGTATGCAATATAATAATTTATTATTTATATATTTGTATTATATATAATTATATTAAATACCAAGGTGGCTAGATTAATAGGTGTTTAAAGACTCCTGAATACTAATGTAAGCTTCATTATTGCCAGTATTTAGGAAAAAGGAAAAGGGAAAATCACCAAAAGTTGGGACACAGAGAAGGCTGTATGGAAAATATGGGATCGAGCTAGAAGGAAGAGCAGGACATAGGTGAAGGAAGAAGATGGAGAATGGATGTTCTTGGTAGCAGGAGCAACTTATGAAGGAAAAGCACAAGTATTTTCATGGAGACCATAATATACATGGTCAATTGGGAGAGCAATGAGCGTGTTCCCACTGGGGAAGTAAGATTAGAGAGGCAGGTTAGTAGGAGATAGATCATGGAGGACTGTAAATTTCAGTCCAGGGAGTTTTAATCTCATTCTTCTGAAGAATGACTGAAGGACCTATGACTTATATAATGTGTTGTTTTATGGAGATTAATAAATTGGCATAGATTAGAAGAGAGAGAGACAAGGAGACTGAAAGCCCATGGGGGAGGTTATTTTCATCGCCTTGGGATGAAGTGGTGTATTAAATATATGGTATGAATAAGAGACTTGTGAAGGACACTTCATAGGACTTGGTGACTGGTTAAAGTGAAGATAGCGAGAACAAGATTAACCTTCAGGTTTCAATGACAAGTGGAGATGTTGCGAGGCAAATCCAGGCGAAGGATAATTATGATGTGTTTAGGTTTGCGCATGTTTAGTTTTAGGTAATGGAAGGACATTGTGGTGGAGTTAGATATATGGAGCTGGAACTCTGGAAAGAGGCCAGAAGTGAGAGAAATTTAGTAGTTTTCTAAAGCTGTAATAGTTGAATTCGTGAGGATAAATGAGATCCCCAAGAAAGGTACAGTGTCTTAGTTTTCATTGACCCTCCAGCACCTGCTATGGTTCACAGAGGACAGAGTAGCTAACTAACAGCAATGGGCTTTTCCTGAATAGAGAATAGAATGAGGAAAGCAGAAAGCGCAGGAGCAGCTCTGAGAGTATCCAGCTGTATTGAGGGGCTGGCAGGAGGAAGTAAATCTTGAGAAGGGTTAGTCCACAAGGAGAAGCAGCGAGGACGATCACAAAAGCCCGGCTGTTTTAAACAGGGTCATATACACATGTGAATTCAAAGGAAACCACTCCCTTGGCACCACCACATCATAACGTTTGGTCAGTGAAATTAGCCATAGGGCAGCAGGTGACTGCACTGGCCCTACCAGAACGTTTCAGGGCTTTATTCTGTGAGTCATTGGAGGGGCCATGAACTTCTCTAGGCTATGACTAAACAGATTAGCTTTCCTGGGCACTGCCCACCACTGATGAGCTTCTGTGACCTCTCCAAAAAACCTCAGGTAGATTTTCAATGTTTACAGAGGTAATTTCAAGTGAACAAGCAGTCTAGGGGCACAAAGAAAGTCTATTCTTATGAGTTCTAGGATGTGTCCTGTAACGCTATGAAGCCAAATGGAGGAAATTGACTGATTATCTTGTTAATTCATTTACAAGAATGAAAATACGTTAAAATGCCATTCTCTTAAGCATCGTTCTGTGTCTACTTATTCTTGTTTTTATTTCTACTCTCCCCATTTCGCACTTAAGCCATTTTTCTAGGTGGAATTTAAATTCTTTAGTTTTTAAAAATTACGTAACTCTCACTTGTTATCTTTATTTCCTCTACATCCATAGCATACATCTCAAGGATTTCATCATGCTGACATTTAGTAAAGTTCATGCGGTCCTTCCCCACTCAGCTCATCTGTAGCTTGTTTCAGTCTCAAGCTCAAGTCCTAATTCCTGGGTAAAATCTTCCTTGGTGCCATTCCTTTGGTGATCTTTCCCTTCTCTAACTCCTTTTGCACTTAATATATTCCTTCTATAATTAGTACCTTCCATTAGTGAGAGAGCATTATTCCCCAATACTCTAATAGCATTTTGAAATTAGCATTTTATTATAATAGTACAGAGTGCTGGTATATGTAACACATATTTATTATATTAGGGCAGAGCACTGTATATACAATTTCTCACATCCACAAGTATTTTTAGTGGGCTATCTTGGTTTCCAACTTAATGCATGATATATATATCTTTTTGTGCCCTCTGGCACAATGCCACTAACCTTCTGAGTGCTCAATAATGCACATAGAAAATGGCTTGTGGTAAATAAAACACTAGCATGATAACTTTATGAAAAAGAAGCATCATATGGTTTAAGATTCATTTAGTTTATTAGTAAATGAGTTTCTCTTAGTAGGTTAGGCAGCTCTAACCTTAATTTCCTTTGGGTTGAATTTTGGTATATGCAGTTTTGTTTCGATCATATAACTGCCTTTATATGCAGTTTGATCATAATGGGACTGAGTTCCTGTGTGGGTTGTAGAATCAGTTCATTGCTTTACAAAATGGTGCTACTTACTTGTTGTTATCAGAAAAATACACTTTTTGTCTGAAGTGGTATTTTTGCTAAAACGTCTTTGTTTTTTCCCTCATTAGCAATGACGTGCATTTGCAAATGGGTGGATGAGCCTAGGGATGTGAGCTGCAGCTTAAGGAATGGAAGCTAATGAAATCAAATAGGGCTGATTAGAAGACTGCTTATGACATCAGAAGTCCAGTGAATTTTATGTTCAATTTAGATGCTATTTTAAAATTATTTTGCCTATTTTTGAACTTCTATATGTAAATATTTTCATTTTATAGATGAAGTTTAGCTAAAATCAAGAAGACAAACGTAGAATCAGATGTTGAAGGTTTATCTTTATTGGTGAACCTTGGGGCTTGAAGATACCTTAGTGATCAAGTTGAATTCCCTCGTGTTAAAATGAAGAAATGCAATTCTGGAAACTATTACTTGTACAAGGCCATTTTGGTCATTTTCATGTTTTATACCATTTGATTCTCTGTTATAAGCTTAATAAAAAGATAAAATATGTCTTTGATGCTTCCCCTTTGTTCTGTTCTTCATCCTCGTTTCACACGGCCAGAAACCTCAAATTTCTTCATTTTCTGTGGCGCCCTCCCCAGGCTTCCTTCCCTCTTCCAAACGTCTCCAGACAGAACACGATCCTTTTCTTCTACTGTGGAGAACTCATTGGACATTTTCAAAAGGAAGTCACGGAAAGACAATGTCTTAATTAAGGCAATAAATGTCATATGATGGGATCTTAGGCATTACGTAAAAACAGTGGAAGAGTTGTTTTTTGTCTTCAAATTTGAGCAGCCATTTTCTATTTTACTTAAATATGAGTTTGGCTTAAGCTGTCCTAGGCTAGAGCTTCTGCTAAATTCTAATATGCTTTCAATGGCCATTACTACTTGGGTGTTTAATTGCCATCGGAAACTCAGTATATCTCAACCTGAACCAACCGTTGTTCTTCTTATACTGGCTCTTCTGCTGAACTCACTTATTTCACTGGTAACATTATTGTCTTGGTTACCATGCTTGAAACATGCAGCAATTTTTGAGTACCCCATTTCTCAAACTTTGTATCCAAATGGTCACTTGTGTACATATCTGATTTTCTTCTCTAGATTATAAACCTCTTGGAAGGAGAGTTGAATTTTCTTTTAATCCCACAGCACTTAGCAGTATCTAATATGTAGTAGATGGTCAGTAAATAGACGCTGAGTGAATGTTAATGATAATAGAAGGTATGGTTGTCATTAAGGTGTAGGAGGTGATTTAAATAAGGTGTTTAAAATCATTGTAAACAAGCAACTGAAGGAAGTCTTACGTGATGTTTAGTTTCTGTTTGATTGTTCTTTTCTGAAATCTAAGTACATTGCTATTCTACTGTTCTATTCAGAACTTCCAAGGCCTGCCTGGGCCTGTTGCAGAAAATAACGCTAGGGGAGGGTTCAAAGCCTCATCAGCTAATGTGTGTCACCAACTTGAAGAGCAATAGAACAGTATGTCATCCAGGAAGGTGAAATAATGAAAGCCCCTGGCACCAGTTTAATATTGTAAATGCAAACATTTGGAAAGAAAAAATTTGAGTATCTGCTAATGCATATGTTGTCTTTAGTTCTGAAGCAAATTTTATTTCCAGCAATACATGAGTAGTTGTCTTGATTTTCAGTTTTGTTACTTCTAAGATAAATTTAAGAAGTAATCTTTGCAAAAGTTATCCCAGCAAAGGCTAGAAAAGACGAGAATAAATGATGCAAATTTGTTATAATAATCTTTGTTAAGCTTAAGGCATTACTAACCAATCAAAAGTGTAAAATAGGGGCTGGCCTGGTGGCGTAGTGGTTAAGTTCTTGTGCTCCGCTTCAGTGGCTTGGGGATTGCAGGCCTGGATCTCAGGTGTGGACCTATGCACCGCTCATTAAACCATGCTGTGGCAGTGTCCCACGTACAAAATAGAGGAAGACTGGCACAGATGTTAGCTTAGAGACAATCTTTCTCAAGCAAAAAGAGGAAGATTGGCAACAGATGTTAGCTCAGGGCCAATCTTCCTCACCAAAAAAAAAAAAAAAAACCCCAGTGTAAAATAAATTTAAAATCTCCTTGATAGCTAGGAGATATCTATTTTAATGATATTCCACCTTTGGTGCACATTAGAATCACTTGGGGAGCTTTTAAAAATCCTGATGCCCAGGTTGTACTCCATCCCAATTAAATCAGAATGTTTGGGGGTAGGAGTCAGGCATCAGTATTTTTAAAAGATATTCAGATGATTCCAAAGAGCAGCAGTTTTGGACCCCTGCAATGGAATGAGGGGGATGAGAAATATATCATGGAAAGCTGAAACAAATAAGATACTGTGAAAGTGGAAGATCATTAATGTCCTAGTCGCACCTTTATTTTCATATGTTCTGGGCATATAGTAGATAATTAAATACTTACCGAATTGAATTGAACTAGCTAATTAAATCGTGTTGTTACTAGATATCAAGGTGCTCACCCATCCATTTCTGTAGTCCTTGAATCATCATTTCTCATACTTAAGCATCAAAGATGTTACACTAGCCAGCGCACCCCCTAATATCTGTGTTTCATCTCAGTTCATCACTGGTGAAAGTTTTAGCAGTTACACCACTCCAGCATGCCAGGAGCTATCCATATCCATCTTCTGCTAGTACTAGCAACGAGGTTTTTATTCCAGCCAGCAGGTGAGTAATCCATCTTCAAAATCACATTTTAGAGTTTGCTTCCTTAAAACATTCTGGTACAAACTGTCTTAGACTGGTTCCTTAGAAACAGACTGTGGGATGGGGAGTTGCACGCAGAAGATTTACTGGGGAGTCATCTTGAGAGATATACACATAAGGGAGTGAGAAAGAGAGGACTGGGCCGAGGGAGAGGTGGCCCAGTGATGCGTTGCAACTGAAGTCTCAGCTGTCTTATGGGGAGCTCTGGAGATGGGGTGGCCCTTCAGAGTCATTGCAAATTGAGGCAAAGGGGCCAGGTTTTTGTATCCCCACATTAGCTGTGGCTGCAGGCCACCCCTTGGTCAGTGGCTAACTTACCTTGAGATAGTTTCTGAGAGCAATTTCCAATGAGAGATGCAACTATGAGCCATCAGCATTTGATGGTTCCAGCAGTTGGGAGATGATCGTGTTGACCTTGAAGAGGGGAACTGGTTGAAGGACCTCAGTATCTGTTACAATGTTCAAAATGAATTACCTTTGGCCAGTGGGAGCTCTTCTTGTGTCTTTTGACATCACCCTTTGGTTTTGTATAGCTTCCTTGATTTCTGGTATAATTCATTCCAGGCGCATCTCATATATTACCTGAACTAGAACTGGAATCAGCCATTTCCCCAAGGATTTTTTTTTTTTTAAGTGGGAAATGGCTGATTCCCATTAAATGAGTGTTAGGATTGTTTATTGATTCTAGGACTTTTCAGTGGACAGAATAATACATATTTTTGAAAAGAAAAAAATCACAAGTTCATATTAATATTGCCATTCCAGATTTAACATTATAGGATTTTTACTTAAATTTGTTTGATTTTACAATTTTATCCCTTTTTCCTTACATTGAAAATCTTAGTTCATAACAATGTTAAATATTTTCATTACCCTATTCTATTCCATCTCTCTCTCTCTATACATATAACAGTTTCAAAATAGTAGTACTAATGTTACTGTAAACAGTTAGGCTACAGAATGACTTCTAAAGAGTATGTGCTTGCAGCTCTCTCTAGAATATATGCCAGTGTGTTCGAGAGTGACTTGGATTTTCTCAAAGCACTCTGCTTCATCTTTATCCTATTCAACTTATGTACTCATTACATGTAGCAGGACATATTCTTGTCAAATTTACAGATAACAGGTAGCCAAAAAGATAAGGGAATTTATTGGATCGCAAGATCAGAGTCACAGATAATCTGGATTCCCTATAGTGGTGGTCTAAATTTAACACATGAAATCTGATAGGTATAGCTGCAATAGGTAGTTGTTTTATACACCACTTAAGCCACAAAGCATTAGAAAAGATGTAATAAAATGATAAATATAAACTTACATTTATTAATAAGAAAAGCTATCACTTTTTGAGCACTTACTACATGCTAAGCACTCTGCTAAATGCTTCATATACTTTAATCTTGACAAATACGTCGTAAGACAATAGTAGTAGTATGGTAATTGTCCTAGAAGTAATAATATCTAACACTTATGGAGCATCTACTATCAGGTGCTGTTCTAGACATTTTACACTTAATTATGATAACAACCCTACAAAGTGGGTACTGTTGTTTCTTTTATGTAGATGAGGAAGTTGAGGCACAGAGAAGTTAAATAACTTGCTAATGTCACGTGGTAAATTGAGCTAGGATTCAAATCTGGCAGTCTGATTCCAAGGCCTTGGGTACTCTTCTTACCCCCTTTTATAGTTGAGATTTTGAAGATTAGAGAGGTTGAGAAACTTCCCCAAGTTTCTAGTAAGCTAGGGACCGGGATTCAGTCCCATGACACTTGACTTTCTAGCTGATTTCTTAGCTGCTCTGCTGTATAGCCTTCCTGTAACAACGGCTAGGCAGGCTTTAATATGTGATTGACTGTAATTCAGAGCAAGGGAGGTGACAGCCTCACTCTACTCTGTAAGGGGGGAGCACACCCGGAGCACTGTGTGTGATTCTGAGCTCCACACGTTAAAAGGGGATTCCTGACAAGCCTGGAACTCATCCAGACGTGAGCACCGAGCTCAGAGAAGTGTCTGAGTAATCTGAGTAACATGTCTGTAGGAAGAACTGTTAAAAAGCTGAGAATAGTTAGCCCGAAAAGAGAAGACCCGGGGAAGCTGAACGCTCGTATTTGAAGTGTCTTCATGTGGTGGAGGGTTAGATAGAACCTCTGTAGTTCTAGACGAAAAACTAGGCAGCACAGAGAGAGAATCAAAGAGGTGGACTGGGCTCCTGATAGGGAGGAAGGACTGCCTGATATCTGGAGCTTTTTAGAAATGAAATGGGCTTCCTGCTAAGAGAATGAATTATTTTTCATGATGAAGACCCTGAATGACCACTTACTGTGGGTTTAAAGACTTTTATGTCAGGCATGGTGGTTCTTAAATTTTAGTGGGTATAAGTGTCACCTGGGGGAACTTGTTAAACACTGATTCCAAGGCCTCACCTTTAGAAGTATTGATTCAGTAGATCTGGGATAAGGTCCAAGAATCTGCATGTTTAACAAGCAGCCCAGTGGGTCCAAATGAGATGGTCAGTGACCCACACTTTGAGAATAAGTGAGATTAGATAAACTCTGAGATCTTTTCCACTTATTTTTTTTGGTGAGGAAGATTGGCTGCGAGATAACATCCATGCCAATCTTCCTCTGTTTTGTATGTGGGACACCACCACAGCATGGCTTGATGAGCAGTGTGTAGGTCTACACCTGGGATCTGAACCCTTGAATCCTGGGCTGCCAAAGGGGAACACACAAACTTAACCATTATGCGATGGGGCTGGCCTCTTCTTCCACTTATTTCATGAATAAACATTTTAGTAAAAAATGATGTAGTCAGTGTAATCATTGTTCAAAGGAAGTTGTCTTAAGTTTTATAAAAGATCCATGACACAACTCTTTGATATGTTGACAAATTACAATTAGAGACGAAATTATCAGAAGGTAGGATATTAGGATATGGAAGGAGAAGGCTTGATTCTCAATCTATGTTATAAAAGAGAAGACTTTAATACCAAAATAGAAGATACAAATCCAGTTTGAAAATCTTTAACCACTTTCAATAAAGAACTCACTCTACGCACGCCAAGGAGCATCCTGATGGGGACCTGGAAAACGCTATCTGATTATCCTAAAAGACAGCACCTGTGTAAGGTAAAGTACCTCTCAGGCTTTTGGGCCCCATCTTATATAAACTTCAGCCTAAAACTAACAGAACAGGTGTGGGTCAGAGTGTCTTCTAATTCTGGCTCACTTTTTGTTGAGGCTGAAGAGCTTTTGCTGGTAAGTATATTATATGTTTGATTAACCTTAACTTTTACTTAAAGTGTGCAACCTGAGTCACATTTTATAACTATTGTATCCTGAAATGTTTTTGCTCTCTGTAAATATGTTTTTAAAAAGTAGTGCTTATATAGTTTATTGCCCCATATCAGAACTTTTAAAAACTTAAGTTGCATAATGATGTTTCATTTGTTTCTTAAACGTATTAAAGTTTTAGAAAGATTTTTTTTTTTGAAAATCGTTAAAGCTGGCTAGTTGAGGAATTGGTGTTCTTGGCTGTTTTTATTGATAGTATTGATGTGCTTATTTAGTTCGTTAAAGACTGGCAAATGATTTCTGTTTTAAATTTACGGTATAAAAACTTCCAAATGGCAATTACATGTTGATAATAAGTTAGACCCTTATTTCTCTTTAATTTCTTCTTGTTTCCTTTTAATGGCTGCAGACTTCTTGTAAGTTTTTCTTGAATCATGAGGGATGAAATTGCAACAACAGTTTTCTTTGTCACAAGACTGGTGAAAAAGCATGACAGACTGAGTAAACAGCAAATAGAAGCCTTTGCAGAAAAGCTGATCACAATCTTGTTTGAAACATACAGAAGTCACTGGCACTCTGATTGCCCTTCTAAAGGGCAAGCCTTCAGGTGAGAGCTAGGATGTGGTACAGCAACAAGCAAGCCGCAAGCATCAGCAATGATTTTGTTGGCGGTCTATAAGTCACAAAAGTTTTATGGGCTCAAATCATTTGTTTGAACGCGGGCTTGAAAGAAAGAGATGCAGTAGGTGACAGTGCAGTGGAAAATTATAGCACAAACCCCCTATGTGAGGTGGATTAAACAATTCTAATTTATGTTCACCGTGAAAGATATGCAGTGAACATTTGATGCACTAATTGTGTGATTTAGTAATGCAACTCACATTCTGACTCGCGGTGTAAAAAGTTAATTATGTTTTATCTTGTAAAACTGTGGAGGGTGGGGAAGGGGTTAGGGGAAGCGGGGTGGGGGGGTGAGGTGGAAGCTGTGTGTATCGGGACTATTTGCCTACAACGTGATTCTCCCACAAAAGCACCTGTCACCACGTCTTTGTTTCCCTTTCATTATTTTTTTAAGATGTATCAGGATAAACAATAATCAAAACAAAGATCCCATTCTGGAAAGGGCTTGTGCTGAAAGCAATGTGGATTTTTCTCACCTGGGACTCCCAAAGGAGATGACCATATGGGTAGATCCCTTTGAAGTGTGTTGCAGGTGAGTAATTTCATTGGCGTTAGAGTCTGTGTGCTCTGTGACCCCTGGAAACCTTAGGTCATTTAGTCAGCTCTGTATACCTTTGTGAAAGATGATGCTCCAAAGCCCTGGGTGAGCAGTGAGGGCAGTGGTTGGCTAAGATTTTAGAAGCTATTAGACAACACAGACTTCCATTAGGAGAGGATGGAGTGGGAAGCACAAAGATTTTACATAGTATTTGAAATTTGACTTTAATCACTGCACCCAACTGCCAACCGTAGATTATCATGTCTAAGTGTTATAGGCAAAATCTAGGGGGAAGAGTTATTTACCATCGGGCATTTCAGAGTCCATTAGCTGAAACAAAATAAACTGGTCCTTGTCTTTTTCTGAGCTATTAACCAAGATAGCTTTTACAGCATACCCCCACTAATTATGACAGTGTAGCAGCTGAAGGTCATAATGTCTCTCAGCTTTGCTGTCAAACCATTTCAATCTGTTTCTTTTAAGTAACTCTTTGTAAATTAGTGACTTGTCTCCAGAAAAGATTAGAGGTCAAAACTTCGAGAAGTTGAATCCCTACTGAATATTTTCCTTTCCTTTCCTACTTAGGTATGGTGAGAAAAATCATCCATTTACAATTGCTTCTTTTAAAGGCAGGTGGGAGGAACGGGAACTCTCCCAACAAATCAGTGATGCTGTTAGTAGGGCCACGTTGGACTCCTCCCCGGGCAGCTCCTCCGATGAAGAAGGTTGTAACCAAGAACCTCAGATAATTCCTAAAGTCAACAATCCAAAGAGTATTTATCAGGTAAAGTGTGTTCCAGTTCTTCTTTATACTTGTCTTTTCTATTCTCATTCTAAAAAGAATATGCTCACTGTAAAAGCAGAGAACCAAGTGGAAAACATGGAAAAAACAAAACTATAAAGGTTAAAATGACAATATTAACATGCTAGAAGAAGTTTTTCTGTTTTTTTCTTCTTTATATAGTCCTTCTGCTTGGCTGAGTGCTTAGTATCTACACAATCTTTCGTAGTCCCGTTTCTCCATACAGTACTTGAACATACATAAGTTTCCTTTCACCTAAATTCCTTCAGAATTAAATATTAAAATTGGTGGGCTTTTTTGCCAATAGAAAATAACATTCCCCGTGGAAAATTTGGAATATTTAGAAATGGTCAAAGGTCTGAAATCCTGCCACCAGAGCAGTTAAAAAAATTTTTTTAAAAATATTCGTTTATCTTGTAATTTTCTTAGCTAATCTGTTACCGGTAGTCATCTAAATTGTTTCCACATTGTTGTGATATAAAAAAGCGGATTGTTTTTATAGAGATGTCTGAGTTTTAAGTTATTTCTGGAGACTTGATTCTCAGACATGGAATTACTGGGTCACTGGGTATGGTCATTTTATTGTTCTCAATATATGGCCAGAATACCTTCTAGAAAGCTGTCTTTGTTTGTAGTCTAATCAGCTCTATGTGAAAGTGTCTGTTTTATAATGTTCCCTAAAATAGGATGTTCTCATTTAAAAATAATTTCCTAAAAATGCTGTCTATTATAGATATTAACTTAATTAAATATTAAAAAATATTCTCCATGTGCCAGAATGTTTTGGGTACTTATTGTCTTACAGATTTTTCTCTTCACCCATTTATCACTTGAGGTCTTAATGTATTATTATAGGCTCTTCAAAAGTTAGGAATATTTTAGCCCCTTGACATATTATTGGCAAATATTTTTTCTCTAGCTTGTTTAGTTTTCTAAACTATATATATAGTTTATATATAGTCCTATATGTATAAAAGTTTAAAACTATGTAGTGAAATATTTGCTCTTAATTCTATTTTTATCTTTAAAGATCTTCCATCTAGGGATCAGATCTATAGTCAGCTATATTCTTTTAGTGGAATGTCCTTTGGGAGCGTGGTCTGTAAAGCATCTGTATGGGTCATCTGGGATGTTTAAAATGGCTATTTCTAGACCTCAGCCTTAGAGATCATGATGAGAGAGTTTTGGGTTGGGCCAGTGAGGTAGTGGTGGGGTAGGGAAGAACCCAAGAATACACATAAATTTGAATAAATGTGTTTTTAAATTATTTAGTTGGATTAAAGAATTAATTTTGTTAAAAGATGTCACTTGACTTACTTTATACCTTCCAAAATGCTAGCCAATTTTCGAAAGATGATTATCTACTTTGATTTCTATTCATCATACTTCCTATGCTTTTGAAAAGCTTAGCTTCTGAGTTACAGGTTTGTATTTAGTCCTTAGAGTTGGCTTATTAGTTTACAGAAGATCTTCATACCCACTCCTCCCCGTCCTTTTTCTTTTCCAGGTTGAGAATTTGAAACGACCCTTTCAATCTTGGTTCCAAATCCCCCGCAAAAATAATATGGTGGATGGCCGTATGGGCCTCCTAGAAAATGCTTATCATGTGTTGCATAAGAACCCTAAGGGTCATAGGGCTGCTGCCATACACCGGGTGGACAGGTACCACTGGGTCAACACGTACCGATAATGCAGTGACTGAGCACTCTGTAGGATAGAGCTCAGAGAAGCTGTGTTACTTTTCTCTGAAAGGAAAATGAGTGTAAGGTTGAGAGGCCCATGAAACTGAAAAAATAACCACATTAGGGACTAGAGTGCATGATGGTGAATCCTCTCACACAGATCATGACTATGTTCTTAGCTGTAATTTAATTCTTATTTAATTTTATGTGAAGTTTTATGTAACACTAGTGAATGTACTCAATAACATGATAGAATGAAGATACTGACCTGTGATAAGATTCAATGAATTATGAAAAGTAACGGTTTAAATAAACTTATTGTGTTTTTAATACCTTCCTATTTGAGTTTGTTGTAAGAAAGTTTTGAAAGTTTGTGTTTCTTCATTAGCCATTAAGAAAAGAAAAAGTTGACCTTCATTTAGGGAAGCGAGATCCTCATGGTATAGTATTCTGGTTCTACAAGACCAGTGAGGGCTTGTTTTAAAAATTACTTTTTAAGGAGCAAAACTCCCTTGTTTGTGTATCTTTTTAAAAATTTGGTTTATTTCTAAACCTCTTAACAGACTTAATTATGACTTATTTTATAAAAGTGATACATGCTCATTATAAAGAATTCAAGCTAACAGAGTAACACACCACCAAGAAGAAAAAAATCCCTACTACCCAGCCAGAAATTACCATTATTAACATTAAATGGTGGCCATCTTTCCAGTCATCCTACATATACATACAGATGTAAGAATTGATACACAATTTATTAAGAAAACACAATAAGAAGACATACTGATTTTTCTGTCTAGATCTATAAATTGTTGAGAGGGGGATCTTGTGACGACTCCAACTATAATTGTGATTTGTCTCTCTCCTTTCAGTTCTATCAGTTTAGTTTTACATATTGTGCAGCTCTGTTGTTTTGTATATATACATTTAGGACTGCTACGTCTTCTTGGTAGATTGACCCTTCTAATCATTACATAATGTCCCTCTCTGTCTCTGGTAATTTACTTTGTCCTGATGTTGCTTTATCTGATATTAATACAGCCACTTCTGCTTTCTTTTGATTAATGTGTGCGTGCTATATCTTTTCCCATCCTTTTACTTTCGACCTGCCTATATTGTTATATTTGAAGTGAGTTCCTTGTAGACAGCATATACTTGTCATATTTTCTACCAATTTGTATTTTAATTGGTGTATTTGGGCTATTTGCATTTATTTTAATTGTAGATATGTTAGGTCTCAAGTCTGCACTTTAATTTTCGATTTATTCTGTTTTTCATTTGTTTTCTTTTCCTTGCCTTCCTGTGGGTTACTTGAACATTTTTTTATAATTCCATTTTGGCTTATCTATAGTGTTTTCCAGTGTATCTCTTTGTATAGCTTTTTTAGTGGTTGCTTTAGATATTGCATCATATGTACATAACTTGTGGTCTACCAGTATTGTCATTTTATCAGTTCAAGTGAAGCATAGAAACTTGAATTCTTTGTCATTTATAATATAATTTATAATATAATATAATTGTATTAAATATTTCCTCTACATTTAGAGTCACATCAGACAGTGTTGTAATTTTAAGTTCAACTGTCAAACATAATTTAGAAAACTGAAGAGGAGAAGGAAAGTCTAGTGTATTTATCCTTATTTTTGCTTACCATGTTCTTCCTGATTTTCCAAGCTTCTTTCTTTCAGAGAATTTCCTTTAGTTTTCCTTTTAGGGTGGGTTGGCTTGTGACATATTCTTAATTTTTCTTCATTTGTGAATGTATTGACTTCTCTCTTTGTTCTTGAAGAGTATTTTCACTGGATATAGAATTCTGGATTGATGGTTCTTTCAGTACTAGAAAAATGTGACACTTCTTTCTGGCTTCTAATGAGAAATCTGTCAAATTTTTTTCCTTTCTATGTAAGGTGTTTTTCTCTGGCTGCTTTTTCTCTGCTTTTAGTTTTCAGAAGTCTAATTATAATATGTCTTGGTGTGGATTTCTTTGGATTTATCCTGTTTGGAATTCACTAAGCTCCTTGAATCTGTAGGTTTGTGTCTCTTTCCAAATTTGAGGATTTTCAGCCATTATTTCTTTGAGTACTTTTATAGCCTGCCTTTTTTTCTCTTCTTCTGAGACATTGATGACTTGAATGCTAGATCATTTGTTACAGTACCAAAGTTCTTGAAGCACTATATGTTCATTTGTTCAGACTTTTTTCTCTCTGTTGTTCAGATTGGGTAATTTCTTTTGTTCTATCTAAACATCTACTGCTTTCTCCGCCCCCCCCCCCATCCCTTCCATTTTACTGTTGAGACTATCCAGTGAGCTTTTTAATTTGGTTTTTGTATTTTTCAGTTTTAAAATTTCAATTTGATTCTTGTTTGTCTTTTATTTGCTGTGACTTTATAGTTCCTTGCCAAGACTTTCTATTTTTTCATTTGTTTGAAGCATGTTCATAATTGCTTATTGAAGAATTTTTATGATGTCTCCTTTAAACTCATTGTCGTATAATTCTAAAATCTTGTCTTGGTGTTGGCATGTATTTATTGTCTTTACTCAGTGTTATATCTTTCTGGTTCTTAATATGATAAATGATTTTTGACTGAAACCTGTACAGTTTTGATGTTATAAGACTTGACATCTTATTTAAACTTTATTTTAGCTGACTTCCTTTGATACCATTCTAGTGGAGGGTGCTGCCTTGTTACTGCCTTGTGGGAGACAAAAGTCCAGGTTCCCCAGTTGGTCTCCAGTGATACCCAAGGAAGGGGTTCCTCATATCTGCTGGGCAGGTATGGAAGTTTCAGCTTCCCATATGGTTTCCACTAATACTTTGGTGGGGGTGGCCTCATTACTGATGGGCAATGGTAGAAGTTCTGACTCTCTGCTTGGCATCCACTAATGCTACTCGAGCAGGGAGGTGGTAGTGAGGGGCCTCATTACTGCCATATGTTGGTTGATGTCCAGATTCACCATGTGGTCTCCACTAACACCATGAGGAGGGGGCTTCGTTACTGCCCTGTGGGGATGAAAAGATGAAAATTGCCAGCTCTCTGCTCGTCTTCTCACATGGCCCCAGAAGGAGGTTAGGGTGCTTTGTTGGTAACCTGGCAAGGGTGGAAGTTTAGACTCCCCATTCAACTTTTGCTGGCATGGATGAAGCCAGTTTTTTCTTTTCTGTGATGTTTGGCTAGAGTAAAGCAGTTGTTGTTTAAAAGTTTTCTATCTTGCTACACTGTCCCTCTCTTAATCTTTTGGCTAGAGACAGCAAGCTTTTGGGGAGCTTTTTTGGTCTGTGCCCATTGGTGTTTATGGGTTGCTGGCTTCTTTATTTCCAAGTCTGTAACATATGAGGGGAAAAAGATAATCTGTGGAGTTCACCACCATATCCTGCTATGGATTCTGAGGTCCCTAGCGGGTCTATTTTCTTCTCTACACCTTCCAGAATCTTCTTGTTTGCTTTTTATAAATAATGTCCAAGAGTTTTAGTTGTACTCAGTGGGAAGAGTATGCCTACTCCATCTTCCTGGAAGCAGAAGTCTGTGTACTACTTTTGAAATAAAAAAAATTTTTCTTGAAACAACTAAGTATTATATTTTGGGGAGAAGGTCCTTTTTGTTAATAGTTGGTAACATGGCTTCTATATCTATTGAGGTTTTCTTATCCTTTTTCTGGTCAGTGGGCTGTGCATGTGTGTGCACACAAGCTAATTCCTTAAAGATGACTAGAATCTTAAAACTTTTAAAAAGAAGCTTGCTAGTGACTCAGCAATAAATACACATAATGCAGCAGGAAGGAGAACATGATCCCTGGCTTGTAATCTGTGGTATTTCCATTAAAAAGCATGTGCTTATTAAAAGCTTGCAGCTGTTAGTATATTAATGGAATCAGATGAAGAGCCCAAGAAGTCAGCCAGGAAGCTAATATCATGTTTTGGTAGATGCCTTGCTCAGCCAAGAATGAGGAATATAAAAGAAAGATCTTTAATTTCTGCATGACTTTTTCTTTGCCATCTCTCTCAGAGGCCCTGGACTCTTGGCTTAACTATTCTAAATAGTCTTGTGTGTCTGGTTTAATTAATCTTCACTCTGCTCTCTGGGAAATACATTTCATAATTTATGTGAATAGCTTAATAATGTTCTTCAGGACACACTCAATATTTACCATAGCAAGCTATGATTTACCTTCTCAAAGTATGGAGAAGTCTTTAATTTTATGAAGTTACCATGCATTGATTTGGGGGTGTGTGCTTTCTTTAACAATTCCCGGGTCATGGAAGGGACAGGAGAACAGCTGCCTCATAGTCCATTCTTATGGGCAACTACCAGTTTATTGGTATCTGTGCTATGAAGGCAGCAGGTGATTTTAATTGAGATAGTAACTAATGAAACAGTTTTAAGGCTGACAGATTTGGTACTTATTTTGCCTGATGGCTAATCTAATGATGTAAATTGAATGATATTTAAGATAAGTGACTAAACTCTAGCAGCAAAGAAATGAGAACTCAATGTCAGTGTAAGATGGGAGAAATGGTTTTGTTCGATGTAGTAAGTTGATTCTGAGCAGATCTTCTTTATGGCTGATTTAAAACTCTTTGTTAAACCTTAATTGTAAATCTTCTTGTCTTGTTGTCTCACAGTGTTTTTTATTTTATGTTCCCTAAAGTTATTTACCATGAGTATTTTGGTTGGATTTAGAGTTAAATCCTCAGCCATGTATGGACATCTCTTAATTATGACAAAAGACCTTCAGTACTAAAAAATGTTGAATATGTGATGGATACTGAATTCACTAATTAGTTATCATTCATTATCTACCTACATAGTGTGTTTGTTTAAAGGTTGGTTTTTTTTACTAGCCTGTCTGTCTTCCATTGCTTGAGAGACTCAATAAAACTTGTATATAAAAAAAATTCCTTCTACTTCTCATCTTGGGGCACAATAAAGAGAATTATCCATGTGAGAAGCAGCTTAAATTGCTAGCATTAGATTTGTAATATGAGCAGCCTTTTGATTTGGAGTTTGTATTTGAAAAAATTTCTTCGGCTTACATCGAATTCATGTGATGGTTGTGTCTCTCATGATCAGCACTCAGATTCACCAGGAAAATTGTTTCATGTGGCAGCTGATCTATTTGAGGTGTTCCAACCAAGGCCTACAAAGTGAATTTTGTGTGTGCCATGTGGCCTATATTTTATGTACTCTCATTCCAGATCACCAAATATTGTACAAATATACCTCTGTGACTCAGTAACAGAGAATTTTAGATGTTAGCCTAATAAATGATAATATATACAAACTTTACATTTCTAGAAAGAGGTCCAGTCAATATCTTTAAATAATGAATATTTAATAAGATATATGGTCTAATGATCTTTTAGTCACAGTGAAAATGTCAGCATGTTATTTATCTTTGCCAAATATTAGACCCTGTTATGATATATCTATGCAAGATTATAATATACATTATGTGATTTATACATGAATGGTATAGGTATTTAAAAAAATTCTCTTATCAGCTTCATCAGATGTATTGATATATTTAACACCTTTTAATCATGCAGGCTGAAATGAGATCACCATTCTCTTTCTAGATCTAAAAACAAAACAGAAAAAGAAACATTATATATAGTTAGTTTTATAAAAAGGCAATCCACGGAATGATGAAAAATAGTTGCAGAATAAAGAATTCCTACAAATCAATTAAATAGGCAATCCAATGGAAAATGGACAACACACTTGACTAGGTACATCTCGAGAGAGAGAATTCAAATGGTGTATAAATATATGAAGATGCTCAGTTTCACTGGCCATCGGGGAAGTGCAAATTAAAACCACACACCCAGAAGAACGGATAAAATAAAAAAAGATGGAAAATACTAAGTGCTGATAAAGATGGAGAGCGAGTAGAACTCTTATCCACTGCTGGGGGCAGTATGTATTTATACAATCATTTGGAAGTCTGGTTGGTAGTATCTACTGAAGTAGGACATATCCATCCTCTAAGACCCAGAATTTGTAGTCCTGAGTAATACCTGACTAAGTAGAACATGTCACCAGAAGGTAAGCAAGACTGTTTGTAATAACCCCGAAATGGAAAATACCCACATGCACATAGTAGTAGAAAGAATAAATAAATTGTGATACATCTGCACAGTGGAATGTTTTACAGCAAAGAGAATCAACAAACTACAACAATATACAACAATACGAATAAACCTCACAAGTGTGACGTTGAGCAAAAGAAGGGATAAAGTAATTCATATTTTATGATTCTATTTATGTAAAGTTCATAAATGAGCAAAAACAATTTGTGATGTTTGAAGTCAGGGTGGTGGTTACTCTCGGGACAGGTGACTGGAAGGAGGGGACGTGGGCTGCTTCTGGGAAGCTGGTAACGTTCCATTTCTTGATCTGGATGCTGGTTATATGGGAATGTTCACTTTGACAATTCATGAGGTGTACATTTATGACGTGCACGCTTTTAAAAGCTATATTATATTTTAATACAGTCTTAAAAGTGGTTTTCACCCCAGACATTGGTGATAACTTTAAATAAAGTGGACTGGGGCCCAGGGCTGGCGTCAGTGTTCAGTTATTTCTCCAGGTTGCTAGTTTCTGATCTTGATCTCGACATGTTAGGTCACCACTCTGCATGGGAAAAATGAAGATGTTTGGAGGTTTTCTCTTTGCCAATTGTTCATAAACTTTACAAAATATGAGTGTTGGTCATGTGGAACCAAAATATTTATTAGTTTTTAAAAGATACAACATTTTAAATGCTTATGATTAAAACAACCTTTTATAAAACAGCAGTAGGTATCATTGTGGTAGAGTGGAAGAAACCCTGTGAAGGTAGTGGACCCAAGCTCTAGTTATTTTTTGTCCTCTCCTAGCTGGGTGAACTGGGGCAAGTCTGAGTCTCAGTTCCAGCTCTCTAGGATCAAGACTTTACCAGCCTGAAGGCAGAAGGATGAACTCTATGATCTCTTGGGTTCTTTCTAACTCTGAGATCTAAGATCCACCATCTGTTGCTACTGGCAAAGCTCTTAAATAAAGTGACTGATGATGTAATTTATTCATATCACCATTGATTTCCAATCCTTTGTTCTGCTGACATGTTCCATACACGATAAAAAGTTTCAAAGTGTACAGCAAAGTACAATCTTAGTGCTATAGATCATAAGGGCATCTCACCATGTCTTCACCCCCAAATTGATCTCTTGGCTTTCTTGGGATTTGTTGCTCTGCAGTGAGGATGCTCTTCAGGAAATGTTCCATATGGGTGAAGAGGAGAAGATCTTTGTTTTTCTTAATATACTGTAGAGAGTGTGGAGGACAGACGTTTTATCTTTGCTCCCATTTCTGTGAAGTACTCTTGGATATTCTCAGCCAGAATGTGGACCTGAGAGTATTACATACTATTCTACTTTTAAAGTAAAATGACACCTCTTCTTAGACGGTGGTTGGACTAACATTCTACCTCCATCTCTGTCTTGGGGAAATTCTTTTTAACGCTTTTAAGCCTCAATTTTTTTTTTTTTTATCTTTAAGTTAGGAATAAAGAGCATGGGGAAGATAAAAATGAGATAATGCATGTAAAACTCTCAGCAGAACATCTGGCATGTGGCAAGTGTGTAATCAATGTTTGCTATTGTCTACCTAATAATTAGCTCTGGTAGATTGGAATGTTTCAGTCTATAGCATCAGGGTCCAGATAAACTATGAACTAATGAACTATGTTCATTAACATAGTAAATATATCGAAAGCCTCCTCTGAGCCTGGCACATGGGCTGCATCAAGAAACAAAACCGACATCTCTGCCCTCATGGAACTTACATTCTAGCAGAGAAGAAAAGTAAGTAAATTATGCAGTGTAGGTCTTAGGAGGTGATATAGGAAAAAGTAGAGCAGAGTAAGAAAAAGTTGATGAACATGGGTAAAGAGGGTTGCCATTGGGGGAGGGGGGAGGGCAAAAGGGGTGATTTGGGTCACATGTGAGGGGATGCACTATAATTAGTGTTCCGGTGGTGAACATGATGTAATGTATCCAGAATTTGAAATATGACGTACATCCGAAAACAATAAAAAATAGAAAAAAAAAAAAAAGAAAAGAGGGTTGCAAATTAAGACAGGCAAGTCAGGGTAGGCCTCATTGAGAAGGTGATACTTGAACAAAGGCCTGAGGAGGTAGGGGAGTCAGGCATGCTCTAACTCCTTAGACCAGGGTTTCTCAACTTCAGCGCTATTGGCATGTGGGGATGGATAATTTTTGTTGTGGGAGCTGTCCTATGCATTGTAGTATGTTTAGTAGCATCCCTGGCCTCTACCCTCTAGTTAACAGTAGCAACCCCTCCTCTGAGTAGGACAATCAAAAACATCCCCGACATTGCCAAATGTCCCTTGGGAGATAAAATTGCTCCTGGTTGAGAACCACCGACTCAGAGGAAGGAGCATGGCAGGCAGACGGAACCCTTAAGAGGGGAGTCTACCTGGTGTGTCTGAAGAACAGCAAGGAGGAAGGTGTGGTTGGAGTTGAGTGAATGAGGGAGAGAATAGTGGGTGAGGGGGTGGGAGACAAGGGAGACTTGGCTTCTTTGGCTTTTACTCTAAGTGAAATGGGGAGGCCCAGCAGGATTTTGAGCAGACCCAATTTTCATTTTAAAAGGATCACTTTGACTACTGTGCTGAGAATAGACTGAAGAGAGGCAAGGTTGGACTCAGAGAGACTGGTTAGTGAGTATAGTAATCCAGGTGAGAGAGGATGGTGGCTTGCACGAGGCTGGTAGCATGTAGGTGATGAGAAGTGGTCAGATTATGGACATGCTGTGATGGTAGAGCAACAGGATTTACTGATGGATTGGTTGTGGGGTGTATGTAACGGAGAGAGAGGTTTCAAGGAAGACTTTGATCTGAAAAACTGGAAGAATGGAGTTGCCATTAACTGAGATGGGGAAAGTTTCAAGTGGAGCATGTTTGGAAAGATCGGTTTTAGGCATGTTGAAGTTTGAGATACTTATTAGACATCCAAGTGGAGATGGCTAGTAAGCAGTTGGGTATATGAGTTGAGTTAGAGAGTTGGGTTGGGGCTGGAGATAAAAATTTGGGAGTCATTGACATATAGATGGGATTTAAAGTTGGATGACTGGATGAGATCCCCAAGAGGAACAAATATAGACAAAGAAGAGAAGAGGACAGGGCCGAATCCTGGCCCTCCAACATTAAGAGGCCAGGGAGAAGAGGAGGGATCAGCAAAGGAGACTGAGAAGGAACAGCCAGAGAGGTAGGAGGAAAACCAGAGGAGCTTGGTGTCCTGGGAGCCAAGTGAAGAAAATATATCAAGGAGGAGAAAAGGATCAGATGTGTAAATGCTGCTGTTGGATGAGGACAGAGAACTGACCATCTCTGTGATTTGCGGGAGGTAGGTGTAACAGAATTCTGTGATCTGGATGACCAACATCACCATCAACATCAACCACAAAATAAATCTGTGACTCAGTAACTAATGGAGATTTGATTACAGGGAGATGTATATGGAACATTTACTTAGGAGTCAGGAGATCTAGAATCGAGTCTCAGCTCTACCACTATAAACAGCTTCTTGATTTGGGGCAAACTGCTTAATTTCTCCTTAAATGCAAAATATGACAAAATATGTATTTTCCCTATTTTGCAGGATTGCTGGGTAGATCAAATGAGACAATATATATAAAAGTGCCTTGCAACTTGGAAAGTTTTATATAAATAATGAAAAAAGATATGTTCTTGTTTATACTTCAGGAATGAATTGACCTTTAATGGAGGATCATATATTTAAATTTTATATTTTTAATAGTTAAAAAGCTGGTTGATAATATTCTCACAGAAGTGCTTTAAATAATAATACTAAGAATACCATCATCAAGCTGGCACAGAAAGCATACTGTAAGTTTGGGTAAATAGGCTACCACATGGGCATCTAAATTTAGTCTCTGAGTTTTATAGATGGAATTCTGCTTACTTATGGACAATATATTATGTGATATAAGTTAAGTAACTATGGAGTCACATTTGCAATTCTCTTAACTCAGAGAGCCAGGTACCCACTGTCTGCCTTGTAGAATATAGGATTTAAAAAATATTGTCATATGTGGTTTGAGAAGCAGGCTGAGTGTCAAGGCAGTGTACCACCTAGGGAGGCCGGAAATGTCTGAATAGGTCATGCACTGAGGCATTTACTCTGTGAAGAAGACAGTTTTACTGAAGGCCATGTGCTACACAAGATAAAGTTAGGTACCTCTTCTGATGACTCTGGCTCCAAGTGAGACTCACACTTCATTTCAATGAGTTTAGAGAGGAGATCTCTTCCTCTGTCAGAGATGGGCTGCTCTTCCAGCAGAAGAGCGCTTACGCTTTGGTCCAGCTTACTGTCCCGGGAAACTGCGGACATTCGCAGTGTGATAGAGAATGCTTCTCTGAAATAGGCTTCCAACCCCTGGTCATGGAAAAGGTGAGGGGGCAGATCAGTACTGTTCTACACAAGTGCTATTAAAGCTTTAAAATAATAGTTGAAAGAAAAATGGGACTTGAGATTTATCATCTTTACTTGTCCTCAATATGGGTTATCATTGCTTTAGCAATTGTGGTGGTTTATGCGTCGACAAGGAAATATCCAGAGAAAGCTGTGATACTGTGCTCATAGGAAGACCACTTCTCTCCAGCATTCTCACAGAATGCATGCATTTTGTTAGATGCCGCCATAGGAAATTTGATCAGGAAAATCTTCTTCCTGGCCTAGCAGTAGAAACCAAAGGCCACCAAGAGGACTTAAGTAGATTTGAAATGTTACAAAGCTCAAAGCGTTTATTGGATAATAGGGTCTGAGTCACAGAGAAAGAGAAGAAAAAGCCCTGTGTGTGTTATAAATACCTTGTAAAATGACCTCAGAAAGGCGGGGCTGGAGTCCTGCTGGAGGTCCTCGGCAGCGATGTGGGCCAGGCAGTGGATCAAGAGCAGAACAAAGCTTCCCACGGATGCCAGACACTCTCTCCCAACAAACAGTGTGCTTTCAGCACTCTAAGCAGAGAAGATACACAAACACAGAGATGTCAGCCTCAGGGAGCATTTCCACTACCTCCTTCTTTTTCTAGTTTTATATGGTTTAAAATAACTTTTGGAATCATAAAGTCAGAGACTCCCTGGGCTTAATGGAAATTTACTGAAGGGAAGATTTGGACGACAAAGGGAAAATTCTTGTTTCAGTTCAACTCTGTGAATGAATCTTTTTCTCCACTGTCTCTCAATTTTTCTGCTACCCTCATCTTACAGAAAACAAACAGTGGGAAATTGAGAGCAAAATTTCTCATGTATCTCTGTCTTTTATCAATGTCCTCCAATCATTGTTTCCTTAAGCAGCGGTTCTCAAACTTTAGTGTGACTATGAATCACACGGGAGTGAGTCTATTCTTGGGGTCCATCCCAGAATTTCTGGTTCTGTGGGCTTTGGGTGGGGCCTCGGCATTTCCATTTTTACCAAGCTCCCCAGGTGGTTGATGCATGAGGCCCAAGGACCACAGTTTGAGAATCATTGCCTTAGAGGGCTCTCAGGCTTTCTCTGTCTGTCATGCCTTTATTGCAATCAAGTTCTCAATCTCCTGTCTTGCCTAATTGATCTGAAATAACTCCCTTGTTCATTTTCTTAAGAGGCAAAAGGTTGGCATGGAAAAGCCTTAGGTGATTTGGAATTGGAATCTGAGATCCATCCCTGGAATGAGCTGTGGGTGGCAGCACAGACTAGTGGTTAAAAAATGAGTCTGGTGTTCAAATATACCTGGACTTGAGTTTCAACTCTTGCTAACACTGTGGTCTTGGGCTAGTTACTTGGCCTCTCTGGACCTGAATTTCCTAATTCATAAAATAGAGATAACAAGAGTACCACCCCCCGCCCCCGTAGGGTTGGGTTGTTGTAAGTTGTAAATGAGATGATGCATGTAAGGCATATGGCTAAGTGCCTGACACACAGTATTCAATGAATCCTGAGTTTGTTTCCCCTTCAGTAAAATGGGATTAAATTCTTGCCTACTACACAGACTGCTTTGAGGATCAAGTGAAATAATGCCTGGAGGGTAGCATTTTTTAGTAATTTTTGGTCTTATTAAATCCCCTAACAATTTAGTAGTCTAGTATAAACCATTTCCCAGTCCTCTAACAATGATTAGCAGTTCCTCCTTTCACAATCATTGTTTACCAATGTACTGTCATCAGTGTTTAAGGTCTATATACACTGGCTTAGAGTTCCACTGAGGCACTGCCAACCTCTATATTTGAGGAACTACCCGGACAGGAACAATTTAGATCCCTTTCTGTAGAAAGATGCTGATTGTGCAGGATTTCCTGAAGCTGGAACGGTGACTCTTACGGGAAACACCAGTCTGGAACCACCAGCTTGATAGTGACAGAGATTCATTAATGGGCACAAAGCCATTATGATTCTCCGGGCACAAGCCAGGACATATTCATTTCACTAATTAGAGAAAGCTCTTACATGGTGACATTTATTATGCCTTAGCTAAATGACTTATTACCAAGGGAGAATAAAATATATCAGGACTTGAGAGAGAAAATGTTTTATAACATTGCTGTGTTTGCATCTATCTTTGCTAGACTCTAGAATTCTACGACCCATCTCTGGGACTGGATTTGCAGCACCTGATAGAAGAAGGAACCTTGGAAGGCATTGTCGGAGGGTTCCATGGCAGGAAGATGAGAAGCAATCTTCAGGGTGATTTCTGGAGCCTGAAAAGAATAAAAAACAAATAAAAACAAAACCAGGGGCCAGCCCTGTGGTGTAGTGGTTAAGTTTGGCACCCTCTGCTTCAGTGGCCTGGGTTCATGGGTTTGGATCTTGGGCGCAGACCTACACCACTTGTCAGCCATGCTGTGGTGGCATCCTATGTACAAAATAGAGGAAGATTGGT
This sequence comes from Equus asinus, assembly GCF_041296235.1. Lineage (NCBI taxonomy): Eukaryota > Metazoa > Chordata > Mammalia > Perissodactyla > Equidae > Equus > Equus asinus. The sequence continues at coordinate 52,308,590 of NC_091809.1, forward strand.
ACAGATGTTAGCTCAGGGCTAATCTTCCTCAGCAAAAAACAAAAACAAAAACAAAACCAACCAAAAACCAAAACCCAAACCCATCATTCTGCTAAAAAATTCTCATGCAACTCAGCTGCATAGCACCAACCAAATTAAAGAGAAGTAAAAGCATTGGAACATCAATTTAAAATGCTAATAGGATAAGTAGATTCAGTATACACCACACGACAGTGGGAAGAGTATGTGTCTGATATTTATGCTAAGAATTAATTTACTTCTAAGTAGAGGTAGACTAGACTGGCAGTCAGGCCTGAGGACTCTCAAACTGTGACTCCTGGAGTCTACGCTTGCGCTAGCCTTCTGGTTGGGTGATCTTGGGTAAGTTTACTCGACCACTCTATATCTTTCCTCCTCAATTTCAAAATGAGAAAAAAAAATTATAATATTGATGTCATGGGTTTTTTTGAAGATTAAATGAAATAACTCATGCAAATTATTAGAACATTTTCTGGCATGTACAAAGTGCTTAATTCATTCTATTACTATTACTATCATTTGAGAGATTAGACTTTAGATTGGTAAAATGATTCCTATCAGTCCCCTTAAAGGAGAGACTAGAAAGTTCCCTGTTGCAGGTGTTTAATCCTAAGGAATATCTACCACCTCAAAGCCTCCTTCCTAGTCACCCTGGCTTCATGGCTCCACAGATGACTGCTTCACAGAGGGGCCGGAAACCAGACTTACATGAAGCTGGGGGATGAGGAGGTGCAGGATGGAGAGGCCATACTGGTAAACCACAAACTCCCTGGCAGAAAGGTCTGTGGATTGCACAGTTATCAGCTCTTCCTTCTGCATTATCTGAGGTTTTGGAAAATCCTGCAAAGGGCTTTTTGGGGCTACAGGGATCAAGAGAAACCAGTAACGATTTCACTGACTTTTCTGTACAGTAATGATATATTGATAAAAACAGTAACAACAACAATAATACAGTTCAGCTTAGGAAAAGGTGTATTTGCATCCATCCATCCTTCCATCCCTCCTGTTCTCTGTATGCACTGTGTTTCAGGCTCTCTTGCCCATCTTCATGGAAGAGCCACTGAGTTTCAGTCAATAGGAACAGAGGAGAAAGAACAACAGAATGAGGGTCCAGAAAAGATGGCAACAGATTTTCTTCTACTGTTTCATAGCATTGTTTGGAGCTTTAAACGTAATGTACTCAGAACAGTGTATGGTGCACAGTAAGTACTCAGTAAATGTAAGCTGTATTAACAATCTTAGTTCCCCACAAAATTGTCTCTAATGGGCTTTGGGTCTTTAACCATTTTCTATTTTTTTTCTTTTTAAAGATTCTATTTTTTTTTCCCTTTTTCCTCCCCAAAGCCCCCCGGTACATAGTTGTATATTCTTCATTGTGGGTCCTTCTAGTTGTGGCACGTGGGACGCTGCCTCAATGTGGTTTGATGAGCAGTGCCATGTCCACGCCCAGGAATCGAACCAACGAAACACTGGGCCGCCTGCAGCGGAGCGCACGAACTTAACCACTCGGCCACGGGGCCAGCCCCTCTCTTGTTTTCTTATTCTTGAGAGGACAATGAAAAAAGGCTTGTGCAGCATGGCAGAGGAAAGAATGCTGAACTAACAGAAGACCTGAATTCTTGTCCAGGTTCTGTAAGACCCTGGGAAAGTCACTTAACTTCTTTGAGCATCAGTTTTCTCATCTATAACAAAAATAAGTTCATAATCTTCCACTATCTTACAGAATTAGAGTTTGGGTTTCCAAGCATAAACAAGACAATGTATATAAAATTGCTTTCAACACTATAAAGTCAATATAACTATCACACAATGAAGGTTGACGTAATGGTGGGACCCCTCAAAGGAGGGCCCACTTCTCTGCCCATACTCTTCTTAGTTTCCTCCAAAGAGAAGTGGAATTAATACTAAGATTGGTCAAGTTCTGGGGTCAGCAAACTTCTTCTGTAAAGGGGCAGAAAGTAAATATTTTAGGCTTTGCCAGCCAAGAGGCAAAATTGGAGTTCAAATTTAGTGTTCCCTGTCATCATGGTAGAAGACCTCATTCTCCTACAAAGCCTTCCTTTGCTTCTCTGATACACGGTGATCTGCCATCCTGGGAACTCACCAGAATATGTTGCCTGCATCTCCCTTTTGGCATTGCCTTCCTAGTGTTGGATAATTTTTCATCTGGGGAAGCAGGTTAGGTTAGGCCCTGGGGTAAGACTCCCTGGGATTGAATTCCAGCTGAACCCCTCCTTAGGAATATCATTTTTGACTACTTACTTGACCTATTCAGAAGCTTCAGGTTCCTTATATAAAATGAGTAATAGTATCTACTTCACTGGGTCGTTGTAAAGATTAAATGAGCTAAAATAGCCAAAGAGTTAGAATAGCACAAGACCTATTGTACAGCACTCCATAGAAATGTTATTCTTCTGACTTTTTTTTTCAATTATTTACAAATATAAAACCATTCTTAGCTTATGGGCCATACAAAAGAAGATAGCAGTCTTGAGTTGGCCTGTGGGCCATAGTTTTCTGACCCCTGGTCAAGTTCAAAGATGTTCTTGGAACTGTGCTTACTAGTAGCCTGCATCAGGGTCAGCTGAAGGGGATACACTCATTTCCTGTTAATCCTCTTCTACTTGGGAGGTGCATAGTTGAAACAGACCTGACTCTTCAGGGCAGGCCAGCCACATTCTCTTCTGACTTCAATTTCAAGGGTGGTATTCGTAAGCGATCTGGAGTCCCTTTTTGGGGCAAGATCTTCTTTCTCTTTGTCTCCTCTGTCTATCTCCGTGTCTCACACTTTTCCATTGACTCTTTGTAACATGTGGCTGGCTGGTATGGGATAAAATCCCAAGATTTAGATTCAGTGTTTTGTGGGGAGGTAGAAGGCCTTTAGGAATTCCCTTTTGGGGACTGGCCAAGTTATTATTACAGTGGGACTGTGATTCCTATTTATTATTCCTTATATGGAAAAATCCCTTGGGAATCTTAGGATGAGGGTAGAGAGAAATGATGATTGGCAAAGCAGGATTCTGACATACCTAGTCCCTAGGGGTTGTAGCATTGAACCCAAGGTTATCCCACCTTCAGTGTGCCATGATAATTCCAAACAGAAGCTGCCAGGGAAAGGAGGTTACCTGGTTTGTGATGCACTTGTCCTTGCAGTTCAGCTCCCTCCTTGTAGGCTTGGGACCAGATATCTACGTTCTTCAGGATGGGAAGGAGTGGTGAGGTCCACATGATGTCAACTTTATCTGTGTCTGAACAGAGGGGAAGAAAATAGTTGTTGGAGTAGGGCCACAGGACTGTGGCCAAAGTCCAAAAGAGCCAGACATAGCATGGTGTGACAGGTGGCCTCTAAGATGGCCCCGATGATCCCCCAGGCGTATCCAGGCCCTTGTGTAATCCCCTACCCTTGAGTGTAGGTTGGATCTAATGATTTGCTTCTAACGAATAGAATATGGCACAAGTGATGAGGTCAGGATATGAAAAGACCGTGGCTTACATTTTTTTTGCGTTCTCTCGCTTGCTCTGAAGGAAGCCAGCTGCCATGTTGTGAGCTGTCCTAAGAAGTCTATGTGGCAACGAATTGATCTCTCTGGCCAACAGCCAGCAAGGACTTGAGATCTGCCAACGGCCATAAGAGTGAACTTGGATTCCCCAGTGAGACCTTGCAGTGACTGCAGCCCTGGCCTGACGTCTTGATGCGTGAGATGCTTAGCCAGAGGGCCCCAGCTAAGCTGCACCCAGATTCTTGACCCACAGAAAGTGTGACATAAAAAAATGTTTGTTGTCTTAACCCAGGAAATTTTGGGGTAGTTTGTTACATAGTGATGTATAACCAATACATTGGGTTTCTTTATTTTCTTCCTATAGAGACTACCATGCCACACTCTTATGGTGCCTGAAGCCCTAACTGTAGTATTAGAATTCATCAAAACATGATCAGCATTGGCAGCAGAAGGGAACACTGGACCCATGATCAGCCTTACCTGTCCCCGGCCCCTGATCCTCCCATCCTGGGCCACGGCCTTGAGCTCCCACCAGCGCTGCCGTGATGCTCTTCAGGAAGGGGATCAACAGCGGGCAGGCCGCAGCCCAGTCCCTGAGAGAAGTTGTGATTGTCCCATAAAATATGTCTCCAGGGTAGTTCTCCAAACACACAGGGGTTCCTGAGGCGACCATCTAGGATGAAATAGTCAGAACCTAGTTCCATGCGTGGTTCCCACCTGTCCCACGTGGCTGCTCTGGGAGCTTCTCTCTGAAGCCCCCATTAAAGTTGGATGTACAGCTCTCCTTGACCCAGTCCAGAGGTCAGTACCTGAGTGTGCAAGAGCTGGAGGCGGCTCAGATCCCGTTGGTATTGCATCTGAGCAAGGGCCCTATCCAGGAAGCTCTGTCTTTCTCTCACCACCGCCTGAAATTCATCAGAGAGATGCTGAACCACCTAGAACACAGGAAATAAGATGTCCAAATTAAAATGCAGTGTCTTTCTCTTTCCTCCTGCTCCCCTCCTAGTCCATCCACTGCTCCTTGGGTCCACCCATCCCTGAACATTACATTGTCCTGAAGAGCCACATGTGATGACATGGGAGGATGTACTCATCCTATGTGAGTCCCTTTGTCAGCTTCTGAGCCTTACCTTCCTGGGACGGTTCCAGATCTGTGGGCTCTGATTCCTACTCTGCTGTAGCCATATCTCCTCCTCCTGGCCCTGCAGCCAGCCAGCTGCTTGCCTGAGCTTTTCTGCTGCCTGTCTTAAACTCTGCAGGACCTTCTGCATGCCCAGCACCACCTGTGCCTCCTGTTCCCACTCCTCTCTGTCTCCTGCAAGGGGCAGAGAAAAGGGCCCCATGGCAGCAGCCACCTCTGGGGGTGGGGAAGAGAAGCAAAGACATAAGAGTTTATGGGAGCCAGGGGAACCTGCCAGGGTAGAGCCAGGGTCTAGCTGGGAGCCTGGGAGATGAGCACATGCAGAGAGCAGGAGGGATTTTCAACTGGGAAGCTGTGGGTGGTGGCACCGCTCCCAGGAGATTTCTGCTCTGGAGGTCTGGGCCCTGGGGCTGCTTTCCCACCTTGACAGAGCAGGCCTCGCCCTGGGCCGCTTTGCGTGTTCAGAGCTCTGGCTCTCCTCTCGGTCTCTCGCAGGCAGCAGGACTCCAGGGCCACACAGGCCTCCTCAGCAGCCCTCAGCTACACAGGACAGGAAGCACGAGAGAAAGGGCCATGAATGGGGAGGCAGGAGCTGTGGGCTGGGCCACCTCATGTTGTCCCCTCCTCCCCACCCTCTATCCTGCTGCGACACTTAGGAGTAGCTGAAATCTAGGGCCTGGAGTTGGGGAATCTTGGGACTTTATCTGCCCTGAGATAGATTCTGTTCCTGTGGTACAGGGAGAAAAGGCCTCCACACTTCCAAGAGAAACCTGTGCTGTCTGGGCAGACGGGTGGGTGGGAACTGTGAGGGGGTGCCTCTGCACCTCACCTGCGGCCTGGGGTCTTTGCCTGGAGTGAAGAGGAGCTCCCGGCTCAGGTCCCACAGGTGTTCTGCTAGCCGCACCTCTTCCTGCTCCTGGCGGCGCCAGTACTGCTCCCGGGCTCTCAGCTCCTTCTCCAGGGTGTCCAGCTACAACATTTAGCTTATTTAGGGCTCATATGCTTTTTCTCCTCACAGCCCCAAGTGGTCTGATTGAAGATCCCCAAAGCTTCTCAAGACATGGGCCTCTTCCACCCCTGGGTGTCCGTGACTAAGCTTGGTGAGGCAGATGACTTGGTTGTAGATGGCAAAACCTTCTTCAAGCTCCCGGTCCCTCTCTCTCTCCTTCTAACACTTGAACTCTCCAGAGTCACCTGTCTCCCTGCTCCCATTTCTCTCTTGGGAGGCCAGGGGAGATGAGCACGCGGCAGTGGGAAATTGTTCTCACCCCCCTCATATTACCCCTTCCTACTCATCTGTGAAACTGTGAGTTGGGGCTAGAATTTACATTTCTTGGCTTCTAATGAGAATCTTTTATAACACATCCATCTTTGTTTCTGAGACTGTAACTCGGCTGAGAATATATGGGCAGACCCTAAATTATTGTCTTTTTGGGGAAAATCTGCCAATGCCTGAATTACTGCAATAACCTTCTGACAGGGCTTTCTGCTCCAGTCTGGCCCTGCTCCCATCCATCCTCTGCTGCCAGAGGGAACTTTCTAGAATGCTGATTATATATACACATACATAAGCACAAAAATGTCTGGGAGGAGGTGTGCCAACCTGTTAATAGTGGCTGCATTTGGTGGGAGAGACTGGAGGAGAGGTGAGTAGTGTCTGGATATGGGAGCACTAGGATGGGTGTTGATGGCGGATGGAGTGAGAGGAATGGGGAGGAGGGAGCTTCTTCATTTGCATACTTATAAAAATGTAGTAGGATTATGAATAATTTGTTTTCCTTTTGTATTGTTGCATATTTCCCAAGTTTAAAAGTCTTAAAAATATTCATATTTGATCACATCACGTGTCAATTTAGAATCCTTTAATGGGCTCCCATGACTTTCCTGAGAAGTCACATTTCTCGGCCTTAGCCAAGCACAGAGGGCTGTTCATGATTTGTTTCCTGCCTTCCTCATTGGCCTTACCTGCTGCCTTTGCCTCATGCCTTCCTCATGATCCTGGAACATTCGTGGTCTCCACCTGCCACCTTTACGCTTGCTGGCCCCTTAGGCCTTTCTCTGACTCTTTCTTTGGGTTTCAGCCCAGGTATTACCTCTTCAGGGAGGCCTTCCTTGAACTCTCCTCCATGTGGTTTAGATGGCTGTCCCCTGGGCTCCCTTAACACCCTCGTGAACCACAATCATGGTTGGAACCCACAGACAGTCAGTTCCCTGAGGATAGGAGCCCTGTCTAGGTGTCTTTGCATCTCAACACTTAACACCGTTCCTGGAACATAGAAGGTTCTCGAAATGTAGTTGCTGAGTGAACAAAGAAATAAATGGAATGAACTCCTCCTACATACCAGATCAGGGTCTCTCACTCCTCGAGGTAAGGCCTCCAGCACCTGGACAACGGGCACTACCACTCCGGCAGAGGGATCCATTTGAGCACCAATGACAGGACCAGGTTCCCCAGTCAACGGGTCTATGGCTTGAGCCCCAATTGAGATTGGGACAAGACCTGTGGGATGCCAAGCCCGTCACCGGCTTTAGTAAGCAGAGATGGGAAAAAGAAAGAAGGGTAGCCATGGGAAGAAGGAAACATGGCTGGAAGGGAGCTAAAGGAACCCTTAGAACCCCTCCTACCATTTGAAGGGCTCTGAGCTGGAGTAGAGGGCTTCTTGAGTTTCTGAAGTGCTGGTCTTTTAAGGACCCAATTTTCTCAGTGGGGGATAAATGACCTGTGGTACTGGGGTTCTGGAATCTCTGAGCACCTTTATTTTGGTTCTCAGCAGCCCTAGCGGAAGCATCAGAATGATCCCATTCCTTGGCTCATGAGTGAACAGACTGAGGGTACCCCTCTTGAACTTTACAGACTTTTCTCCCCCAGGGCTAAGTCACATTCCTGATCTCCCGAGGGCTTTCAGAGGCCGCAAGCTCCCTCCTACCTTTGCCATCAGCATCTTCCATTGAACCTGCCAGGGGTGTGGCATCACCAGAATTCCCATCACTCTTCATGCCCAGGATGGGCACTATGAGCCCTGAGCCCTCAGGGTCTGGGATCTCCATCCCATATAGGGCCGGGACCCACAGCTCTGTCCCAGGATAGCACATCATCCCTAACACAAGAGGGAGGGGGCAGAGAGAGGAGGAGTGGAGGGTTAAGTGTCACACCAAGGGTCTTTCCAGGCTCAAAGGGCCACATCCCTGACCAGAGAGGCTCCCCTACAAAGACTGCATCATTTCCTTTGGGGCCCAGCTTAGCATTTTGAATTCAGAAGGGAAGAATTGAGCTGCATCAGGACTTTCAGGAAGCTGAGAATCATTTCCAGGCCACACGGAAAAGGTGGAAAACAAGGGAACAAATATTCTTGAGCACCTCCCATGTGCCAGAGGCTGAGCTAAGAACTCTCTGTAAATTAAATTTTATTTGGTTCTACAACTAAGTCTCTAAAGTATGTACACTTTTTATCCTCATTTTAAAGATGCTAAAGCAGAGGCAGAGCAAGGTTTAACAGCTTCCCCAAGGTCAAAGAGTTAGTAAATGGTGGGGCACTTCTTCAAACTCAAATTCTGACCCCAAATCATCATTCTTTTTTGTCACCCCATGGGCAGAAGCCTCTGGAAAGAGGGATTGAGATGAGCTCCAGGAAGATACCGCTCTTACTTCCTCTCCCTGCCCTTCCTCGTATTAGTGCCGTGGGGGAGGCAGAGGAGTTGGGTGGGCTCCTTTCCTGAGCTTATTAATGGAAAGTTGAAGGCTGTTGCAGGAACAAAAGTGAGAAGAGAGCTGAGGACTCAGGAGACTCAGGCTTCAGGCCTGGCTGTGCAGCTAACCAGCGATAGGACCCTGGTCGGGCAATCACTTAACTCGCTGAACTTCACATTCCCTAGTGTCAAATGAGTGTCATAATATGTTACTATATTTGAGGATTCCTATGAAATAACAAGAGAATATACACTTTATAAACATAAAGTATAAGACCCAATGGAATTGGCAAGAGATTGAAAGACAGAGGTTAAAAGCCAAGCATTCAAGAGGTCGGGGCATGAAGTCACTGAATTCCTTCTCTCTTCCCTTGGTCACTGTGTGCACAGCCAGGGGGCTGCAGGCCTGTCCCTGAGCTTATAGGCTGACGAGCACCGAAACACCAGGTCATTCTGGGCCTGGGATTTCAGGACCTGAGAGCTTTTTCCTGGATCAGTGCATACCTATCCTGCCGCCGCTGGCCTTGATGCCATCTGCTGCCTCCAGCTGTCTCTCCAGTCTCCGAGCCTGTTGTAGGACATGGTGTAGACTCAAGGCCAGTGCCTGTCTCATGTCCTTGATGGCAGCCTCCAGAAGCCCCTGGATCCTGGAGCCTGGCCTCTCCTGGTACCTCTGGAGCACTGTAATCACTTGCCTCTGGGCCACCAGCACATTGGCATCCAGCAGGGCCTGTGGCCCTCCCATGTGGGGCAATGTCCGGCCCTCCTGTTGGGCAGCCCCCTGGAGCTGGACCATCTTCCTGCTCAGCGGCTCCACAAAGCTGTCACCAGGCAGCATGAGGTTCCCCAAGGCATCTCGCAGGCCCCCCAGGGCAAGCACCTGACCTGGAAGCAGGAACCCAAGAGAGTGAGGTGGGAAGGGGATGGGGCAGAGATGCAGGCAGATGAGGCATGAGGGAGAACTAGGACCAGAGGGCAGAGAGAGTGACAAGGTGGGAGATCAGAAGCTGTGGGAATGGGGAGGGTAAGAGGTGAGGGAGAGGGCAGATGGATAGCACGTGGTGGTGGCAGAAGGAGGAATGCCCCTTCTTGGTTGAGAAAGATCCATTTATAGCCAGCCCTGATGGTCTAGTGTTAAAGTTCAGCACGCTCTGCTTTGGTGGCCCAGGTTCGGTTCCCTGGAGAAGAACCACACCACTCGTCTGTCAGTAGCCACGCTGTGGCCGTGGCTCACACAAAAGAACTAGAAGGATTTACAACTAGAATATACAACTATGTACTGGTACTTTGAGGAGGAAAAAGAGAAAAAAGAGAGGAAGATTGGCAATAGACATTAGCTCAGGGTGCATCTTTCCCAGCCAAAAAAAAAAGAAAAAGAAAAACATCCATTTACTTTTACTGCAGAAGCTCAGTTCTCTTTTTCCTCCCTGGGGTCACTGTGCTGGAGATGGGGAAGGGGTGAAGGAAGCTAGGAAGGAGAGGGAAGGTGGGAGTGAGAGCCAGAGTGAGGATGAGGGGTGGGAAGATGGAGCTGGGGTGGACCAGAACACAGAGGGCCTTGGGGGCTGAGAGGAGGGGATTGGGAAGCCAGGCCAGGCAGGGACGAGAGGGTGGAAGGACAGCATTGAGGGCTGCCAGGAGACCTGTGTTTTCATCCAATCCAACTCCCAGGATTGGTGAGATGCCTCCTGTGACTGGATCCTCCATGGGGCCCCCCAACTCTAGAGGGGCCAAGGTCTTGGTGAGGGGATTGCAGTATGTCCCCCCAAGAGTGAGCCACTGCCTCGTTTGGGGGTGCAGAGTCACAGCCAGCACGGGCACCTCGATGCCAGTTATGGGGTCTGTCATGAGAGCCCCCAGCTGAGATGTCCTTCTTGGCTGCAGGACAGGCAGGCGGGTGGCTGGAGGGGAGCCTGTGGCAGGACAGGTTGGGAAGGGCACATAGGGGAGGACGGCAGCTTCTGATGTTCGGAGGCCACCTGGACAAGGAGACAAGGAGGTGTTGGTACCCTTGACATGCCAGCCTCCCTCCCTAGCCTTGCAGAGCAGGGGCAGAGGGAAGCCTTGGGCACCTGCTTTCTTTCATCTGGCACCTCTCTTCAACATGGCACCCTCTGCAGCAAGAATGTTTTTGAGGAAGGAGGAGAAGGTGGTTATTGGTCTGCTGGTCACCAAGCCCCACTGTCCAAGTGCCCTGCTTGCTATGCTGTGCCCCTAGGAATTCATTCAAGAGGGCCCTGGGCTGGGTTGGGGCTACTTAGTGGTCAGGGGCTCACCAGAACTGGAGTCCGTGGTGGGCACCAGAGTAGCTTCCTGCAGATCATATCCCAGATTTCCAGCCTCGGGCAGCACCCGCCCAGTGTCAGGGTGGATGAAATAGCCAGGGGGGATGGACCCTGCGTGGCCACTGGCTGGAAGCATCATGCATTTGGGGCCAGGGACCATCAACTTGGTGACAGGATTCACACTGATGTCATCGGTGCCCCCTTGAGGGCCTGCCGAGGCTGCAGGAAAGTGAAGGCCAGCTCAGCCCTGGGTCTGAAGCCAACAGAGCGACTAGGTGTTTCCTTCATTGGTGACTAGAAGTTGGTGAGAACCCCACCCCAACCACACCCCAGCACCAAGGTGTAGCAGGTGCTCCCTGAGGGCAGTGGATCTTGTCTCTTGCTGAGTCCAGGTTGGGACTCCACATCCTGGGCATGACACTGTGATATCATCATATTGCAGACAGGAAGCGACTGGAAGCGCCTTGGGAAATGGTGGTGACAGCCTGTGGGGTGACCAGATGGGGTCGGGGGACTCCTAGAACTCAGCATGCCTACGGGGTCCCTGAGGGATCCTTCTCCCACTCTTCCTTTCAGACAAGTCCAGCCTTTTCCAGACCTGGCCCCGTGCATTCATCGGCCAGGCTCTTGCTCTCAGGAAGTGCTACGTTATATGTAAAGCTCTAATCTGTGGTGGTTTTGTTTGTTTCCTCCTCTGTTCTTCCCATTTCCGAGGCTCCCTCTTCTGTAACACAGACGTTTGCCCAGGGTACAGTACAGGAAGCCCCTCCCAACCTTGGGGGTTTCCACTGTCTTTACCCCTCCTCCTCCCTTCCTCCCCTGCAGGGTTTCTTAAGGGTGAGATTTGAGTTTCTGCAGGGCCTGTTGCCTTGAATGCAGGGCCAGCCTTCCTGGGGGGCCTTGGCTGAGGCTCAGCTCACCTGGTCGCAGCAGCTCCGCCCCAGTGCCGGTGCCCAGGACACCCCAGGCCTTCAGGCGGTGACCCTCATGCAGCAGGGCCTGAGACAGGTGGCCCAGCACAGCATCCAGCTGGGGGACATCCCTGCAAGGGCATGGGGGAGGACCCATCAGTGGGAGAGGCAATTAGGGGTGGGAAAAGGACACTTTGTTGTGGCCAGTTCCAAGTCCCCACAAAGCCACACTTGTTCCTTCCCTAGACCAGCTCTCACGAAGCCACACTCAGATTCACCAGGTACACACCCTGCTGAGTTCTGCCCAGCCTGGGAGGACTTTGCCAATCTAGAGCCTGTCTGTGCCTTCAGCAGCCGCTGAGCCGTCCTCAGTGCTGAGCAGAAGGAGCCCCACTGCTCCTGCCTTGCACGGAGGTCCTGGCGAAGGAGCTTCAGTTGGCGACGAAGGCTTGCCGCATACTCGCCTGCCAGGTGCCCCCTCTGCCTGGCCTCCTCCTCCGCAGCCCTGGCAGCCATCTCAGCAGCCTGGGGTCAGAGACAACTGCCTGCTTACCTGCAGCGGCTACAGCCTCCAGGGACAGCAGACTCGGGGACCGGACATCAGCTTCCCCGGGGAACTCCAGAGCATTCTGGGTGGGCATGGCAGCAGTGGCAAACGGGGTGAGAAATCCCCAGGGGTGAGGGTGGGGGTAAAACCCCTGGGGCCTGGGAGACGAAACAGGTGGGAGAGGTGCTAAGCGCCGAGTCTGGGTCTCAGTGATGGGGAGAGTTGCATTTGGGCACAAGGGACCAGATGGGAAGGCATGAACACAGCCCGACCTGTTGCCACTCTCCTTGGGTGCTCCCCAAAAGCTGGTCAGTGCAGGCTGGGATGCGATGCTGAGCACCCCACAGCTGCCGGACAGAACGGGCTTCGCTCGCAAGTTTGAGGCAGAGGAGTTTGAGCTGTGAGAGAAGGGAGTTCGCCGGCACTCAGATCCTTGAGCCACCCAGCCCCTTTCCCTGCTTGACCGCAGCGCCCCCTACTGCCAGCTTGTGGAGGGACTCCAGAGGAAAAAATGCCCTGCCGCCTGGAAGAAACGGGTGAGGACCAGTCCAGGCAGATGCCAGCAAGTCCCAGCTCACACCTTCTGCCTGGGGAACCCGTGGCCAAGTTTTGACACTTGGACTTCTAGTGCGTTCTTTTTGCTCGTGCCCCTTGTCACCTGCTGGCCTGAATTTCTCACCCACTTGGGTTAAGGACCAGGAATGGGGATCTAAGAGACTCCAGAGATGGCCTTGGTAGATTCCTACCATTGATCTGAGGCCCTAGGTCTCATCCTATCGGTGCAAAATTTAACCAGAAATCTTCTCTATCCCCTCCCCGTATACTCTCCTGTTTTCCTGCTTCATTATGCACGGACTGAGGATTTCTTTAGTCTCGATGGCCCAACTCTGCCATAGACAAACCTGTTCTGGCTCCACTTGCTTCTCTGGCTTCTCCACTCACCTCCTCCTTGGTCTGGCTGAGTTTGGTTGTCACTGACAGAGACTGCCTGAGCAGGATCCCAAAGAAGGTTTCCGTGTCAAACCACTCCAGGTCCACCTGCTCCTCGGGCTCCCAGCTCCCCTCTGTGGGGGAAGGGAAGCAGGGTCATCCTCCTGAAATGCAAATAGGAGCTTCTCTACAGATCTCCAATGTGTCTGCTTCCTGCAGACCCTCAACCATCTAGACACAGACTCGCTACTAAAGGTGTGGCCTTTGGATGAGCAGCAGTAGCTTTGCTGAGGAACTTGGTGGAAATGCAGAATTCTAAGTCCATCCCAGACCTACTGCAGCAGAAGGTCCCAGGCAATTAATAATCACATTCAAGTTTGAGAAGGATAAATTCCAGCACTGCTCTCTGGGGACCAGACTTCGAGTAGACGGGTAGAAGGTGAAACCCCTCAGCAGGACATGTAACGCCTTCTGCAATCCGCTCCTCCACGTAGTCCTGGTCGTTTCCTAACTTTGTTCACGGTGATTGTACCTTTCTTTTGGAAAGTTTGTATTTAGATGTCTCTACTCCTCTCTGCACTGTGTGCTCCTAGAACCTGGCAGTGTCTGGCACAGTGGCCACTCAGTAAATATTTACTGAGCCAATGACTGAATGAATGGAGAGGACTGGAACAATGAGTAATCTAGGAAGATGGACAAAGGAAGCAGGAGCCGGCCAGGTGGATTTGGGGGCCCCTCGGGGATTCTAGCCCAAGTCTGTCACTCACCGTGACCTCCCTCAACTCCGGGGGTCTCAGAGTCTGGGTGTGACCGGCCTCTCCTCACTGATGTCATCCCAGTTCTTGGGAAAGTGTAGGCAGCCAGGTTGTATCCTTGCTGATGCTTCCGGAAGGTGGGGTGAGGAGCGGCCTTGCGGGCCCAGCTCAGGCTCTGATACTGAATCTACAAGGTACATAATGTGATGATATGAACATAAAGGGAAACTGAGGGAGAAGCATCCTTTTTGAAGACTCTGAGAGGAGGAAGCTCTCTGCTCAGCTTTGGATAGGGAGCACCTTGTTTTCTCTTGTTTGGACCATTCTAACAGCTTATCTCTTTGTAGCTTTCTACTCTCTAATCCATCTCTGTCTTCCACCCTATTGCTAGCGTAAAAATAAAAGTCTTGGGGGCCAGCCCTGTGGCCTAGTGGTTAAGTTTGCGTGCCCCCCTTCAGTGGCCTGGGTTCACGGGTTCATTTCCCTGGCACAGACCTATACCACTTATGAGTCATGATGTGGTGGTGACCCACATACAAAATAGAGGAAGACTGACACAGACGTCAGCTCAGGGCAAATCTTCCTCAAGCAAAAAGAGGAAGATTGGCAGCAGATGTTAGCTCAGGGCCAATCTTCCTAAGCAAAAAAAAGAAAAAAAATTCTTACCAGGGTTTCTCCCCTGCTAAAAATTCCTAATGAATCCCCACTGCCTAGAGGATAAAGTCCAGACTCCTTAGCAGGGCCCTTGAGACCACCCACAATTTGGTCTCTCTCTCAGTTCCAAGCTCATTCCTGTCCTTGCAGCCTAAGCTCCAGTTGCAGGGGACCATGTTTGGTTTCCTGAGCAGGTGAATGCCATTTCACGCCTCTGTGCCTTTGCTCACAATACTCCCTTTCTCATCCCCACTCCTCCTCCCAAATGGATTACCCTCCCCCTACTCCAGCTCACCAATCCCTTTGTTAGCACAGGGACCACATTCCTATACAGCTCATATTTCAAGCCTCTTTCAGGGATCGCAGACTTTGTGAAAGTCTGTCCTCTGTCCTCATGCCCCTCAGGGAGAACAATCAATCTCTCCTTTGTGCAGCCAGGGCACCCTGGACACACTTTATATGGACATACTCTGTAACACTCTCTGACATTTATTTGTTTCCTTGTCTATTATTCTTCCTCCTAAACTTTGACCACTGGAGGCCTGAGGCTCCTCCTTCGTCACTTTTCATCTTAGCAACTATTGTCATGCCTACTGCAAACGGGGACTGGAAGACCCATTCACATGGGATTGGAGAGGTGGTGTTGCATAGCGGTCAAGATGTTACTTGTTCACAGCTTTACTCACCAACAGAAGCAGGCATAGTCCCAGGAGCAGGACAGTCCCCCCGAGGACTCCGGGCCAGCCAGACCTCTTCGGGGGTCTGGGTATCTTGGCGATGCCAGTTTGGATCAGATACCTGGGAGTTGTGGAGGCAAAGGGCCCTTCCCCAAAGCACTGGCCCCCTGGTGGGAGGGTGCGGATGTACTGGGTGGAAAGAAGTCTGTTCAGCCTTTGCCTCACTGCCAGAGACTGGCAGGGGACAGAGTGGGAACCCAGGCCTGTCAACAGTAACCGAGCAGTCCAGATCTTTGTACATCCCTGGGGGGAGCAGAATCTGGGTTTTCCCTGGGAAATGAATTCACATCAGGTAACTGTCTGGGGAGCTGACTGCATCTTCCGGGGCTAGGTCAGCACAACCTCTTAGAAGTTGTGCTGATGGATGGAGATGCTAGATCCTGTGTGTGACCAAGACAGTGCCCCTGGATCGGCGGTGGCATCATGTGCAGGTCACATGGATAAGAGCCTGTGTAGATGGGCTTGGGATGTGTGCCTTCAGGATGAAACAAGGGGAGGGGGCAATGAAATGGAGAGCCGTGAGAGACAGCCAGACATTTGGATGTCCTTAGATACACAATGTATTGTCATCCTCACAGTCCTCCCCTCTTTACACATCACATGGTGGGCTGCTATCAAGTGAACCTTTGGCATCCCCAGAATTATCTGCTAGGATTGATACTGAAACCTTGATCGGAGCATCCAGGGCATTGCCTTCCTTAGAGATCTGTCTGGGATGGTTAGGAGGCAGTATTTTTTAAAGCGAGGGGGGATGGTGGGATAATGTCTTCAATGAGGCAAACCATCAGAGACAAACCATCTTCCGATGCCGATTGCTGCTCAGACGAAAGACGTAGATCCCAGGCTGCTGGAACTGCTGCAGAAAGAGGTAGGGGCTTTGATCTTGGAGCTGGGACTCCTCAGCCAGGGCTCGGAAGCGCCCCCAGTCGAATTCCTCTACGGTGTTATAGAAGTGGCCCCTGGGGATGGAGAAAGGAAGGAGGGTGTTGTCTCTTGGAAGTGGCTGCAGGCACAGGAGCATTTCCTACCCAGGGCCTTGATGGTGGCAGGGTGGTGTTCTCTGGACACTCACAGGTCATACTCGGGGTAATGCTCACGGGTCACCAGGAAGGCCAGTGTATCATTGGTCTGGAGGCAGACTGTAGGGTTTTGGATGCCCGGCTCTGGGGGAGACAGATCCCCATGGCGTGTGGAGTTGAGGCTCAGCAACCAAGGAGAGCTCAGACGTCCTTCCCTTGACTTTCCTGGGCAAGATTCAGAACATGAGGAAGAGTAGCCACTCTTCAGGTGGATTTGTGCTGGGATCTGGGAAGGGTGGAGGAGGAGGAAGAGAGGCAACAGGTGGCAGCTGTGATGCTCACCTGCTTCCTGGCCTGGGAGCCCTGGATCCCTGAGGGGCAGGCCAAGAGAGTGCAGTAGTTCATGACCTGGTCTGGTCAGGCCCAGGAAGCCAGTCCCTAGAACAAGACAGGGATCTTGCTGAACCTGCAAGGCCTGGGGAGAGTTTTTCCTAGTGCATGGATACAACAGAGGCTGTCCATCCCTGAACTTGCGCACGGCAGAATTCAACTTTCTAAAAAAGCAAGGGGTCAGAATTCACATGCACTTCTTGGGGAGCCTCCCATGGGGGAGGTGTCACCCATTACCCACCAGGTTCTGCTTGCGGGGGCAATGTCCACACCAGGTAAGGACAAGCCTTACCCACATGTGGTCCTGAGCCGCAGCCCTCCCTGGGGCTTCCCTCTGTCCAGCTCTCTTACCGTCCATCCTGACCACATACAGAGGGACAGGCTTCTGCCCTTGGTCCAAGTTGCAGGGATGGCCCACAGCACGTGGTGAGGAAGGCCTGTCCAGAAGGGAAAATTCCTGGGAAGGGGAGGTCCAGTGTCAGGTCTTCCCAGACGCTGTGAGTACCACACTGGCCTGGCAGGCAGGTGGGGAGAGCAGAGGGCCTTCCTCGAGCTCTGTCAGAATGTCCTGACTGGGTTGGAGGGGAGGTGGTGGTGGTGGGAATAGGACGAAGAGCTCTGTGGGGCAGGTGCAACCTGGAGTCATGACTCTGGGTACTGTCCCTTGCTCATGTGGGACAATTTCCATGACAGTTTCTCCCTCTTTAATGAACACAATGACTTTTTCAAGGAGTTTTATAGGATGAAATTAAAGCAAGAACGGGGCCTTTTCTCTGGTACCAGAGGTTGTGCCAATGATGTGGGTCTGTGAGCAGGGCCTTGGGCTCCGTGCACGAGCACATCACACATGCTCTCTCTTAGGAGGCAGAGGCCACAGGTCCTGGGTCTGTGCTTTCTGCAGTCGCCCCAGCTCAGCCTAGGGTTGGACCTCTGGGCACTGTACCTGCCTCCTGGTGCCTTCAGTGACGGAAATCTGCGGGATGCTCTCGGAGCAGCTGAGCTGCAGGATGTGTCTCTGTGTCTCTGGGCACAGGGGGCCACACATTCCACTTGAGTGTTGTCCCCAGCACAGACAGAGCCCCAGGCCTGGGTCATAGCCATGGACATCTCCCGGCGTAACACACACCTGCACAAAGACTCAAGCTTCTTGGGTATAGCTCCTTGTGGGAGGTTTTCCCCAATTCTCCCCCCCTTCAGAGTATAGAGTACAAGTCTCCATATTTTTAGAGAGGGGCTAGTGGTATGAACCCAGCAGCTAGGAGGTTAGGCATGTGAGTGATTGGGCAGAGGGCCAGGACTGCAAGGGGTAAGATATATGGCAGCCTCCTACCTCATGGGCACAGTGATCTTTCCATTGATCTTTGGTCAAACATAGGCCCTCCTGATTCCGGGTGGCCCCGTCCTTGCAGCTGTTGTGTTCCTGCTGGACACAGCCCCTTGGCTCTCCAACATCTTGGTAGCCAGGGAGGCAGGGGCACTGCCCGTCGCTGGGCTGGGGGTTGGGGAGGGAGGGAATGCAGTTTCTGGTTGGCTGGTTAATACTGGGTTGTGGTGAACCACACACAACCCTTGGGCTGTGACCCTGCCTGAGATGGGCCAGAAGATAAGGGCAGAGGAGGGGAAGTGAGGGATCAACAGGGCTGGAAAGGAGTCACATCAGAGGGGAAGGTTACAGGCGCGTGCTGGTCGGGGTCCAGCTGGTGCTACCATTTCAAGCCGAAAGACTTGGGAATTTCAGGAAAGGAAGAGTTCACATGCATATCTTTTGGCTTATAGGGAAAGTTGGAATTGGAAGGGCTTGAGCCAGGGTGGGTTTGGGGCGAGGTCATGGTGGAGAACAACAGCCTGCCCTTTCCTCCTGGTAGAGCTGCCAGATTGAGCAAATAAAAATGCAGAGTGCTGAGTGCTGAGTTACATTTGAATTTCAGATAAACAATGAATCCTCTTTTAGTATAGGTATGTCCCATTCACTATTTGAAATGTACTAAACAACTATCCATAATTTATCTGAAATTCAAGTTTAACTGGGCACCCTGTGTTTTATCCAGCAACCCTATCAGCGAGTCACTTGGAAACCTGAGCTAACCCGGGTCAGGTTACACCTGAGTTGAACCTGACTCAGACCAAAACAGCTCTGGAAATGCAGCCAGCCTGTCCTTGGGTCCCACTGCCAGAGGACATACCTGGAACACTCGCCCAGGCCCTGGGCAGATGCATGTGTCCTTGCCCTCCTCTGGTTGGGTGGCCTCCGAGCCACATGGGAAACAGGCATTCTGGCCAGGCCAGGGGTTGAAGAATCCCCGAGGGCAGAGGTGGCAGAAGGGGGTGTTGTGGGGACCGGCTCCAGAGTGGAAAGCTCCAGGGGGACAGGGAGCAGGTGGTGAACCAGGGCAAAGCCTGCCTGTGCGGTGATGGGAACACGGTAATTAGGGTGAAGACTGACTTCCAGGGGCTGTGGTTCCCAGCTGATTCCTCCAGGGCCTCTACGTGGACCCTTGACTACTCTCTTTCCCACTCAGGGGCTTCTGACCCCAGCCCAGCCCAGCCCAGCTCAGTCCAGGGGTCTCATGAAGCCAGGGAGGGACTGTTTTTCTTTCCCCATTCCTTAACTTTACCCCCAACTC
The DNA here is from genome assembly GCF_041296235.1 of Equus asinus. Taxonomy (NCBI): domain Eukaryota; kingdom Metazoa; phylum Chordata; class Mammalia; order Perissodactyla; family Equidae; genus Equus; species Equus asinus. The sequence continues at coordinate 52,327,788 of NC_091809.1, forward strand.
TTTTGGCGCAAATTCAGCCCCAGCCCCTACCCTCTGGGCACCCTGGTTGGTCCGGCTTTTCTTCTCTACAGGGCGTCTTGTCTCCACGGTCCTGAAGATTCTCCCTGCTCAGGCATGTGGTGCTCTGGAGGGCAAAGCAGAGGAGAGTTACACAGGCCCATGTCCCAGGGAGGCCCCCAAAGGACAGACTCCGCCGCATCTTCTGGGCAGGGGCGACAGTGGCAGAGAGAGAGGCAGACATGCAAGGGTGGAGGGGGAACAGAAACCGAGAAGGACCTCTGAGGAAGCAGATGGAGAGAGAGAGGAGAAAAAGACAAAGACACAGTGACAGCAGCACTAGGAGAGGATGAGATCAGGATCAGAGAAGCACAGAGAGATCCGGGCCCAGGGATCTGCACACAGAGAGAATGCCGGGAAGGACAGCCTCTGCCACTCACAGGAGCTCCAGGAAACACTCACTAAATATTTCATGAAGATGAAATCTGAGATGTGGATCCTCTGGACGGGTTTGGTCCAGACAACTTAAATAGTACCACTCTCTTATTTCTCTCTTCATATGCTTTTTCCTTCCAAGATCAGCCGGAAGTTGTGTGTGTCTATGTGTGGAAGTGGGCTCAGTGAGAGCAAGGGACATTCCAGCTCTCTTCTTCTGCAAGGCAAAGCCAGCCAACCTGGTTGAAGAACTATGCGTGTGCAAAATCCTGTAGGCGAGGTGCAAAGGGAATGAAACATAGGGCTTCTGCCTTTGGTGCACATTCAGCCAAGTTTCAGAGATTCGTACAATTTCAGCATCAGAAAGGATCTGAGAGATCACTTAGTTCTACCCTTCCAATTTACAGATGAGAAGACTGAGGCCAGAAAAATGGAAAGTTTTAACAAATCCATAAACCAGTCAAATGCTCTTAAAGAATATGTCTACATGAAATACCTAGAAACTGCAAATCAGCCGATAAGGCCTTAAAATAACCACGTGATGCAATGGATAAAGCACGCAGCAGGTGGTGGAGAGAAAGGATGTAGTCTTGGCCTTGTTAATTACCTTTGGAAATTGGATAATCAGTTGACTTATCATTTATTAAAAAGTGGTAATAAATAGTACCACCGGGCTTTCTTTTTTTTTATTGAGGTCACATTGGTTTATAACCTCATATAAATTTCAGGTGTATATCATTATATTTCAACTTCTGTATAGACTAGATCGTGTTTACCACCAAAAATTTCATTGCCATTCATCACCATACATATGTGCCCTTTTACCCCTTTCGTCCTCACCCCACTCCCTTCTCCTCTGGTAACCACCAATCTGTTCTCCCTATCTATGTGTTTGTTTATCTTCCACGTATGAGTGAAATCATACATGTTTTTCTCTGACTTATTTCATTTAGCATAATACCCTCAAGGTCCATCCATGTTGTCACAATGGCAAGATTTCATCTTTTTTATGGCTGAGTAGTAGTCCATTGTATAAAATATACATCACATCTTCTTTATACATTCATCCATTGATGGGCACTTAGGTTGCTTCCAACTCTTGGCTATTGTGAATAATGTTGCAATGAACATAAGAGTGCATGTATCTTTTCCAATTAGTGTTTTTGTGTTCTTTGGATAAATACCCAGAAGTGGAATAGCTGGATCATATAGTAGTTCTATTTTTAACTTTTTGAGAAATCTCCATATTGTTTTCCATAATGGCTGCACCAGTTTGCGTTCCCACCAGCAGTGTACAAAAGTTCCCTTTTCTCCACATCCTCTCCAACACTTGTTATTTCTTGTCTTTTCAATAATAGCCATTCTGATGGGAGTGAGGTGATATCTCATAGTAGTTTTAATTTGCATTTCCCTAACAATTAGTGATGTTGAATATGTTTTCACGTGCCTGTTAGCCTTCTGTGTATCTTCTTTGAAAAAACGCCTGTTCAGATCCTCTGCCCATTTTTTGATCGGGTTTATTTTTGTTGTTATTGAACTGTATGCGTTCTTTATAGTTTGGATATTAACCCCTTATTGGCTATATGATTTGCAAATATCTTCTCTCAATTGGTAGGTGTTCTTTTCGTTTTGTTGATGGCTTTTTTTGCCATGCAGAAGCTTTTTACTTTGGTGTAATGCCATTTGTTTAGTTTTTCTTTCATTTCCTTTGCTTGAGGAGACACATTCAAGAAGATACTGCTAAGATCATTGTCAACGAGTGTACTGCCTATGTTTTCTTCTAAGAGTTTTATGGTTTCAGGTGTTACATTCACTATTTGGCTTTCTTCCTAGCAGTTGTGAAAATCAATCAAGCTAACAGGTGAGGAAGTGCTTGGAAAGCCATAAAGCGCTGACAGAAATGAGTGCTAATGGATGAGGTGTGGCTGCGGAGGCCAGGGAACTGAAGCTGTGGGATTTTCAAGGCCACTCAGCTTGTAAGCACAACTTACAACTTGCAAATGAGACCTCTGACTCCAAGTTTGAATAGTTCTGGATTGGGAGAGCCTTAAGAAAACTTGTTACATGACTTTGTAATCAGGCCTTGGTTTTGATAATAATAAATGATGTATCTGATTTGATTTGTCCCATGTAATTCACCAAATTTTCCTCTGAATAACTTATAATTTGTTTTCTTCTAGAAAGAAATCCATCCAGGACCATGTGTCCCTCTACTTGAGGGCCCTTCACTTACTCACTCATTCATTCCATAGATGTTTATTGTGTGCTTACTATGTGCCAGGCTTTTTTCTGGGGCTGGTGCTTCCTACAGGAATGTGCTGCAAGCCCTGAAGGATTGTTGGATGTTGTTTGTGGGACTGAGGCCAGAAGGAGAATTACCGGAGTGCAGAGGTAAAGGCTTCTTGTGGTGACATATTTGAGGGAGAAGAAATTAAGATCCATGGGAGCCCATATTCTGAAAAAATATAGCTGACATCAATGCCGTCCAAGAGAAATATAATATCAGTCACATACGTAATTTACAATTTTCTAGTAATTACATTATAAAGGTAAAAGTAAACAGGTGAAATTAATTTTAATAATATATTTTATTTAACCCAATATATCTAAAATATTACTCCAACATGTAATCAATATAAAAACTAATAGTGTGATATTTTACTTTCATATTTTTGTACTATGTCTTTGAAATCCATTTTGTACTTACAGCACATCTCAATTTGGACCAGTCACATTTCAAATGCTGAACAGCCCTGTGTGGCTAGTGATTACCATTTTGGACATGGTATCATCTTCTGGCAAAGTCACTTCTCTACAGGGTCTTCTTGGCTTGTGAGTCCCCCCTGCTCTGCGCATCACATCTGGCATCTGCTTTGTTTTCCTGAGTGGCTCAGATGTCCTGCATTCGTTTTCCCAGAAGGTGGCACTGTGAGCTTGCAGGAAATGGTGGTGGTGGTTGTGGGGAGTCGATGGAGGGAGAAGAGGAAATGCAGTTGCAAGGGAGGATGTGTGTGTGTGTATAAAGTAGTATCATTACCTTAATTATTTTAGTGGAAATTGAGATTAACATCTGTGTAATATTTTACAATTCTCCTAAAACTTGCTGTCCCTACCAATCACTTGGGGATCTTTTAATTTTATTTTTTCTTTTATTTATATATTTTTAAAAATAAATATTGTATATATTTAGGGTCTACCACATGATGATTTGATATACATATATATATAGTGAAATGATTACTACAGTCAACCTAATTAACATATCATTTCCTAACATAGTTACCATTTTTTGTGTGTGATGAGAGCACCTGAGATCTACTCTCTTAGCATATCTCCAGTGTCCAAGAGAGCATTATTAACTATAGTCATCACTCTGTGTATTAGATCTCTAGACTTAGTCATCCTCCATAACTGCAATTCTGTACCCTTTGACCAACGTCTCTCTGTTTCTCCCAGGCTCCCAGCCCCTAGGGGCAACCATTCTACTTTCTGCTTCTACAAGTTTGGCTTTTTTTTTAGATTCCACATGTAAGTGATACCACATAGTATTTGTCTCTCTCTGTCTGATTTATTTCACTTAGCTTAATGTTCTCCAGGTTCATCCACGTTGTCACAAATGGCAGGATTTCCTTCTTTCTCATGGCTAAATAATATTCCATGTATACGTATACCACATTTTCTTTATCCGTTCATCCTTTGATGGACACTTGGGTTGTTTCCATATCTTGGCTATTGTAAATAAAGCCGCAGTGAACATGGGCGTGCAGATACCTCTTCAACACACTGATTTCCTTTCCTTTATATGTACCCAGAAGTGGGATTCCTGAATCCTACAGTAGTTCTATTTTAAATTTTTTGAGGAACCTCCATACTATTTTTCATAATGGCTATACCAATTTACATTCCCACCAACAATGCACAAGGGTTCCCTTTTATCCACATCCTTGTCAACACTTACCTTTTGTCTTTTTGGTAATAGCCATTCTAACAGGTGTGAGGTGATATCTCGTTGTGGTTTCGATTTGCATTTCCCTGATGATTAGTGATGTTGAGCATCTTGTTGTATATCTGTTGTCCATTTGTATGTGTTCTTTTGAGAAATGTCTATTCAGGTTCTTGGTCCAATTTAAAATTGAGTTATTTGTCTTCTTGCTGTTAAGTGTTTGAGTTCCTAAATGAGAGATTGTGATTCAGTGCTATCGGTGATCTGGGGTGAGGCCTGGGATGCTGCATTTCTAAAAAGGTCACAGATAAGGCTGTGGTCACCATGCTTTAAGTTGCAAAGTTTTGTAAGAAACTTTGACACACACTTTCCTATTTGATACTCACAACAATCTTGTGACATAGACATTGCAATAAACCTCATCTTATCATGTAAGAAATGGAGGCTCAAAGAAGTTAAGTCACTTGCCTAAGATCATAGCATTAATAGGAAGTGAGGTCAGGGGAAGAATCCAGGTATTCTGGCTCCCAAGAGTGTTCTTTCCATATCAGTTACATAAATTTCCCAGGTGGCAGAATGTGGGTTCATCTCATTAAACTTTCTTCTTCTGTGAGAAGATAGGTGGGCTTCTTCCTGCTCTGAGATCTTATGGGAAGGTCTGTAACCTTCTGGACTCTCTTTATCCTGTGTCTATTACAATCACGGCCAGCAGCTCTCCTCATTTCCCTTCCTGCTGTGAAATCAATCCTGACAGTTACTTTCTACCCAGTGAATTGGACAGTGAGGTTGGACTTGGCTGCTAAGAGGATCCTGGAGGCCTAAATAGAATCAGCTAACTCCTGTGGCTGGAGAGTATTTGAGCTGGAAGGGAGCCTAGGGGTTATATTCTTAAACCTCCTTATTTTGCAGATGAGGAAGCTGAGACCCAGAGAAGGGAAGTGGCTTGTCTTGGGTCAACACAAAATTCCCACATGGTCAAGTCCTTGGATCAGATTTCTAGGAATAATAAACTGGAAAAGAGGAAAAAAAAAGTTGAGATTGCTCCTCGGATCAAAGTTTGAATAAAAAATCTGATTCGAATGGTTCTCTACTGAGAGGTCTGCCCTGAGAGTCTTTAGCCATTGGAGAGATTTTGGGCCTAGAATGTGGCAAAGTAGTTAATGAACACCTTTCCTAGGCCCAGTCCTGTGGGAATACAAAAGAAGCACGAGACATGAATGGACTCTGCCCTCACAGGCGGTGTATATGACAAATGAGGGCACAATAAAAGATGGAGAATCGGGTGCTAAGTTGTGTGAATGACTATACATGCTGAAGGCGCAGAGAGAGGTCATTCTCTGGGCTTCGTTGGTGCGATAAACAATGGAAGCTCGAGAGTAAAGGAAGAGTGCTGAGTGAACCCAGCCACCGTCAGGTAATGCTACCAGTCTTCCTTCCTGGCGTAACTCACAAACTGCATGAAGTGGTGGAATCAAAGAGGGGAGCTTAGACATTATTTCCAACCCTTCATTTTAAAGATGACGAAACTGAAGCTCAGAGAGGTTAAGGCATTTTCACAAGGTTGCATAAAGGGTTGATGGCAGAATGAGGGCGATTGTCCAAACCCCCATCAGTGCTTTTTTCACCATACCACGATCAAATCTCAAAGGTTTTTCCTTTGAGCTCCCAGTCTCTCCTCTTTGCCACGGCCTCTCCTTTCCCCTTCCCCATATTTCTTTTTTTCTGTTCCTTAAAGCTTATGTAGGAACTCCCTACTTGACAAGGAAGATTGTGGCTTGCAAAAACAAACTTCCTTAGTTGACAGTTTGCTTTGATATGGCCTTCCCTCCCTCCCCCCATAGAGAAATCCCCACTTGGCTTTGGATGCTGTGCTCCCCTTCCTTCCTTCTTTGGCATTGCCAACCCCTCCCTTTCCACTATTTCCTTCTCTTCTGCCTTTCCTTCAGTTCTGAAGAAAATCTAATTCTATTACCTCTTCTGGCTCTCCTGTTTCCCTTCCCTGTCTCTCTCTCTTTCTCACTCTCTCTCTCTCTCATCGTCCTCCCCGCCCCCACCCCGCCCACCTCCCTCAGGTGTAGAGGTTTGAGTTGCTCATAGCACATTTTCATTACTGTTCTGGGCAGGAACCCTCTTCAATTTTATTCACTTATTTTTTTCCATTTATTCTCATTTCTGTCTCCCCATGGACAAACACTGTAATAAATTTAACACGTGTATGTGTGTGTTCTTGCAAAAGGAGTATTGTTTATGCACGTGTGCTTTTTAAATGTATGTGGAGGTCTCATCCTGTTTTTCGCTTTCCCACCTCAGCACTGTTTTAAAGACTCATCTGTGTTGCTAAGTGTCTGTCTAATTTGAGGCTTCTAACTGAGGCCAGATGCTTCATCCCGTCTTTCTGTCTATCCCTAAAGACACACTTCCTGAGAGTCTGTCTACATTTGTTGCTTCCATGTCCTTGGACTGTCTGCCCTAGCTGTCTGACTTCCATACTCACCATCTCCTAACCCTGCCCTCTCCCGGGGCCCTGGCAGTGTCCCCTGGCTGGTCTAGACCTTTCAGTTCCGGTTTTAGCTGACTCTTCAGTGGGTCTGACAGGTTGGGGACTTCTTAACTTTTGTGATTCTGAAGTCCTTTCAGTCTCTTATTTTTTCCCTCTGTTTATAGTTCTGTTTAAGTTTTTCTTAGAACATGCTGATTTTTCATTTTTGATAAACTTTTTTTCGGAAAAGTTTTAGATTTACAGAGAAATTGCAAAGATAGTACAGAGGCTTCTCATATAATCATACCCAGTTTCCTGTATTTTAACATCTTAGATCAATATGGTACATTGGTTATAGTTAAAGAACCAATATATTAACTGAAGTCCATATTTTGCTCAGATTTCCTTAGTTTTTACCTCATGTCTTTTTCTGTTCCAGGATCCCACATTACATTTATTGTCGTGTCTCCTTAGGCCCCTCTAGGGTGTGGCAGTTTCTCGGATTTTCCTTGTTTTTGATGACCCTGGCAGTTTTGAGGAGTACTGATGAGGCACATTGTAGAATGTTCCTCCATTGGGATCTGTGTGGTACTGTTTTAGTGATTAGACTGGAGTTACGGGTTTGGGGTAAGAAGACCAGAGAGATAAAGTGCTGTTTTCATCACTTGATGTCAAGAGTACATACTATCACCGTGATGTGTCACTGTTGTTGTTGACCATGAACACCTGGCTGAGGTCGTGTTTGTTAGGCTTTCTCCACTGTAAAGTCACTCTTTTATTTGTCTTCTTTTCATATGGTACTCTGGGGGAGGAAGTCAGTATGTACAGCCCACATTTAAGAAGGGGAGAGCTGTGCCCCACCTCCCTGAGGGTGGAGTGCCAACATAAAGTATATGGAATTCTTCTGATTGGGAGATTTGTCTCTTCTCCTCTATTTATTCATTTATTCAGTTATTTATTTATTTCAGTATGGATTCATAGATATTGACTTCATACTTTGGGTTGAAAGTATATATGTTTTTGCTCAAAATGATCCAGCATTGGCCATTGGGAGCTCTTTCAGTTGGCTCCTGGGTCCTTTTATATAACCTATCATTGTGGATATTTTTATTAATTTTTTTTTTTAGCATTTCCTTACTTTCTGGCATTCTAAGATGCCCCAGGCTCATCTTGTTTATTCCTTCCCCAGTCTTAGAATGAGTCATTTCTCCAGGGAATCTTGGTTCCTTTTGTGGGAGAATGGTATTAGGAACCAAGATCTGGGTGCTAAGTAGGCTCTGGTCTGTTATTTTTCAACCCATTTTTTCTTTCCCTTTCTGTTATGTTTCCTGTCCCCTTCCCATTGACCATGAGTGTTTCCCAAGAATTAATCACACATTCAAGTCGATAGCAAAGAGTCCTGACTTGGCACAAGAACTGTGTGAGAGATCAAACATGAATAACGCACAGACATGCAGTTTACAGTCAAGTGTGGGAGATGGAGGGCTGTAGAGACGTAAAAGTCAGTCCCTAAGAAATCCCTAAGGAGCTAGTGAGGAATTCAGACCATGAGGGCTGGGGAGTCTCTGAACTGGGAGTTGGAGGAAGGAGTGTTCTATTTCCACACTCATATAAAATCTCCTTTAACTGGGGCCCCAGTAAGCGGACCCGCTTTGGATGGAGCAGCAATTGCTAATGCTGAGGTTTGCGTCCCTCTTCCCCGTCAAGGCTTCTCCTCTTTCCAGGTAGAAATGAGCACACCCCCTTCTCTCCCCAGCTCTCCAGAGCCCTGAAATTCGTGTGCCGCAGGGACCTTCAACAGCATTGGTAACATTTCGTTTCTTACATTAGCGGGTGGGCGTCCGGGTATCTGTTTTTGTATTCATCTTTCCTTTCTGCATGGCTTAGATATTTCATAATAAAATCTGAAGCACACTAACGAAGAAAACGAAAAAAGACCTGTGTGTGGCCTTGCCCTACTTCGCCTTGCTCCCTTGCTCCTGAAGCAAAGACTGCTCTACCTACGCCTGCCACTCCCAACCTGGAGGCAGTAACAGTGAAGCTGGTTTGGACCAGGTGGGTCTGCCGGAGCCTGTCTGACCAGGCGTTGCTTAGTGTTGATGTGACTGAGCACCTAGGTGGTGTGGCAGACAGAAACCTACCCCCCACTCTCCTTGCCCTCCTTGTCCTCAAGGCTCGTCTCTGACTCCCAGAAAGCCTCAGAGCAGCTGACAACTCCTTCCCTCAGCGGGGACTTGCTGCTGGAGCCACTCTGCAAAGGCTAGGATGAAACTTGAAGTCTGGATCAGTGACCTCCCTATCTTGTGGCAGCATCTTTGCCTCTGCAAAAATGAACTCAAACTTCCTTATCTCCTATCTAAAGCCACCTGTGAACAAAAACCTGAAAAGGGCAACTCTACTTCTGGCAGCAGCCGAGAAAAACCAAAGGTCCTGCTAGCAGCTAAGGCAGGTGAGAGGCAGGTCAAACAGTGAGTCAACTGGGGACGCTGCACTAGGCCTGGGGTAGGATGTTTGTTTGAGTCTCTGGAAAGAATGAGAGTGATGCCAGCGCCTAGTGTATACAGGCTGGTAGTTGTGATGGTCTATTTGCAAGGCTAGGCTATTCAGCCTCTGGGCCCAGGACATTGCTCTTGTACTGGTTATAGGGTTATAGGGGCTGGTGGCTCCTGAGAAGACTTTTAGCTGGTGTGGCAGATGAAAGATGTCTGTCAATTCCCTCCTCTTGAAGCTGCTTGACCAATAGAATATGGCAGAAGTGAGATTCTAGGATTTCTGAGGCTAGGCCATATGAAGCCTTGCAGCTTCTGCCCCGTTCTTTTAGAATATTCTCTCTGAGAACCGCGATCTGCAACATAAGGAATCTCATTATCCTGAGACTGCCATGCTGAAGAGACCACATGTAGGCCCTTTGGTCAACAGTCCTAGCTCAGCCGAGCCTTCTAGGCACACCTACTGAGGCATAAGACCTGAAAATGAAACCATCTTCGACCCCCAGATCAGCCCATCCATCAGCTGAATATCACAAAGGAACCCCCGTTAAAACCACAAAGAGCAGAAAAATTGCCCAGCTGAGCCCTAAACAAATTTCTGCACTATGACATCATGAGATCTAATAAAATGATTGTGACTTTGTGCTGCTAAGTTTTGGAGTTGTTTTTCACACAGCCATAGATAACTGAGACAGCCAGGCCACCTGTCGGATTATCATCCTCCAAATCCTGCATCAATATAAGAGACAGAGGATCATGGTTCATTCTGGAAATGATCTGGCAGATGTCCAGAGCGAAGACTAAAGGTAGTAAGCATCTCTTCAAGAGTGTCCTAGAGGATCTTAGCTTGGGCAAAGCCTGAGACCTAAGGGTGAAGTGCGGAAGTTAATAGGACAACTGACGTATGGAGTGACTCCCAGATGGTGGGGCAACGAGTGCATAAACCAAGGGGCTGGGTGAGTCTGGCAGGCGAAGCACGAGGGGGCTGAACACTGTCTGGAAGAGGATCAGCATGGAAGACTAGTACAGAAGGGGCTGGATTTGGGGAGGAGGGCATGGGGATGAGGGCTTCCAGAGGGGTCTGTGGGAGTTGGGGAAGCCTAGCGCTGATGTCTGGCTGAGGGGTTCACGCAGCCTCTGGGCTGGCGCCTTCTCCCTGGCTGTGCTTGGCTCTCTTTAAAGAGCTCTGCTGGGTGCCCGGTGACCTCACACACATAGTGCAGGTGCAGGCCTGGCCCGTAAACCACAACTCCCGGGGCCTGTGCAGCCACAATGTGCAGGGCAAACCCTCCAGAGGGGGAGAAAGGGCGATTATTTGTTTAGCATCATTAGCAGGAGTCCCAGAATCCATCCAAAGCAAAGCAGAAACTTTTGTATTAAGGAGATTAAACCTTAAACTCAGCTGAGAAGGCTCTGCTGTGTGGAGCGGCTTTGTTGTGCCTGGCATTGTGTGTGATTATATGCAAATCACGAGAGGCTTCCCTGGGGTCCTGACCACAGAGGCTTAGCTGCTGGCCCAGGGTGGGTGTGCAGGAGAGGGGGCAGCCACACGCGCCGGCTGGCCAGGCAGCACCCATCACCCCAGGCAGGAGAAGTCTATTTTTTCTCAAGTTCAGGAAATTGAGGTTTTGAAAAGAGTGTTGAACATGTCAACCAGAGGTTTCTGATGGATGGATAGGAGTGTAGGGAGAGAAGTGCCACCAGGAAAGTATAACTGGAAATTCAGGGCTGTGTCCAGTGAGCATGGGGAAGGTTCTTACGTCCAGGGACTTCTGACTGTTTCACCTAGGGCGCTCTCTGGCATTCTCTCCTTTGAAATTTAAGGGTATTATATGCGGCTGCCAAGGAGATGGGACATATTTTGGTTTTCTTGTTTTATTTCCCCTCAACCATTAGCCAGACTCCCTAGTGGCAAGTCAGAAGGACTTGGTGGTGGGGGGGATTACCCTGGATTTATTGATCCAGAAAATGTTTAATGTCTGCTCTGTGCAAGGTACAGTGCTAGGTGCTGGGGGTGGGGAGCGGTGGGCGGTCAGCAAGAACAGAGATGAAGACGATATCTCTGTGGTTTGGGAGTTTACAAATAAGATGTGTACCCAGATAATGAAATACCTGGTGGAATTTGGTAAGTACTGGAAGAAATGCCTTGAGAGGGTGCTTGGCTTCAATTAGGAGGAGGTCAGGGAAGGCTTCACGGAGCCAGGCCTCGCAGGTCTGGAGGCCAGGGCAGGTGAGGCGGTGGAGGCTGCATGAGCCAAGGGGTTCATGTTGGAAACAGAGGCTGCAGACCAGCGATGTGTGCTGGGTCACAGCACGTCTCCGGGGACTAGGCAAAGCAGCTTCTGTATACCAGGGCCCAAGCTCTCTCTTTGTGCTTGAATTTGGCCTGCACGAATTAGAGTCAGTCGTCCAACACACGAACTAAGGAGTCCCATCTAGGGACTCCAGGACCCTGTGTCAGCATCTGCAGAACTGCCAAACTGCCAGGGGATGGCCACAGAGCCTGCTGATGGCTCTGTAGGTGCCCTGGCATGCTCCTTAACCTTTTTCCTGAGCAGCATTTTCAGCTGCTTCTAGGTCCTTGATGACAGGGTCAGCTAGGACATCTCTAAGGCCCTACTTCCAGGTGGGCATGAAATGTTGTCCAACAGGGGTTAGGCATAATAGCCATCAGTTCCTCCTCCTGGGAGGCTGTGGGTCTGGCTGGGGTCATGTAGGTCTGAGCTGACCATGAGGGTGGAATGAGATGGACCCTTGGCCTTTGAGATATACTGCTGATGAAGATCGCCAAAGACACGACCAGGGCTGAAAAGAAAACCTGGGAAGGGTGGGTAGCCAAGCCATCAATCCGAGAATCTGGGCAGAGTGGTAGAAGCATGTAAGAGGCCACAGGATGAAAACCGGGGAGGCTAGCCTGGTTTCCTGATGGCTGGACAGTGGCGGGGGTGCAGGGGATGGCTGCTTGTATTCACCGTAGGAGCTCTAGCCTCAGGCGTGGGCGGCAAGGACACTTAGAAGCTTGCCGGCTCCTAAACCCCGCAGCAGGTGGTTCACTGGCATTGGCCCAGCATATTTCCAGAGGGGGAGGCACCAGTCCTCAAGCTGAGCACAGCTCTTGGGTTCTCTTGGGGTCAGAATGGGAACATTGAGATTTGGGAATGAGAAACAGTGCCACTTTTTTTTGAGGAAGATTAGCCCTGAGCTAACATCCACCACCAATCCTCCTCTTTTTGCTGAGGAAGATTGGCCCTGAGCTTACATCTGTGCCCATCTTCCTCCATTTTATATGTGGGAGCCACTGCAGCATGGTTTGATGAGTGGTGCTAGGTCTGCGTCCAGGATCTGAACCGGCGACCCAGGGTCATTGAATTGGAGCACATGAACTTAACCGCTGCGCCACAGGGCCAGCCCCAAACACTTACTTTTAAAACAGAGAAATTCCATCCTTTTCCAGCACTCTTCCCCTTAGTCCCCACAGGAGCACAGGCCTCATCAAGGGGCCTCTCAGGGGCAGTAAAAAGCTGAGGGTCACTGGGCCCTTCTGCTGAGGGGAGTTCTGAGCATGGAGGATGACAATTATTTTCTATTTTCCACAATCAATATATTCCTGTCCTTTTGCCAGAAGTTTCTGTGAGCACGGGGTCTCTGGGTTCTGAGGGGGCGTAATGGATGGAAGCCAAAAAACCAAAACAAAAAAGCCCAAGAAACAAACCTAATCGCTCTTCGGAGCTGTGCGTCCTCCGCCCCATCGGGGGAGCAAAGGTTTCTGTGAGGGTGGGGGAAGGGTTGGGGGCTCCAGTCGGATGGGACCCAGGCAGGAAGAGTCCCAGATGATGGGGGGGGAGTTGAAAGGAATTTTGTAAAGATATTGTCTGTACTCGGGTTGGATGAAAGACGCCGGCAGACAGGGCTGTTCATCTGCTAGGCTTTTGTTCTGCCCTGTAGCTTCTGCCTTCCACACAGCCCTCAGGGTGGGGTGATGGTGGGGAGGGCACGCTGTCTGCCATCTGCAGGAGAAATACAACAAACACCCACACGCGAGCCAACGGAAACTCTCAGCAAAACAAACAGCGTGTGGAGGGAGGGCGCCGGCCTGGAGTGTGTGGCAGGGAGGGCCAGCGGGGAGAGGTGGGAGGGCACCTGCCGGGGCGGGCCGGGGACCTGCTGTGCTCTGTGGCCTGGGAGCGCAGGGGTCAGGGGAGGTCTGTGCCCACGTCCGCCTGCCCCACCTCAGGCTGCCAGGTGAGAGCCTCTCATTCGTTCAACGCCAGGTTTGAAAGACCGGGGGTTGTAAAGCTGGAGTTGGTCGTAAGTGACTCTACTGATCTCCAAGACCGATGACCAGGCTGCTGGGTTTGAGGGACAGACGAGTGGGAGATGTCGAGTTAGGTAGTATGGGCTCAAGACCTGACTTTGCTGCTCCAGTGAATACTGCTCCCAGCCTCTTGTTTCTGTATCTGCAAAATGGGGAGATGATAACGCCTAACTTAGAAGGTTGTTAGCAGGAAATAATATCTGTAAGAAGTACTTGGTAAGCTGCAGAATACTGCCCAAATGCTTGTTATTATAAGATTTAACTTCTGTGGCTGAGCGTTTGGATCACAGGGGCTTGCTCCTGGCTTGTGATGTGCAGAACACGTATACATCAGAAGGGGAGGCCCTCAGCCTGGACAAGCGGCACTTGGGAAGGCCCTCAGCTTATAGGCTCTATGGGGAAGAAACCCTGGACTTACAGCTGGATTCTGGGGCCTGGGTCATTGAGGAAGGAGGGAACTGAGATGGCATGGGGTGCGGGATGGGGTGCAGAGTTACATTTGATGGCTTGGTGGCATTAAGTGTTGGGCCCTGGCCTTGCCAAAGGTTAAGGCTGGACTAAGGATACTCCCCCACATCTCCCATCTCCCCCAGCATCAGTTTCCCTCCCCTTCCCCAACATCCACACCTCAGCGCAGTGAGTGGCAGCTGGCGGCCAGTGTCCACAAACCTGTTGGGACAGGGCAGACAGCTTGTTTGCTCTTCCCAGGGCCAAGCCTGGTGGGCTGGACCCAGAAGTATTGTGTTACTCAGCCAAAGAATTCCTTTCCTCACCTGCCTCCATTTATAAAGGGGAAATAAAACCCTGAGCTATATGCTCTCATGGCCCCAAGCCAGGCCCTCAAGTGTCATTTCTTGGGAGCTGCTCTCCCCAGAGTAGGGTGCAGCCTCTAGGGAAACAAGACCCTTTCTTCTCTTTCCCATGATGGTGGTGGTGGTTGTGGTGGGTCCTCTCCAGGCACCCGCCCCCTGTCTCCCAGAGCCCCTGGGTTCTCCAACACTACCCTTGAGTATTTTCCTCATCCCCGGTCTGAGTCCTTGAGAGCAGAGTAGGGCTTGGAGCTTTCCCTGGCCCAGTGGCTGCCCAGGCTGGGTTACTGGGTTTCTGTTCCAGCCCTGAGTGATGCTAGTTCTGGAGCATTCCCGCAAAGAGAATCACCAAAGAGGTCTTTTGCCATTGCCTGTGGCCAGGTGCCCTCACCTCTGTTTGCTTTGAGAACCCGAGACTGATTTTGGATCCTCCAGGGCTTGCTACACTTCAGAGTCCTGCTCAGAACTAGGTAACCCTGGGAAAGCCTGCGCCAACCTTTCCGAGTTGTGTCTTGCTGGAGAGCCCCAGGACCAAATGCGGTCTGAACTTTAGAGACCTGCCAGGTGAGAGCCTTTTATTCTGCAGCCAGAGTTGGAATGGCTGATGGAAAGAGTCAGGCAGGGAGAGTGACAGGTGAAGGGGTAAAGATATTGCCCAGGGCTTGGGCTAGGGAGAACATCAGAGATTCCTTGCCTCCCTACTACCTCCTGAATACATGCTTCTTTTTCTATCTGGAGGAAGCGGGAGGGCTAGGAAACTTGGATGTGCGTCTGCTGACGATTCTAATTCACCGTGTGCACTCCGTTTCATGTCCCCATGCCTCAGTTTCTTCATGTATAAAATAGGGAAATCAGACCAGATGATCTTTAAGGTCCCTCCTGTCTTTGATGTACATTTTATGACCATTTTATTTCCTTGGCCTATTGCAAACAATAAATTCTGGTTTATGAATGAACTCTGGGCACCGTCTCCTTCCTGGCTCCCTTCCTGGGCAGAATCTGCTTGGGTTGGTCCAGCTGAGATGATAAGGGCTTCTAGAACTGCTTCTAGGCAGGACAGATATACTGCTTGAAGGGTAGTGGTATTAAGATTCAGTTTTTGAGGACCATGAAAGTTTAATTTTTTAAACAATGTAAAGCGGTATGTAATTAAATTTGCCTGGCACTCTTCCCTGCCTCCAAACGTGTTCGTGTCTCTTCTACCCGGCAGGATAACACTTTGACTTGCTAGTTTCTCTTGTCTGTTATTTTCTTTACATCTTACTTATATATTGGGTTGCAATTTAACTTGCCATATGTTAATTTAGTATCCATAGCCCAGCTCTGAGTGATTTGGGTGGAGGGACCACGAACTCCATTCTTGCATGTCACCTCACAATGGAATGTCTTGCTCATAAAAGCATCCTCCAAGAGTGTCAGTGCCCTGAGAGCCGGGCTTTACCTGTGTATTCACTGCATTCTCTCCAGCTCCAGGCACAGCGCTGGCACACAAGAATATCAATGAATATTTGTTGAATGAATAGAATGCCAGAGGCATGAAGAATAGGTACTCATGAGTGCTTACTATTTGCCCTGAGCCCTCCTCTCTCTTGCTGCTGCCCTCTGACTAACTTGGTTTATATTTTCCTTCTTCCTCTCCGACAGGGTCTCCTTGGCTCTAGCTCTCAGTGTTCCTTTATCTTCAGTTCTCTGGCTCTGTTCCAATCCCTCTCTGTGTCCGCCATTGGGAATCCCACCCACTCTTTGTGATAGCATCTACTACTTTTGGGCTGATGGCTGTAAAGTATGTGTCTTCAGCTCTGAACTTTTTAGAGTTAAGTTCTCCCATCTCTGGTTGACTGTGGGCCGGTTAATAGAATCACGGATTAGTGTTGGAAGGAAACTTAGAAGTCATCTAATTAGATCCTCTCCCTAAACTTTCGTGCTTTCCCTCAACTCCCATCACAAGGCAGCCCATTTCGATGTCGTCCAGCCTCGCTTGTTGTCCTGCATCCTGCTTCTTTCCCTTCATCTGTCTTCTTGTCTAAATTGTAAGCCTCTTGACAGCAGGGGCCATATCTTGTATGACTCAATTAACATCTGTTTGTAAATAGTGAATATTTGATAATATGAACAATTTGAACTTAGGTGAGAGGTCCTGTCCCCTAAATAGGTTTTGGGGGTCCTCTTCTCCCCTCTGGTTTTGGAATCAGAAAGCCCTGCATTCTAATTCCAACTCTACCATTTAGCAGCTGTGAACCTTTGGGAAAGCTAATTCTCTGAGCTTGATTTCCTCATCTCTAAAGCAGTGATAGTAGCAGTGCCCGCCTAGTACTCTTGGTATGTGGACTCAAGAGATAACGTAAATTCAGTGCTTAGGACAGGGGCTGACACATATCAGGGGCTCTAAAAATGAGAGTTAATAATATCATTAGGCAGACGTTAATACTGGAGCTGGGGTTCTAGGCCAGCCACAAAGCAATGTGTAGCTCTTGCCACGCACTTCCCGACCCTCAGTTTACCTCTCAATACAATACTGAAACCATTTTTGTTAGTTCCATCCAATCAGTTCTGACTCCTAGTGACCCTATGTACCGCAGAGTGAAATCCTGCCCAGTCTTTTTGCGCCATCCTCTCACCTTCCCGTGCTGGATGAGACAATGCTCCGCTGCTATTCATAGGGTTTTCACGGCCAATTTTTTTGGAAGTGGGTGGCTGGATCCTTCTTCCCAGCCTCTCTTAGTCTGGAAGCTCTGCTGAAACCTGTGCACCATGGGTGACCCTGCTGGTATTTGAAATCCCAGTGGCACAGCTTTTGGCATCATAACAACATGCAGCCGCCACATGATGACAACTGACAGATGACTGAAACTAGAGTCCTCTTTTATTCTCTGGGTCAAGTACAAGATCAGGTCTCTCTTCAGATAAGTCCATTAATTTCTCCTTCTGGATGTGGCCCTGTTTCCTCACTAAGAAGGACACTATGGGGCAAAGAAGAGAAGAAGGAAGCTAGTCTGTCCATGTGAGGCACTGTGCTCAGGTGCTTTTATATCATGGTTCCTGCCCTTGAAATGCTTGCAATCTGGAAGGAAGGAAAGGCCAACATGTGTAGAATAATTAGGAAACAACATTAGCTCCACATGATGAAGGGCTACATTTTGATGGCCAATCTCAGTTGAGAAGCCCTTAAATACGGTGGTTAATAGATTAAGTTCTGGAATCATAAAGACCAGGATTCTAACCTTTGTTCTGCCATTTAGTGCTTGTGTGACTGAGTAAGTTCTTCAACTTCCCTAGGACTCAGTTTCCTCATCTGGGTTCTTTTATGAGGATTCAGTGAGGTCACGCACTGAAAAGTGTTCAGCAGGGTGCATGATACACAGCAAGGGCTCCCCAAGTGTTGGCTACGATTATTACTGTGCGCTTTCTGCATTCACAGAAAGAGCTCACTGAGGCCTATACTGCTCAGAAGGGATGGGAGTTAGATAAATGAAGAGGAGAGGAGAATGCTCTGTACATGGAAAGCAAAACAATAATGGCACTGAGCCAGGGAAGACTACGGAGTGTTTAAGGGCAGTGGGATGGACATCAGCTCCTGAGGAGAGATCATCCCCTGGGGAGAGACGAGAAATTAAGTTGGACCAACTGAAGGAGAGTTGAAGTTGGGGAGTTGCTTCTTGGTATTTTCCATCGTGCCTCACATAGAACTTCACTCAGCAAATGCTTATCGTTTGCTACTGAAATTCCTGGCCTATTTAGGTGGGCCTGTGTCTCTTATAGCTAATGAATTTCATAGGTTTACTAATTTTCTTGAGTGCTTCCATTCAATTTCCTAAAACTATCTGGTTCAAAGCTCCCTAAATGTTCCCTTTTCCTAATATCTTTAGATTTTTTTCAGCAAGCCCATAGGAACCTTATCCATATGTTTACCACTGAGAAAATATGGAGCATCTTTCTTCTCACCCTTTATCTTCCAAACAGAAGTGTTTGCCTCGTTCTGGAGTCAGACAGCCTGACTTTACCAGTTACTGTGTGACTTGGAGAAAGTTACTTAACCTCCCTTGCTTTATTTCCTCACCAGGAAAACCTGGGTGGTGTGCCAGTTATCCATTTATCGCCTCCAGCTCCAAGCTTGCCTTCCGGTTCCTGCTCTGCAGTGCCGGCTGGACTGGAAGCCAGTCTCCCTCCAGAAAGCACAATGTTAAGCTTTGTCAGTAGAGGGCGCTACCTGAAAAATAGGTTCTTGTGAGTAAGGGCTTAAACGGTACTGGTTTCATTCGGGGGGTGATAAACATATTCTGGAATTGGATAGGGTGATTGTTGCAGAACATTGTGAATGTACTGGAAGTCACTTAACTGTACACTTTAAAATGGTTGAAATGGTGAGTTTCATGTTATGTGACTTACCTCAATTAAAAAAAAATAAGTTGTTGTGAAGATGGGAGAAATTTCTGAATGAAAAAATTTAGGACAGTGCTTGGAACATAGTGAGTGGTCTATTACAGTGATTGTCATTTGGCTTAATTATTCAGTGGTCTATCACTGGACCTACTCTTCCTTGAGCTAATGTGGCCCTCGCACTGTCTTCCTGGTTACCAGAGCCTGGCTGCTGTGGTGCTCTTCCTGTCTCTCACGCTGGTAGGAATAACTCCACATAGGCGAGAATGTCTGGATAGTAGAGGGAAGTCAAAAGAAAGGATTTAATGTGGTGCTCTGTGTCCTAGGGTTCTGGGTTTAACTGGGGAGTGAACAGCACTGATGACGCCTGACCGTTCTCCCAGGCTCCCCTCCGGTCTTCTGTCCTTGGTGTGGTGACCGTAGAGCCCAAGCCCACAGTCCCCAGTTCCTTCTGGGGAGAGAAGGGGGCTCTCTGCGTGGAGGCTTTGCAAAGCTCTCATGGTCAGCAGGACCTGCGTAGGCTCCCGGGATAGGGATGCAAGGAAAAGCAGCAAGAACCACCTGGTAGTGTTTGAAGAAATCCTGGGGACTGGTTTGAGGGAGATCTTCCTTTAGGATATATGATTATTGACGATGATGGAGGGAGGGAAGCTGGAGAAGGTGTAGAAGTGTAAACAAGGAATTCAATTTCTTCTTCCTCTTCCTCTTCTTTCTATGTCATAGTCCTCGTCATAACACTTAGCCTAGAAGACTAGTTAGTATTGCCATTATATACTCTGTCATTCATACAAAACCCAGAGTTTTCAGGACAGCCTTAACTCAGATGTTTTCTATCCTGATATCTCCATCTTACCCATGCCCTTGTGGGGCCACTTGTCCTAACTCTTGGTTACGAAAATACAGCCACTAGTCAAATCCCTCTCCTTCCAGCTTCATCTTCAGATGGGGCTGCTTGCCGGAGTTAGTCAGTGAGCAGGAGGGGAGCACAGTACTGCCTCCCTGCAGAGCTGTGTGTATCTTCAATCTAACACTGGGGGTGGGGGACACCAAAAGCTTATGCCTTAACTGTACACTTTATTGTGACACCTCTGTTGTTCTGTTGCTGTTTTCCATTAAGCTGACCAGGAAGGCTCAGGGAGCAAATGCCTGCGCAGAAAGCTAGAGAAGCCAGCCGCCTGCTTTCAAGGCCCACACATCTGACCCCTAACCCTGTGGGGTGGCTGCAGCTTCTGGGTGGCATTGGTTTTGGGGTCCCTGAGCTGCCAGGGTATCCCTCTGAGGACTCCCCTTGGACCTCCCCTCAGACACAGTTACCAAACATGTTTTTCATCTTTATTAATCTGCTCCTCTTCTCACGTTTCTCCGGTCACAGCTGCATTATTATCTGATGGGCTCGCTGCCAGCCCCATGAAGTCTGACAGTTACAAAGGGTGGATTAGCTGCAAAAGAATATTTATTAGAAGAAAAACCCCTTTTTATTTTTCTGTCCTTTTATGTGGAGGTAGCCATATATCCCCGGGGTGAGATATGAACAGCTTTTGTGAGCTGTGGGCAGAGGCCCGATATCTGGGTTATCAGCAGGGCCCGGTGAGTGGTGATGGCTCCCCTTGCCAGCTGTGGACCATCTCTCTCTTGCTTCCTCCTGGAGAGTCTTGCTCAATTTCACAGCTCAGAGAGGTCTATAACGTGACTGGCTTTCTCCAGAAAGAGGAGAATCTTCTTGTGAATGGACCTCACTTTTCCTCTAATCTCCAGGGCTGGAGATGAGTAGAGAACTGATCATTTGACAGTTATTTTTCAATATAGTAGCTTCACTTTGCTGGGGTTTGTGTAATGGTATTAGGAAAGGAATGAGATGATCCAATAGAAAAATGGAAGCCCTAGTGGTTTTTCTAACCCATTTATGAAGAAACTCTGCCCCTGAGGGAATTCTAGATCTCTAAGGAAATCAGCTCCTTTGTGGAAATCGGCTCCAGTCCGTTTTTGAGACTCCGGTTGTGGGATTGCAAATTGAAGATGTTTGCATTTGGCTGCTACAGGCCCGAGAAATGTCCTGATCATGCCACCCAAAGTCACTGTGAGGTCCCAGAGGATGTGCTCTGCTGGGGCACATGCACTCTGAGTCAACTCTGAGATGGCAACTTTCTCACCCCAGCCTGGGAACTGCCATGCCAAACCTGCCTAGGCCTGCCTGCCTCTGATATAATGTGATACATGGGGAGTAGGTAGGAGGCCCTGGGTGCTGGCCAAGAGGGTGACTTCTGGGCCTTTTGATGCCAGTGGTGACCATCATCTGGAATCTGGGCCAGCCTGAGCTCAGAATGTAATGGAAAAACTGAAGAGTCAGGATCTCTAGACCAGGAGTTGGGGTCTCCAGAGTGTGGAGGGAGAACCATTGTCAGAGGAGAAACCAAGATAAAGTATTAGAGCTACACAGGACAGTGGAGACAGAGACCCCTTGTCCACCCACCACCACTAGAATCCAAATCCCCTTTGATATCCCCACCACATTTGTCACACATATTTCTACTGTATTCTCCATTGTGTGGTCTTCTGGGGGAGAAGCTATTCTGGAAGAGACAGTGTCTTTCTAAAGAGCTTTGGAGACATCAAGAGAGCATAGCAGGTACCAGAGTCTTGAGGAGATGTAACTGCTCGCTCTCTAGTCCTCATTTTGTCATTTTTTCATGTGCCTTCCTTTCCTACTGGCCCTCTCTTCATGGTTTCTTGGCTATTCCCAGCTCTCTTTGGATGGAACGTGCTCTGTCTCCTTGGTGGACAACACACTGGGCATACCCCACCTTAACTCATCATTTCCTTTCCCATCCCAGTGTATTTCTCTTGCCTCCCTGGTTTTGGTTAAGGGCACCAACGTTCTCTAAGTTGCCCAGGCTCCAGAGCCCAGGTCAGTTGCACTCTTTCCTTGCTCTGCCTTCTATCTGGCTGGTTCCTGTATTGAGTATAGTCTACCTGGGCAGCATCTCTTCCATCCATACCTTTGTTTTCCTTCCTACCTATTGCCCTAGTTTCAGTCATAATCTCTCATCTAAGGTACTGCGATAGCTTCTTATCTTGACTTTCAATTTTTTCCTCTTTCTTCTTAAATTTGCCTTATACTCTGGGGCCAGAGTAATTTTCCAAAAAGCTCTAATCATAAACTTTCAGCATTTAAAACTTTCACTATCTCCCTGCGGCCAACCTGAAAATCCCCAAACTACTTAGAAGGGCAGAATTGGAGCTCCTTCAGTCTTCCTTTTTGGCCTTATCCTAGGAGGGACTGTAAGCTCTGTGAGGTCAGGACCTGGTGTGTTTTGTTTACTGGTGTATCCCTGGGATGGCCTAGAAGCTGCATACAGCACATGGTGCCTGGCACGCAGCAGGGCCCGAGCAGCGCTTGCGAACTACTTCCCTGCACACAAATGCTGCTACTGTCTACCAGGAAGCCGCACTGCTTCATTCCAAAAAATGCCCTTCATTTTTCCCACCTCCGCCATTGCACATGTTCTCCCTGGAAGGCATGCCCCACCATCTCTGTCTGTTCTACTCTTACCCATTTTTCAATGTCCAGCTCCAATCTCACCTCCTTCGTGAAGCCCTCTGTGATCCCACACGATCATCCCTTCTCTGGACTGCCATGGCAGTTCCTACCCTCCCATGGCACTTGGCATAGTTTGCCTTTATCTGAGGACTTCTCATACGTTGCTCTATTAAGGTTGGAGCTACTTGAGGGCAGGGACCTTTTTTATTCATCTTTTCAAGCACCTAATGCAGTGTCTTCCTCTGGAAGGTACTAGGTAAAATTTATTGGGGTAATAAATGAAGACTCCAGTGACTGGTGAATCTTTTACTCTTATCTGCAATCCTTGTTGATTAGTAAGCACACGATCTTACAGCTTTAATGATGATGAATTACTTTGAGGCCAATTAGCATTCATTTATGCTGCTGCTGTTGGGTTGATTAACCAACTCTAATAAATGTGAACAAATTAGCATTTGTTGTCTTATAGCAAAAATTACATCAAAGTGAATCCCATGCCAAGTTATGCAGGCACTGGCTTGTACCAACCTGGACTGTGGATGGGAGAAGCCCTGAAGTTTAACCCATAAAGACCTCCAGGATTCCTCTGGTTGACTGTTCTCCTGGATCCTTCTGAAGATGCATTTCACAGTGATGGTCAGGACAGGAGAGGCCCACCAAGTCTATGAGCCTGTGCTAATTCCCTTTGCCTCTTTTCCTTCTCCATTAAGCCTTTGACCCACTCATGTTGGTGGTTCTAAGGCTGTGAAGACCTGAGGAAGGTCCCTATGGTGAATTCAGCACCTGGGGAGGGAGAGTCTGGCTCTTTCTTCTTCTGGTAGAATCCTGAGAGGAACTCAGGCCTCAGAGGCTTCCTGGCTCCCAGTGTTCCTCCTCCTTAGGGTTCTCAGCTTTACACAAAGAGATATAATGTAGGAGGAGCTGAGCTTTCATCCGAGCGTGTTACCTCATCTCTCTATGCCTCAGTTTCCTCATCTGATGGTGACGTCTGTTTTATAGGGGGTTGTAGTGGTGTTATTGAGGGTTAAATGAGATAATGAACGTCATGGTACTTTGAAGACCAAGTGTCTTAGATTATTACCCATTTCATGGACATTGACAGGTCCCTTAGAAGTTGTAGGCTTGTGTTTAGCTGCCTTTGGCATGAGAAGTGGGCAAGGTGTCTAAGAATTCCTTTGGGGATGGGTAGGCCAGCTCTCTGGGTGGCAGTCAGCATAGGCACTTAATAGAATTGGCTGACACATATGATTCTTTGAGCTTGGTGCAGTGAGGACCCTGGAACACATCCCACCAATCTGGCCCACTGCTGGGTTAAGGGCCTGTTCTGCGTGTCCTTTCAAGTTCTGCTTGAAGTTCTGTGTTGTCTGGGGAGCCCTGGCACTGATATAAAGGCCTTTGCTGCTCAACATCTCCCAGATAAAGCTTCCATTACTTGTGAGCGGTGGATTGAGGGGGAGCTGGGAGGTATTCCTGGAACCTAATTTCACAGAACTCATCCTACCAGCCTTTCTGGGCCCACCACCACCACGAGCCATCAGTAGGGGGAGCTCTGTCACTGTGGTGTGTCTTCCTGCAACTGGGGTGAGGGTCTGCCTAGGGGCCTGAGGAGGGTTTGGGGAGTGGCCAATGGAGCTCTCTTCTATAGGGGTGTGTTAAAGAGTATCCAGGTCAAGAGTCACAGCTTGCAGGAACCTCAGCTAGAAAAGAAGTGGAAATCCACTGTGCCTGGTGCCCAGGTATTGGAAGGGTACTCAGGTTAAACACGCAAAGAAAATGTACAGATGTCCTGACTTAGGGTGTCTTAGTTACATGGGGTGAGAGGGAAGGATCGAGTGGTGTGGCTTCACCAAGACTAAAGCTGCCACAGTACCTACCTACTAAAATTGCCCTCCCTCCTTTGCACAGGGCTGCCCTCAGGGACTGGCTGCCATGGGGGCCCAAGCTGGAGCCCGGAGCTCCTGAGTGTGCCCTGTGGGAGTGCCTCGTGTCCATGCTCACTGAGCAGCCCTCGGGGAGGTGCCTCACCCTCACCCTGGCCGATCTGCTTCACCCAAAGGCAGAAAGGTTCTAAATGAGATGTTTCCAAGTGGTAATAGGCTCTTCTTGACTCAGGTTGACTGTCTTCACATGACCCAACTCCCAGCCTCAGACTGGGAAGAGATGAGGATAAGCTAAAGGGAGACATCCTTCCATTCTAGTGCTTGTGGTGGCCCTCTGAGCAATTTAGGGGTACAGACGTCTGTGTGCATGTGTGTCTCCAGGACTCTTGTGGTGGTGGGGTGGGGTGAGCAGCATGATTATCCATCTCCTGCAGAAGGTCTTAGGCTCAAATGAGACTTAACTTTTCCCTCTCTCAGGAGGCCACAAAGTCACTTCTCTTGCATCTCAGTTTCTCACTAGATGAGGCCCCAGGAAGCTTGAGGACAGGGCATTGGGTTTGTCATCAGTCCTATGTGAGATGAGACTGTGTGGTGTGAGTCCAGGCTTTGGAACAGGAGGGGGCCGGTGTGAGAAGCTGAGCCCGGGAGCCATTTCTCATGGGCAGGTAGGGAAGAAGTCCAGCAGAAATAAGGCTGTGTGGTCTTGTCCATAACCACTCTACTCTTACTGGTGACTTCTGAGACAAATCTTTGTGCCTGGCACATTGAGACTGAGATTGAGATTGGGATGCCAGTGAGGGTGGTTGGCTCAGAGATCGGAGAGGGATTTGCTGGAGCTCTTTTCTGAAGGTCTCTGGGAGCAGAAGGACTACATCTTTCCTCTTTGGGGTCAGAGAAGAGACTGGCTTGGAGCAGCTTAGGAGAATCCTAACGGACTGAGGGATTAGAGATTCCCTTTGGGTGAATGGAGAAGGGACCACCTTCCTTTTGTGATGAAATCTGCAACGAACCACAGGGTTTAGAGATGGAGAGAGGCTGACTCCCCTTCAGCAGCTTCTGTGCTCTCTAAGTCCCATGAGGTTGGTGTCAATGATACCATGAAAAATCTCTGTAACTGGCCACACATCCCACCTTCTGTAGGCCTCAGTGTGTAGCATTGCTAATGAAGCCAGATTCACTTTCTCTTTCTTGCAACCTGGGTTGTCTAGACCCTCTGCAGTGCAGACCCCATTTAATGTCTGGCCCAGGTAGGAACCCACAGGGATGTCCTATTCTTCTGCACATAAAAGTAGAAACTGAAACTTTATCTTTGGGAATCAGTTGGCTAGCTCTGCTCACTAGAAACAAAATAACCTTCTTGAATTGTCCCATTTAGAGTTTTCAGATCATGATGGACCCAGACACAAGGTCAAGTCTCCCCATCTGCATCTAGGAAACACTAGGTAAGAGGGGACACCTGATGGCTCAGGTTGGCTTACCTACTTATGTCGTCTCTTCCTCCCTCGAGCCCTTCTGTGACTCCCCACTGCTTGTAGATGAAGATCAAAATCCTTTAGAAAATACAAGGCCCCACATGATATGACCTTCCAGAGAAAGATGCCCTTCAGTTCCATCTCACATCACTCTCTGGACTCCAGCCACTCGGGATCTCTTAGTTTCTTGATTCCGTCATGCTCTTTTCAACCTCAAGGACTTTGCATATGTTGCTCCTTTTTCCTAGCATGTTCTCCCTTCCCCAATCGTATCCTTTTATTTAGGTAATTCCCACTCACTCATCCTTTGGAGCCCAGCTTAGCTGTCACTTCCAAGGAAGCCTTCCCAGACCTACCACACTAGATCCTATCATAAGCTCTCAAAGCTCTTGGTAGCATTTGCCACAATTGTAAATACTGTGAATTGTGTAATTGGTTATTTTCTCTTCTTTCTGCTAGAATGTCAGCTTCATGAGGGTAGGGCCTATGAGTTTATCTTGTTCACCACCCAGCACAGTGCTTGGCACAAATTAGATACTCAACAAATGTGTGATGAATGAGTAAATAAATGGGGTCACCAGGTTGCCAGTGGAATCCCTCCCACCTTCTAGCAGACAGACCCCGGATCGTGTGGACGCTGTTTTATGTTCTTACCCATTGAAGGGGAGAACCGCGGTAGTTCTGCATGCAGCTCTTGTGATTTCTGAGGCTTAGCTCTTGCGAGATGATCACTAGTCTTCTGCTGTTTTATCTCCCCCAGAGTGTCTCTGCTAAGGAAGGTCCATTTCCTACCATGCCCAATGCCTTCTTTCTCCCAATTCTTAGCCTTCTGGTCTTTGTACGAAAAACGTGACTTTCTCCAGGCAAAGCCTGGAATGCTACCTGGTCCAGGGCAGGTTGTTGGTTATTATTTCCTGAGTTATGGCTCCAGAGCTAGGTGTCTTAGTTTGGTCTACTCTGCTGTAGATGCAATTTCAGGATGAGGTTGAGGAACAGGTCATCTGGACTGCTTGGGATGGTCTTGGAAGAAGCTTTCATATCTCTCGGAGAAGTCAGCATCTGGTTTCTGCAAGTCCTCCAGGACTCTGCACCTTGAGTCCTGGCTCAGGGGCAGCTGAGAAGCCAGCTTGCAAACTTCCCTTTTCCTAGAGAATTGGACTGCAGCTTGCTGGCTGAGCTCTGTGCATCTCTAGGCCATTCCAGTTGTCTATAGTGGGCATGCTCCACCCCCTAGCCACTTCCTCACCTGCCTGTCCTTGGGCTCCTCTGTGCTGAGTCAGCAGCATCCCCCTACCCTCTCACCCCTACCCCCTGCTGTCTTGGCACTGTGCTGCCAAGCTAAGCCAAGTCTGGTTACAATGAGTCAGTTCATTTGGAAGCTCACATCCTGTACTTTTTTTCCAATATGACATTTAGCCAACTGGCACCCAACAGTGAGGAACAACCTGGCAACGAAGGCTGCTGAGGACTCATGACTCTACATCAGCCAACAGCAAGAGCCATGTTGAGGGGAAGGCCATGCTGTTGCCAGGCCTCTCTTTCTGTTCTGTCTTGGTTCCTGTCTAGCAGCACATAGCTCTGGCTGGCAGTCAGCAATCCACTGCTGGTGCTTGTTGGTGGCTTGGCTCTTCTCCAGCTAGCCAGGGCATTTGGACCTTTTTTCTATGTTCTGCTTATGAGCTTGGAAAGCAAGCCAGTAGGTCTCCTTGGGAATTGCCTTCCTCGAGGTTGTTTCCTATCCTAGTCCCAAGGGAGGCCTGTTTCTTTATTTTTTGCTCATGGATATCTTCTCTTGCCCCTGGCTCAAATACAGAAACCTCAGGCAGAACCAATGCTGTGGTGAAGGGAAGGAATGAGGGGGCACATATAGGAAATGGGGTGGCAAAAGAGAGTTATGTTTGGTCACCAGTGCTGCATGAGGCTTTGAATCTCCAAGGTTGTAAGTCAGCCAAGAAGGGAGGTAGTTACAGGCCTATTTCCTGGATCCTGGATTTATTGGCTGTGGCTTTTATCAAGAACTTTCTGGCTGTCTGTGAGTATCAGTGTTGACTTCTGTCATGGGCGGAATTGCGCCTCCACGCCCCCCCTCACCCCCCCAATTGATATGTTGAAGTCTTAACCTTAGTACCTCAGAGTATGGCTGTATTTGGAGACAGAATCTTAAAAAAGGTAATTCAAGTAAAATGAGGTCATATGTGTGGGCGTTAATCCAACACGGCTGGTGTTCTTATAAGAAGAGGAGATGAGAGAAAAGGCCAGGTGAAGACAAAGAGGAGAAGGCAGTCACCTGCAAGCCAAGGAGAGAGGACCTTAGAAGAAACTAACCCTACTGACACCTTGATGTTAGACTTCCAGCCTCCAGAAGTATGAGAAGATAAATTTCTATTGTTTCAACCACCCTGTCTGTGCACTTTGTTATGGCAGCCCTGGCAAGTGAATACAACCCCCTCCAGACATAGCAGAGAAGGTCTGCAGATAGGTCAAGAGAGCAGTAGATTAGATGATCCCCTTTTGATCAGCTTCTTCATGAGCCTTCAAGATTGGTGGTATCCCTCTGGTTTCTCCAGTTCTTTCTTCCTCAGGCAGCCACCAACCTCATCTTGTTTTGGTGATTAGCCAAATAACAAACATTATTGGTGGCCAGTAAATAAAGCATTTCTCCTCTTTTGTTATTTCCCCTTTATGAAAACCTTATGCTATGAGCTGCAGAATCTCAGTGTCACCCAGCATGGCCGATCCAGCCTTCTGGAAGCTCATATTCTATGAAAAAGAAAGATTATTTCACTGCAGCATTGTAGGTGCCATGATTGTGGTCAGCAGAGGGATATGGGACCACAAAGGAAGACAACCTGAGCCTGCCTGAGGAGGTCACAGAAGGCTTCATGGAGGGGATGGCAGAGCCGGAAGTCTGTTGCTTCTTTGAAGGCAGGGTCTAGGTCTTGCTCATCTTCCTTCCCTCTGGTATCTGACACAGTGCTTTCACACAGTAAATGCTTATCTAGTTTGTTGAGTGAATGATCCTCTTGAAGTCCTTTCCAGCTTTATGATTCCATGATTCTTTGACCTCAGAGGCCCACAGCTGGCAGATGGCATGAAGATGAACAGATACAGGGTTTTATAGTATGCAAAGTCATTTATGAGCAATTAAATTGGAAGCAAGGAGGAGAGCATAATGAGCTTCCCTTCTTAGCTTTTCTGAGAGAATCCTCAGGCATAACAACAGGAACCCAGCCAGTGCACCTGCCCCACGTGCACGATCAGAGGCGACGTCTCGCTCTCCACAAAGCAAAGGTTGGTCAAGCTCCTCACAGCTGTTTCCCGCAGAGAGGAAAGCCCCTAAGTTCCCAGGCAGTGTAAACTGACCGTGTGTTTATAAAATACACCCCACGGCCCAAGAACACGAAAACGCCTCAATGCACAAACTGGCAGCTGGTGTAGCGGGGATTCAAGATACTTGGGAACAGGGAGGAGAGTGTGAGAGAGAGAATGGTTGAATGCCAACTCAGCGTGGCTCTCCTCTGGAAAACACCCAAACGGATCTAAAACTAAAGTTCAAAAAATAACAAACATACTGGGCTTTTGAAAACAAATTGTGCCCAGACATCTTTTCAAGCCGAGTGGTCGACTCCAGACAGTACTACAAGGGAGCGAGTGCAGACCACCCAGCACCCAAAGAATTAGGGGCAGCTTATGCTCCTTGTACGAGGGCTCCAAGAGCTTTGATTAAAAGCCCTTCTGCCTGGCTTTTGCAAGATGGAACCGGAAGAACCCCCTTGTGAGAGGACAGGAGATAGGGAGGGCTGTTCCCCTCCCTGTACAGATGGCGAGGGCCTTCAGATGAGCTGTTTTGTTTCACGCTGAGCTGAGCTCACCTGGGCGATGACCTTGTGACAAGAATACCCAGCAGAGTCCAGATCAGCAAAGAGAGGACAGGAAGAGGAAGAGGAAGAGAAGCAGAAGCAGCCATGCGAAGCAGTGACTGGCAGAAACTTAGTCATAATTGCTGGTTAACATCATTTTTAATCCTTCAGTCAGAGCTGATCAAACTTTGACAAGGGCAAGTCCTTGTAGTTAATCTCGCAGTCTATAAAAAAGCTGGTTCAGACCCAGGGGCGTAAGACAGAGAGGTGTTGGGGTGACTAAACTCTCTCCAAAATATCAGCCCTCTCTCAGGCTGCACTGGGGCCTGAGCCCCTCAAAGTTAAAATAGCATATGGCAAACAGTGTGTAACTGACATCCTCAAAACTTTCCTGGGACTCCGGAAGTGCTGGGGGACCAGCTTCCTCAAAAATCTACTGTAAGAGAATTCCCTGCAGGCCCAGTGAGGCTACGGATCTGACAGAGACAATGATTATAGTAAAAATAATAAGGATGGCTATCATTTCTGGAGCATTCCTTTTGCTCAGGAGCTCTGCTACACAGTATCTCATTTAGTCCTATCAAGGATAGTTATTATCCCCTTTATACATACGAGTAATGAGGTTCAGAGAAGTCAAATGGCTTTCTCAAGATCACAAAGTCCGTGGTGGAGTGAGAATACGAATCTGGGGGCTCTGACCCCAAAGCCTGTGCTCTTAAAGGTCACACTGTCCTGCCCTGGGCTGGTACCTTCTGTACCTTCTGGAGGTTCCGGGCTGTACTGAGAGGAGGTCTGGATATTAAACTAGAACCGAGTCATGCTCTGGATCTACCTAAAGTACCCCAAATTATTCCATTCCATTAGTGTTACTGATGGCTTCTCAAATCTGTCTTTCTGACCTGACCTCAGGAAGCCAGAGTCCCTTGAGGTCTGGAGTGTGTATGTATGGGGACCCCATATGAGAGGCACGCACACCTTACCTAGGATGAAATGTAATAATATAACCAAGATGAGGTCAGAGAGAGACTCGGGTGTTTATATCCAGGAGCTTGGAAAGGAACCAACGAAGGCCCTACAGACTCAGTCTGTACAACCCCACTCCCCCAACAAGGCTATACCATCAGTAATACCCCAGCTTTTCCTTCCCCACACCCTCCAAACTCTTCTCCCGTAACAGCTAGACATCCTAGGTTGCCTGGAATGAAAAATAACCTGAAACTTAACAACAAAGGAGCTGCTATATTCCATTGTATTTGTAACTTCCGGGTCTCTGGCTCCTCCGTATGGCCCCCCACCCCAAGCCCCACCCCAGGTCTGCCGTATCCACCCCGTCCAGCTGTGGGACCAGGTAGGCTTCTATTCTGGAGGCTAGATTTTCTCACTTGTTTAATGTGGCTGTGTCTTGGGAGGCTGTTGGGCTGGCCATTTGGAGAGGGCGTCCCTAGGTCATATGGGGCCATAGGCCATACCCGTCTCCTCGTCCTGCCTTTTTTCACACCAGGAAATACATAAGGAATCCCAATCTCTCTCTCTCTTTATCCTCAGTGGACCTCTGGGGTCTAAGGTCAGGAGGACATGATTCTTTTTAAATTAAAGGAGAAATCTCTAATTCTTTTACTGGCTATCTTTTCAGGCCCTCTACATAGAACTATCTTTTATCCTTACTCCCTCTGACTTCTGGGTAAACATTAGCATCAAAGTGATTGGTATTACCAGCTGCCAGCTTATAAAATAAGAAAGTCTAAAGAGGAACGAAGGAGAAGGAAAAGTCTTGAAGAAGAAGGGGTGATCAAAATTATACTTCCCTCTTCTTGGGCTGGTAGAACACACTGGGAATCAGCAGACCAGTCACAGGATTTTACGGGGCAGGGCTAATTCTGCACTTTGCTCTGGGCGAGGCAAGTGGTTACCTCTGCTTCCTTCTAGGTTCCAGAGGAATTCGTCCTTATCCTGGGACATCTTGCAACTGGAATCCCATTTTGGAGCCAGTTAGCAAGCTGACTTTGTGTGCATAGCCATCTATTCTTTTTAGTTATTTCTCTCTCTCTCAAAGGATATATGACTTTGTGTTCTCCTTCTGTCTTTCCAGAGCAGTCTGCTCCCTTCTCTCTAGGCCCCCTAAAGACCCCCACAGTTAGTTCTCTTTTTAAGTATTCATCTCTCCCCACCCTCTAGGGCCGGGGAAGATGGTAGCATCTCCTGCAACCTCAGGCTTCGAACTTCCCTCTGTGAAGTACTGGGTTGGCAACACATGCAAATCATTTTTGCCTGGAGATCTTCTGAGAAGAAAGGGAAGCTCAGAGGCATTGATCTTGCCCCGAGTTCCGGGAAGCTGCATTTTTCTTCGCTGCTGCTTTCAAGTGACCCGGATCTCTTCACAGTTATTGAGATGGGGCATGATTCTGAGGAGGCACATGAGAAGTGGGAACCTGGCTTACTTATTGCCTTTGAGGGTCGGTGGGAGAGAACTTATCAGAAGAACCAGATCTTATCTCCTCAGGACGGGGCAGGAAAACAACGCAGCAAAACAGCTGCCTGGACGAGAACATCACCTAGTGTCTTCACACCACACACCCACGTGTGGTGAAGTTGCCGTTTCCCATGAAGATGAAAGTGGAGAGCGAGACATGGCAGGGATTCCCTGAGCCCCTGAACTCAACTGGGAGAGGAAGGGACTGTCAGGCCAGCCCATGCGGATGGACCCACTTAGCGATCAGGACTTGTCGCCTCCACCCCAACTGCTCTCCCTGGACTGGGCTCAACAGACCTGGGAGAGACCGGGCTGCTTTTGTTCCCTAGAAGAGGCGATCGTCACCAAAATGTTATTAAATACGCACTGTGTGTCTGCCTTGTGCTCTGGGGAATCCAACTAAATGCAAGACAGTCCTGGTCCACGTGGAACTTAAAAAAAATCACGTGGGGAGACCAACCACAGATAAAGAAAAAGTTAAATAACACAACACATACGCCCATAAATCACACACAAGAGCGGTTATAAGTGGTACATGACTAATTGGCAAATGAAAGACACGTTCATTCTCGGTTTGCTCCCACACTGACATTTCACTGAACGACCGGAACTAAAGGATAAAACGCCACTGCTGCTGGGGGAGGCAAAGAGAGGAGGTGCTCATGGTAGAGCAGCTTGTCATGGCTGGGGCTACCTGGACATGTCCCCTGTTCTACTGTCGGGAAGACTTGTTTTCTGAAACGGACTAAGGCCAACTTTGCCGTGCTCTCAGAAGGCCCTGGTTGCATCTTCTTACAAGCCATCAATCATACCTGCTCACGTTGGCCCTTTTTCTCTCCTGCCCCACCACAGGAGGCTTTCTCCCTTGTTCACTGTAACACCCTTTGATATGCACCAGCAGCAGCTTTTCTGTTAGCACCTTGGCTGGGTCCCTCTGTTTTCAGGCCCATAGGATGGATTTCTGTTGAACTCTCAATAGAAATGCATTGAATTTAAAGCAAATTAGTTTGGGAACAAATCCTAGCTCTCCCACTCATTAGGTATGTGACCGTGACTGTGGGCCTCAATTTCCTCATCTGTGAAGTGGGTACAAAAAGAATATCTTTATTGTATGATGAGTATAGGATCAAAAGGATCATGAATGTGAAGCGCCTGGTGCATGTCTGGAGTCCATTGCTGTGTGGAAATTCACCAAAGTCTATGCTGAAGCAGAACTTATCGAACCTGCGTGGGCATGCAAATCCCCTGAGGATCTTGTTAAAAATGCAGATTCGGATTCAGTAGAACTCAATGGGGCCTGAAATTCTATATTTCTGGCAAGTTCCCAGGTGATGCAGATGCTGCTGGTCCTAGGACAGCACTCTGAATAACAAAGTACAAAGGACTTTATGATCAAAATCCTGCATTTCCAGGATTTTCTTGGGTGTCTACCCTATTGTGTATCTATTGCTTACGCTGACTCTTGCCTTCTCTGTTTGAAACCTCCTGCCTCATCCTTCTAGTCTCTATTTTGCCCCACCCCCATTGCCGACCTTTTGGGCACCTCGTCTACTTTCCCTTCTGGCTTCTGACTCTACACCTGTCTCTGTTTGACTTTGCTCTCTAGAGTGACATTGTTCACACTGACTGTTCCTCTAACGTTTCTCCTTTAGTCTCATAAGGCTCTCTTACAATTTGCTAGAGGGCACCTTTGGCTTAAACCCATCCCATTTTCCTTTCCTCCTAGGCTGCTAGGAAGCTTATAGTTAAATTTGTGGTGAGTTTTAGCAGTGGTCTCTCCTCAAGTTTTCTGATAAAGTTAGTTTCTTCCTACATGCCGTCCTTCTCTTCTTTATTACTTTGTTCTTAAAGAATTTATTTTTTGTGTTATTGTGTATATTGCCAATTGCCAGCTATGTAGTCTTGGACAAGTCACTTAATCTTCCTGGGATTCAGCTTTCTCTCCTATAAAGTGGGAATAAAAATGGTACCTATCTCATAAGATTTTTGGGAGGATGAAAGGAGTTAACGTTTGGAAAGTCCTTAGAGCAGTGTTTGGCACATGATAAATACCACGTGAGTGTTATTTATTGTTGTTATTTTATAAAATACCTCAAGTCCTTTTGAAAAGCAAGATGGGTATAATCATCATCACCATCATGGTCAGAAAAACCATGTTGACATTAAAGTGGT
This sequence comes from Equus asinus, assembly GCF_041296235.1. Taxonomy (NCBI): domain Eukaryota; kingdom Metazoa; phylum Chordata; class Mammalia; order Perissodactyla; family Equidae; genus Equus; species Equus asinus. The sequence continues at coordinate 52,362,024 of NC_091809.1, forward strand.
GTACAATATACCATGAAATTATCATGTTATACTGGAATACTTGAGTTATGGGACAACTTTTAAGCTAGAAAGAAAGAAACTTAGAACAAATTAAATCAAATACAGTGAATAGCGAACTTTAGGGCACATTTTTTTTATACTTTAAAGTCAGGTTGTTCCAAGATGGGTTAAAATGAAATGGAATCTGTCCTTTCCAACTTTGTGCCTTTAAACCAGAGCAGTCCACTGAGGGAACCACATAACCCCCACGTCTTCAGGTGGCCTTTGAGCATCGCAGTCACTACTGCAGCAAGGTTCTTGAACCCACTCACATCTCTTTTGCTGTTGTTCTAGCTTTCTGGTCCATTCTAGATCCTGACTCTTGGACCTCGCCTCCCACAGCTGGCCAAACTCGTTTATTAATGACATTAATGACTACTAAGGACCTAATGACTGGATTCACCTGAACTGATTTGGCCCTGTCATCTCCTCTGGCTTTATTGCATTTCTGTCTGCTTCAAGAATCCCACTGGATTCCACTCCAGCTTCTAGAACTTTACTCAATAGCTTTCTGGGGTTCTGTCCATGCCTACTCCCTACCTTCATTGGTTCCCACTTTCACTCATTCAGGGAAATTTATTTCCTGTCTATTCTATGTCAATCACTGATCTAAGTGCTAGGGAAAACAGAAGTAATAAAACAGACAAAGTTCTGGCCTCCGTGGGCTTACATTTTAGTTGGGGGAGACAGACAATAAACAAATTAATTCATGCTCTATACTCTACATTCTTGCTTCTCAAAGTGTAATTCATGGGCCAGCAGCATGTTAAGGTGGCAAATGCTTACTAGAAAATCAAGTAGATACATCAGGGAGACAGTTGCTGGTATGAGTCAAAGTTTAGGGGCTGGCCCGTGGCTGAGTGATTAGGTTTACGCGCTCCGCTTCGGCGGCCTGGGGTTTCACCGGTTCAGATCCTGGGCGCGGACATGGCACTGCTCATCAGGCCATGCTGAGGTGGCATCCCACATTGCACAAGCAGAGGCACTCACAGCTAGACTATACAACCATATACTGGGAGGTTTGGGGAGAAAAAAAAGAAAGAAGATTGGCAACAGTTGTTAGCTCAGGTGCCAATCTTTTAAAAAAAAAATAGATTTTACAGGAGACATTTAAAGTGTGATGGACTTTAATGATCATCCGTTCTAACCAGCTCATTTCACACATGAACAAAATGAGTCTGTGTGAGGTGAAAAGGCTTTGACCAAGGGCGCACAACTCCGTTGGTTGTAGAGCTTATTTTTCGTCTTTTCTGCTCATTACACACCATTTTTTCTTGCATGGATTCTAGGTCAATGAATTACTAAGTAAACTTTGTTTATTTAGGGGAATTCTCAAACCTTATGGTGTTGTGGAAATGTAGGAAAATCATTTCTGATATTTCCTGTCAAAGCCTCGTTTTCGGACCAGAAGGCTCTTGGGCTGGCTCCCACGTGGCAATTCTTGACTCTCTAATTATATCTGCTCGAAACAAGGAACACTTAGGGCTGAGGGAGAGCAATGGTGCAAGTTCCTGTCTAAGACCCTGATAGAAGGCTCTGTGCAAACTGAGATTACGAGAGGGTTTCAGAAAGACTCGTAGATTCATTTGCAAATAAGGAAATTGAGGCTGAGAGAAGTGAAGTGACTAATTCAAGATCCCGTTGAAGGTATAGTAGCAGAGCTGAGACCAGAGCTAAGTCTCCTGATTCACGGCGCAAAACTTAAGATTCGGAGCTGGAAGATCTCCATTTGACTCCCAGCATTTCCGTTAGCCACGCACGTCCCTTACCTTCTTTAGGTCTCCATTTCTGCAGACGTGTGGCACGGTGCAAGTCGCTTATCTCCTGGCTCCCTCAGCATCTTCATTTGTAAGGTGAGGTTGATCAAATGAAATAATTTACACACAATTGCTTTGCAAAACTGCTTTTTTCTTACCATAACTCACAGCATTTTTTTATGCCAAAACCATCCAAAAGAGAGGAAACAATCAGAATCCAATCTGAGTTCTGCATTAGGAAGGGGACACTGACGTGGGAGAGTTGCACGCACCTCCCTAACTATCTGGTCAGCTCCTTTTCCAGTTCCCCTCATCTCCTAAAGGGATGATTTTTAAACCTTGCTCTCTTCCACCGCCTCTTCCATCACTCTCACAGAAAATACTGGCCGTCAAATGGGAATTTCTTCAACTTCCTGTCACTTCAATGGACAAACATCTGCACAAACCCTTCTCTCCTCCTTTTCCTCCTTCTGATATGGCGTCAGCTGCTGCTTCCCTTTGTTAGCTGGAATTCCCACTTACTCTTCACAAGTCAACTCAGGGGTCACTGCTCCCGCCCTTACCCACCATCCTTTGGCTGATGGGGTGCTCCTCTTCTGTTCTCCCATTGCACCCCGTGTCTCCTCCCTCAAGCATGAATCCCATTGTCTTCCATATTTGTTTACTCAAAAGCCTCCCTCACTAAAATATAGGGATTCTATTTACCTCTTTTCTACCTAGTGCCTGGCATATAAGATGTTCTTAATAAATGCTTTCTGATAAATGCATGCACACATGATGCTTACTTGGCTTGCCCTGAAGATGACTTTACTAGCTTCTGTTTTATCATCTCTAGTGGGTCTGAATTTCCCAGTTAGAGGAGTCTCCCGGTTGTCCAGGCTTTCTTTGCACCTCCCAGCCTCAGGTGGAGACAAATGAAAGCAGACCTGCTCTGTTGTGACTGTGCCCTAGCTGTGCGTCTGTCCCCTGTTTGTCTGAAATCATTTCTTGGTGGAGGTGAGGATGTCAAGAACAGCTTCCGGAGGAGGCAGGCCTGGCCTAGCCGTTGGCTAGACGCTCCTGGTTCTCTCAGCAATAAGCCTGCTTCTTCACTCACTTCTGCTGGAAACCTTCCCCGAGGTGCTGCAGCAGCCTCTGCCCACAGAGTCTTTCCCGGGGGCAGTGAGTCAGGCTCACAGACTCTGAGTAGGTCATGGTATTGGGTATCTCACCAACAAAGAGACAAGAGGAAGTGGAGAGTGTAGGAGAGATAGAAGAGAAGAAAGGAATGGCTTCCTCCCTCCCACCGCCCCATCAACCAAGCATGGTTCCCAGCTCCAGTGACTCGGCATGAACATTTCCACTCGTCCTCTGAGACTCACATCTGGTCTACAACATGAACTTGGAGGCCTAGGATGGGGAAGGCTAAGTATTATATGAGCCTGGCGCCAATGTATGTGAGACTGTGCAGTGTGGAGGGGGCGTTCTTCCACGTGCCCTGAGAGAGTCCCTTCACCCTGGTGCTGTTTCCTGGCTGTAGAGGCCTCCACACCCCTCCCCATGCCTTTCCCACACACTACACATTTCCTGCCCTTCTGATCTGCATCAAAAGTCACGCGTCCTGGGGAATAAGAACTTATACTTTGGAAGCAGTCTGACCCACGTGCAACTCCTGGCCCCGCCATGGACTGTTGCACAAGTTACTTACTCTCTCTGAGGATTAGCTTTCCTCATCCAAAATATGGCTGATATTATAACTCATGGGGTTTGTGAGGATTATATTAGATAATGCTTATGAAGGGCTTAGCATATTTTGAGCCCTCAACAAGTGGTGACTATTATGCTCTTTTAAAACTACACTTTCTCTGACCTTCCTTCTCAGAAATAATCACTCTTTCCTTAGTGTTACTGTAGAACATTGTAATAATCATATATAGTTATTTTAATAATAGTTTATATAATAATATGTTATATATAGACTATATAATACATGCATATTATATACTTGTATGGTATAACTATATATAGTTTATATTCTGTATACTATATGTAGTATATACCAGGCATATACTATGTATCTAATAGCATATAAAATATATAATATAATGTCACATCAATAATAATAGTAATAATGATAACTAACTTTTATTAAACGCTTACCACGTGTAGACATTGTCCTATGAGCTTTATATGCATTAATTCACTGAATTCTGACAAGGTAGGTATAATTGTTGTCCAAATTTTGTAGACGAGAAACTGAGGCACAGAAAAATTAAGCAAGTTGCCCAAGGTTATGAAGTTAGTAGAGGGAGAGCAGGCTGTGGAAGGAGGTAGGCTGGTTTGGGTATTAGAGTGTGCTGTGCACGGGCTTTGCACCTGTCCCGGGGCTGTGGGTCTCACAGTGCATTGCCTGTGTGTGGTTCATCCCGTAACCTCCCCAGCAGCTTGCTCCAGGTTGGCAGTGGTCTTGGAATGCCTGCACAAAGCAGACACCATCAGCAAACATGCCATCAGGAGCTAATAGCCTGGGCAGGGAGGACACTGGCTTCCTGGAGCCCAGGTGCCCGCAGTCCAGTGCCCAGAGCCCAAAGCCCCAGCCTCCTGCTCATTTCTGGCCCTAGTAATTAAGCTATATCAGAGCCCAATAGCAGGTGGCAAAAGTTTTTATCCCAGGGAAAAGTACTTAGAGTACAAGGCATACTGTAATGGGACAAAATGACCACCAAGCTAATCAGAATAAGAAAACTACAAGTTCATTTTGCAGTTTGGGACTGAATTTGAGGAGTGAGTAGAGGTGAGTTGTTGGGCACAAGCATAGACTTAATCACGTGGTGGTCAGCTGATAAAGAGAGACGATCTTCAGTATCAGCCGATTGGGCCAGGAGGGCCATGCTGCGCCATCTGCTCTGCCCCATGCCAGGCCTGGCAGGACTGGACTGTCATCTGAAGATCACTATCAGCAGCATCATCAAAAGACAAGAACGGTGCAGTGAAATGAACACAGGATGGTTAACAAGTCACTTAAGCCTTCTGATCCTATTTTTCTATTATTTAAAGTGAGGATAATAAAATCTGTCTCAAGAGTTTTTTGGGAGAAAGTGAAACATACATTGTGAAGAGAAGTAAAGATACCTCATATCTGCAGAATGCTTTAATAATAATAATAAATAAAAATCATAGCAATAATAACATCTAACCCATATTACGGCACTTGCTATGTGTCAGGAAGTTTTCTAAGTGCTTTTTGTATATTTAATCCTCACAACAGTCTTATGAGATTAGTAGTACTATTATACCCATTTTACCGATGAAAAACTGAGGCACAGAGAGCTTAAGTAAATTATCCAAAGTCGCACAGCTAGTAAGTAGAACAGCTGGCATTCAAAGGCAGGCAATCTGGCTCCAAGTCTGTGTTCTTAACTGCCGTGTGGTTAAGATGAATGTGAGCACGAGCATTTATAAAGCATGCCTACATCCATCAGCTCAGGTAATTGCTCTTGCTCCCTGAACAAGGGAACTCCTCGGTGAGGGGAACTTGGGCCATTCTTCACAGTGAGTTGAATCTACCTCTTGGAAAAGGGTCTTGAGTCTTCCCAAGATCCCAAACCTTGGGAAAGCTTGTCTGATGCTTGCACAAAAATATTAAGAGCATCATCTTTGTTCTTACAGGGAGGCCAGATTATCTTTATAAACTTTCTGTGTTCTCATTGTTCTGACATCTCAGTGTCCATAAGAGTCCCCAGTAGCTGACCCTGACTACAGTGGAGATGCCTCAATAAATCAGATGACAAACATTCATTAGGCACCTACACCACGCCCAGCACAGTGCAGGAGCATGGGGGCACGATGTATAAAAGAAGCAGGATTATGGTCTCCATCCACCAACAGTTAGGAGCCTATCTGGGAAGATCAAACAGATTGAAACAGTAGATTAAGATAACAAGACAATACTACTAGGCAATAATGTGAAAACACATGAAATTGTTGAATACTGACAACGACACTGTTGGAGATGAATGCAACATGTCACTAATTGTGTTCCATTCATCTCCTGGTCTTTTTCTCAAAGTTCTAAGTTTTCTTAGGGACACTATACCCAGCATGGGTGACCTGTATACCCTTTCCAGGGAAGAAAAGAAAATTCCATTTAGAAGAACATTCTTCACCCAGCAGCTCCTGTCATGTTCATCAAGACATGTGTTTGTCTTTTCCTATGTATTTCTTCATTAGAAGTGGTAGAGAAGTCAATTTGAGGTCTGTTACGCCTGTGTAATAATAGTCACGTGATCAGAGGCGACTTGAGGCCAGGGGTTAATTCAGAAGATGTCTCGCCTTCTACTCCTTTCATGGTGTGCTCTTACGTCCCCAGGGACCTTGAAATTGCTTCCTAACCCTGGAAGCTTGGGGTGCTTCAGCTAGGGCACCATCTTAAGTCTTTGGTGGGCTTCAGTCCTTCTCTCCCGGCTAGGTGACCTTGGGCAAGTTGCTTAAATCTCTTTTAGCTTTAGTTTTTCTCATGTATAAAGTGACTATATAAAAGTGAATGGGAGGACTGAAATAGTTAACATAGAGTCTTCTCAAAGTGACTGGGACATAAGACATTTTTCTAAAATGGTATTTTCCTGCTATTATTAGCTCTACTACCAATAACCTCACATCACTATCCCCACCATCATCATTGTCATCAGTAACATCGTCACTCTAATCATCAACACCACCACCAAACTTATTGACACCGTCATCACCACCATCACCATCATCACCACCACCATCATCATCTAACCAGTACATCCCATATCCCATCCCCTTAGGACCTTTTTAAATGACTGGTTGGCTAATCTGATAAATACCAAGCTTTCCCAGTGTGACAATGGCTTAATTTGTCACCCCATTTAGATAATACCTTTATTCAAGTTTTCAGAGGCAAGGGAGTGACTTGCTGAGAATTAATGCTGACAACTTAGTCCTGTAGTGGGAGAGAAAGGAAGTTAGTTTTGGTTGGATGGACTCTTGGATGCTCCTCAGATTGCCTCCTCTGCAGCTGTGAGGTCTGTCCCAGAGGTAAATGCTTTCACTGAGTTCTCTCCATTCTCCTGTGACAGGTAAAGGAGATCTCAGTCTACTAAAATCATTTCCCTATTTCCCATTAACAATAGTATCATGGTGAAGAGAAGATGCTTCATGTCAATTTTAGTCCCTAATAATGGGAGTACTTGGAGGAGAACAACAGAAATGTTTGAGGTTGTGATTCTGAGGCATAAAAAGGACAGAGTTAATTACCCCTGGCTTCCCAGACAGATTTCTATGTACACAATCGTGTTGCATCTTTGTAACCTGCGGTTATACTTTGAGGGTTTCTGGAGGAGAGAAATTATCCATGCTGTGTCCAGAGTCATGCCCAGTTAAGAGCTCATAGGAAGATGGACATAAATATCACTTGGGGACCCCACAAGAGAAGCCTTTCTCTGGAGAGATGCTCATTTGGTGATTCAGGAGGGTAAGGGACTCATTCTGCAATTTTTGCTTGGGGCTGTCCTGTAAAGTTCCAGTTTGCAAAAGGGCATTCAGTTCCGCTGAATTTCTTCACTAAGTCGACACAAATTGCAATGTGGAAATGAGTGTGTGGAGACATTTCCGATGTGGCGTTCTTTTTTTTACCTTTGGATAAAAACACAGTCAGACCTTTGTACCCAATGAGGATACTGAAAGACTGTGGAAGGCAGAGTGGGAAGATCTCTCCAAGGCATCTCAGAGGAACATTTAGCACAAACACAGCACATGCCAACTTGCCTCAAGGCTGGGAGACCGAGGGCTTCGCTGCACAGCCCCACTCTTCCTACACGCTTACCTGAAAGGAACTGGAAGGCATCCCCTTGGCTTGTACATGAGGCTTGATCTATTCATCCATTGAACAAATATTCATTGAGAGTCAGCTAACGCCAAATCTATTCTAGGTGCTGAGCATACAGCAGTGAACAAAAATAGGCAAATATCCCTACTGACGTAAATTCACTTTTTCTTAGATGGGCTTAATGTTATTATTGTGCTCACTGTGATTATATATATGTGTGTATATTTTTTGTATGTAACTTCTTAGATTTTATGTATAAATCTTGGACGTCTCAGATTTATATATAAATAATATAATAAAAATAAAACTATATTTATATGTAAATAAAAAATTTAAATGTCTTCTTAGATTGTATGTTCCAAGAATTCAAGGATTGAGTTTATCTAATTATCTATGTACAAAGCCCAGAACGGCATCATTCATTCATCCATTCATTCACTCAACACATACTTCCTGAGTGTCTACTCTGAGTTAGGTGATGGGGATACAGTGATGAGTAAGACAGAAAATCTCTCATACAGATCATAGTGTCATTTAATGAATACAGAGACAAAAATAGTGATGCTATGGTTTTTTGACATTTAATTCAGGTTTAATGATGTACAAATTTCAAATCTTACATTTGAAAAGATATATCTTACATCCAAAGAGAAGTGCCATATTCATTGCTAGTTGACACATTTTTAGCATTAATGATTTTGCCCACCCCACGTATAGTCTTTTTTATTTTGAAATAATTTTAGGTTTACAGAAGAATTGAAACAACAAAGTACAGAGAATTCCTGGATACCCTTCACCCAGCTTCCCCCAATGTTAAGGAATTATATAACTATGGTACATTTTTCAAAACTAAGAAATTAACATTGGTGTAATACTATTAACTAGATTACAGACTTTATTTAGATTTCACCAGTTTTACCATTCATGCCTTTTTTTTGTTGTTCCAGGATGCAATCCAGGACACTTCTTGCCTTTAGACATCATGTCTCAGTCTCCTCTGATCTGTGAAAGTTTCTTAGTCTTTGCTTGTTTTTGTGACTTGGACAGTTTTGAAGAGTACCAGTGAGGTATCTTGTAGAGAGTCTTGAAGACTGATGGTGTTTTCTTGTGACTACACTGGAGTTGTGGATTTTGAGGGAAGAATGTCACAGAGGTGAGGTGCTCTTCTCATAGCATCATTTAAGGGATACACGACATCGACATGACTTCTCGCTGGTCATGTTGACCTTGGTCTCTTGGTTAAGATGCTGTCTGAGGGTTTCTCCACTGTGGTTATTTTTCCCCTTTATATACTCTGTATGTTGGAAGCTAGTCCCTAAGTCTACCCTCAAGGGAAGGGGGGATTCAACTCTACCCCCTGGAAGAAGGCTTTCTTTCTTCTTGAGTTTTCCTCACTTATATGTCCTGTGTTTGGGATTAAGGGCTTTAGGGATCATAGTGTTATTTCCCCTTTAAGTGATGTTAAAGTTCATGAATCTAATCTGTTTGTACAGCACCTTGCTTAGAAAATCCTTCATAATTTAACACGAACTTTTATCCGAGAGAGAGAGGGAGTGCTTTCATTGGAGAGATCTGAAGTTCTTGTCACTTGTAAATTAACTCCAGTACTGCAGATGAAATACCTTTTCTTCAGTTTAATGCAGTTTTAGCAACTGTTTATTGTATTTTAAAGTAAATGACTCAGTAACAGTTCCATTCTCATGACTGTGGAATCATAGAACATTGGGCCTGGGTAAAATACAAGAATCATTCAGTCCAGCCTCCTTAGTCCATAGATGAGGAAATTGAGGCCCAGGAAGGAGGCAGTACTTTTTAGAGGTTGTTGAGCCAGTCAGAGGGAGCCTAGGCTTCCTACTTCTCAGGGTTCTTTTCCTGTAAATTCGTCTGTCTGATCTCCCTAGCCACTGAGGGAATCTGTGCCATCTCCCTTCCACCCTATCCCCATTCTTTCCCACAGGGCAGGACCTTCCATTCCTTCCCACAGGTCAGGAATAAGGCCCGTATCCAGGCCATCCTTAGGACAACATAGGATGAAGGACAACATAGGGTGAAGGGATGGGTTGAATGGACAACTCATTTTGCAAAAACCTTCATGTTCCCCTCCCTCACAGCTCATATCTGTCACTCTGGGGGTGAGAAGATCTCAAATCCTGCAGCTACTTTCCTGCGTCCCCAGTCTCACGAGCCTCGGATGAAGAGGGAAGCCTCGCTCCCAGTTTAGCCAGGCTCTGCCTCTTGCTGGAGATGCTGTAGTTTGAAAGTGGAAACTGCATTAAATTTGGAGTTTATTCTTAGGGGCTGTGGTTCCAGGAATCATGAGAGCAATTCCTTTAGAGAACTGAGCCAGCTTAAAGCCACGAAAGCACTAAGCCAATAGGTCTTACCTTCTCAAGAGACAGCGAGAATTCAAAGCTTGCATTTGGGAGAAGAAACTGGAAAATCATCGTCCCTTTCCCCCATCACCCACTTCAACTGGGGTCAAAGGCAACGAGATAAACATCTGATTGAACATACTCAGCTAAAGGGATATGCAATTTCTCCTAGTAAAAGGAATAAAGCTTAAAGTCCCACTCAATTTCTACGCACAAGGGGAGTACCAGTGATCAAGTCCATGTGGAATTCATCTACTGTAACTCCCTGAACGATGGAGTGTGCAAGAGGCCAGGAGCAGGGCTGTCCCATGTCCAGAGACTCAGTGGAATCCAGGGCTTCAGTCAGGGTGTCTGGGCAGCTGGCTTTTGGATGTTGCCCTTTTTGACAGTCTTGGCCACAGCCGGTGAGCCTGAGACACAGTGTCAAAGGTAGTGGGAGCGTCTGAGGAAGTGGCTACAATTGTAGCACCAAGGGCTCCTCCTGCAAAGGGCTTTCGCAGGCTGGACAACCCTCTTGGTGAAGTGAGTAAAGACAGTTTTTGGCTGCCTCAATTTCCCTCCCCTTCATGTTCCTCATCCACATGTCCCCTTTGGTCTAAGGTCTTCAGTACTACCTCCCTTTCTCTTCATTAAAATCTCTCAGGGAAGCTCAGGAACTCCTAGCATGTAAATCACTGATTCCACTTTAAAGGGTTAGCCCTTTTGAAGGACGATTGCCTTTAAACAGGGATAAACACTTACAGGGAGTTCTCAGCTTTGGCCTTGCGTCAGCATCACGGGTGGTATATTGATAAATACGGAAGCCTGGGCCCCACTCAAACTCTGCAACAGTAAAAAGCTCCACAGGTGATTCTCATGCACAAGCAGAGCTGAAAACCATTCCTCATTTAAGTGAGAGGATCTCAGTGTGTGGTCCCTGGACCAGCAGCATCAGCATTGCCTGGGAACTTAGCAATGCAAATTTTGGGGCCTGAATCAGACCTTCTGAATCAGAAACTCTGGTGGTGGTGGTGGTGGGGGCAGCATCTGTGTTTTATTAAGTGTTCCAGGTGATTCTGATGCACACTGTAGTTTGAGAACCAGGGCTTTAAGCGAAAGGACCAATGTCTAACTGGTGCATTTTGGTCGGGAGTTGGGGAAATGTGGATGGAGGGCAGAGGTGCCCTCTGAAACCACAGTCCATAAATGTTGGCTAGCCTGTGTATACACAAAGCCAGCTCTGGTTACTTGTCGATCCTCTGAAGCTGTCTCAGATTCCCAGACCATCAGTGTGTTAGAAACTTTTCTTCCAGTAGGAAGGACAGTTTTACTTAAAGTGGCAACAACATGCTGGGAAGTAGTATCAATTGGTGGTGGTTATGTTGGTGGTCACAACTACCCTCCTTCCTTCCCCTCATGCCCCACAAGCCACAGACCACAAGTGAGGCTGGTGGACAGAGTAGAGGCAGAGAATAAAGTTGTGGTAGGGGAAGTAAATGTTTGATTCGTTAAGCTAAATTGGACTGAATTAGAGGCCACGGAACTCTTCTGCACAGTAAATATTTCTTTAATTGTAGGTTTTAGCTAAAAAAAAATGACCCCAAAGCACTCAATTGGAGGGTAATGTCTTCATGGCCCAAGGCATTGTACGTGAGGAAGATGTCCTGAACATTTGACTGAAATGCGGGAACGTTTCAATTCTATTCAACCAGCACTATCCTGGGTGCTAGGGCTATATCAATGAGTAAGAGGGACACTGTCCCTAATCTTAGGATCTAGGAGGGAAAACAAACAGGTGAGAAGACTGCTAATGAAGAGGAGAGACAGGAAGGATGCTGTGTGAGCATCTGGCAGTTTCTCTGATCTTAGTTCTGGAGCTCAGGTAAGTCCTCTCTGGGTACGTGATGTTTAATCTGAAAACTGAAAGTTAAACTTGAATCAGCCATGTGAAGAGATGCAGGGAAGGGAAGAAAAGAGGGGAGAAGAACATTCTAGACAGAAGATGAGCTTGGGTAAGTCCTAGAGTGGAGAGAGAGCTTGGTATGGAAGTTTTAAGAACTTCAAGCTGAATATGCAGGATCCTAGAGAGCATGGGGGCATGTGATAGAAGATGAGGTTAGGAAGGCAGCAAGTCCAGAACCCCGAGGGCCTAGGAAGTTAGATGAACGATTTGGACCAGGGCCTAAAGGCAATTGGAAACCAGTAAAGGGTTTAAAGAAGTGGAAGAAGATGACAGATTTGCATGAAAATAAATCTCTTGGCTGCATTTTGGAAAGTGGACTGGAGAGAGGAAGAATGAATATAGGGAGACAGTTAGGAGATGTGTGTTATACAGACTAAACTTAGGAATGTTTGCTTAGGAAAAATATAAAATGAACTAAGAAATTATGAAATCAGAATGTATGTTTCCTCTGATTTTCTTTTCAGCCCTAATTTTGTTTCTTTGGATGAGTGCTCTATGGCAGCCATCTTCAAAGTGTGTATATGTATTTGATGTCTGGATTACCTAGCCAATTTGCTAATGCTAAATGAACACTAGCCATTTGCAAATCACAAAATAAAACATAATGCTGGACACCATAGGGGAACTCCAGGAAGGCCTGGTCCTTGCCCACAAGAAACTAAGAAGTGAGTCATGGAAATAAGCAAAAACACTAAATGTTCATTGGAATTTTGAGCAGTATGTGATTAATTATCAAAAAGTGAGAATGGAATCATGAGCACTCTAAAGGAGTAGTAGGGAAGTAGTTTCACGGAAGAAGTAGGTCTCGGGCATCCTTTGAAGGATCCTGGAAGATGGGTAGATAGATGAGCATGGAGAGGACAATGCAGGTAGGGGAGTGGTCTGAGCAATGGGCATTGTGGTTGAAACATTTGTGGTTTCAATTTGTCCTGATTTTCAGGAAGAGTCCACCGAACCTCAGACATAATAGAAAAGCACACTAGCTTTTGGCAAGGAATAAGGGAGTAGTAAATATTCCCATCTTAGTTAGTGGTCACTTTTCCGCAGCACTGCCTGGAACTGCGGCAGGATTGGGGCGTGCCAGTGGACTTGGCTGGAAAGGCATGGAAAGGGTGGAAGCAGCCCAGCCACTGGCGCAGGGGAGCACAGCGGGCTATCTATAACTCCGACTGGTCACCCAGGAAATCAGCCTGCTCTGTTTTTCAGAACATTACCTAGTGCCAAGGCAATTTAGAAGTTACACATAACAGAGGGGCCATTTCTAAAGTCACATCCACCAGAAGCCCCAACTCTTTGTCCCTTACCACTGAGACAGACTGCTCTTGTTCTGAAGGGTAGATTTGGCTCTGAATTGCCCTCAAGTCCCAGGTACAAGCTGCCACTTGATGGCCACTTGCCACCATCCCAGGAAAAGGGTGGCAAGGAGGTTAAAGGGCAGAGGGACTGAAACTGGACCCTGCCACAGTAGAGTCAGGTCTGGGCCAGGCTGAGAGAAGAGAGGCTTAGTCTGGCCAGAAGACATTACTCTGCAAGGTGAGTTCAAAGGGGAATGTCACGGGGCAGAGCATTTCCAACTGTGTGTTCTCTGCAGATACTTGTGGGTTGCCTGGACTGAGGGCTGGAGAAGCCAAAGGAGGGGGGAGACCGCAAAGATAGCTTACAGACCCCACCCTATTTTCACTGGAGATTGTCCTCGTCTATCTGTTTTATATTTTGGGGATGTGCTTAATAATTCATTTGGAAAGAAAAAAAAAAGGATTTTGATGATAGAAATCAGTTGATACCAAATGAATCAGGCATCCAATTGAACATGTTCCTTTTAAAATTGTCACCCTGGAAGGTTATAAAATGATTTCAGAGAGGCTACCCTTGACCAGGAGTGTGTTAGAATGCCCCTTTGAGCCTGTGGACCATTTTTTCCTGAAATGCCTCTGCAATGGCAAATCCTCCATACTTGATTTCTGAATTGGTGGAAGTGTATCCAGATCCATATCTCTCTCACGAATAAAGCGATTAACGGAGCTGGATGACGTTTTTGAGTCAGAATGTCAAAGGGATCAGAATGCCAAAGTCAAAATGAAGGTGGTACTATGAATTTTGAGATGGAGCCATTTAGGTGATTTCTAAAAGCAATTCTTGCTGAGAGGCCCCCAAAGGTCTCCTTAACCGTACTAACCAACTTGGGGACTAGAGGGTCAGCTACTCATCTAAGCAGGAAAGATTTTCAGTATATTCTTCTCTCATGGCTCAAACCAAAAACAGAACCAAAGAACACAGTGTCACATGCCAGAGATGCTCTAGGAGCTTCCAGGAATAGAAAGAGGGGAAATGTGTCAACTGGACCTGGATTCAAACCATGGCTCTGCTCCCACCAGCTGGGTCCCAGGGACACGTGAGGTAACCTCTCGGAGTCTCTGTTTCCTCACCTGTAAATTTAGAATGATTACAAATTCCTCAAAGGGTTGTTGGGAGAATTTAAATATATAAACAGGTATCACGTAGTGCTGGGCACATATTAAGTTCTCCATACATTGTCACTGCTGTCATTACTATTAGTGTTGTTATTGTTGTTTTCACTCTGAATCACCCTTCTCGTTCCACTTCCTCACTTCATCCATTCTGCATTGCCTAATTTTAAAATTAGTTTGCGTAAAACACATTTTAATGACCCTACGGATTTCCAGCCCCCTATAATCCTCTTTAAGGGACTTTGTCAAATTACGTGTGACAGCATTTTTAAACACAACATGAAGCTTAGAAAATAAAGCAGTTTTTAAAACAAGTTTTACCATCCAATTATAGAGACTATGTGGAGTTTTCAGTACTACACACTGAACAAGCTAATAAAAATTTATAGATAAATTTTTTAAAGATTTGGGACAAGATTGTTGGGTTTGCTGTAAACACAAAAGTGTGGACACTGGAGTAGACTGCCTGGGACAAAACCCTCTTACTCACTCTCTAAAAAATCAAAAAAAAAGAAAAGAAATCAGTAGAAAATCTTTGTCAATTGAATGACCTTTTCACAACATGCTGTTTTGGTCCCTGCTACCAGGATTGAAGGTGTGTCCCCAACATAGGGATGATACTTGTTGAGCACCCTGATTCTGTGGTGTCCCCTAGGGTGGCAGTGCTGAGCCCCAGGACCTGCTCCGTGTGTCCAGATCAGGCAAGGCTTTACTGGGGTCGCTGGGGGCAGAGATGGGGAGCAAGAGCCAGGGAGCTGCCAGCGGGAGGAAGAACAATGGGCTAGTGTGAGTGCTGCCTGAGGGGCCCAGCGGAGGTGACAGTCCACCGGGGCTGCGGAGGCGTGTTTGTCCAGGCAGGAAGCCACAGGGGACCACGAGCCAGCCTCCCCTGGCACATCTCCTGACTGCACCTGCAGCGGAGCCCGTGGGCACCTTGAGGATGGAGGAGCCGTTGCTGGGAAGCCTGCCCCAGCCCACCTGGCCAGGCCAATATCTTCCTTATTTCCTGGTTGTGCTGGAGGACTGCCCTCCTGCTCAAGGAAAGATTCTCCACTGTGCTTAGGTTGCTCAGCTTTCTCCCTTAGTCTTCTTATGGCCTCACTATCCGGTGGACATTCCCTGAGCTGAGGTCGGGGAGGGATGTTGTAGAGGGTGGGGGGAATGACTAAAATCTTGTGAAATAGCTGCTAAGGTGGAAGGGTCCAATAGGGACGGGACACTTCATGGGCTCTCACTGACATATGTGGGATGAATGATTTTATGAGTGTGCTGGAGCTCTTCTGTGTTCAGACTGTTGGGCCAACACAGGTATAGTGGTATTTTGGTGGGTGGGAGTAACTGTAAGACAACACCATTCCTGGTGTCAGTCACCTAGGGACTGCCTCTCAGACCAGGCAAGGGGCTGGGCACAAGTGTCTGAGGAGGGCGTGCAGGTGGGCCCACGTGGAGATAAATAGTAGAAATGAGGAGGCAGTGGAGGTGGGCCACGCTGCTGGCGTTAATTTGAACATTGTGTATGGAAAAGGCAGGACTTGCAAGCTATGAGCCTGAGCTGGTTAGAGCAAGTTCTGAAAGCTGGACTTTGTTGGCTTAACTTTTTTACCACGCGTGGTGTTCTCTGGGCTTATTCCCATGCAGTCTGTCTCACTCAGGGTTTAGCGACGTAATGGCCAACAATTTTGCTGACGTTGTGGTGCTCCTTTTCATGCAATATTTCATTTGATCCTCACAACAGTCTGGTGTACAGATGGGGAAATTGAGATGCAGAGCATTAAGTGACCTGCTCAAGGTAACATAGTTTTAAGTGGTAGAGTCAGGATTTGAATCCAGGTCTATCTAATTGCAGAGATCAAATTCTTCCCTGCTTTTTGATATGGAGTCTTTTCGAAAGCATTAGCCTGTCGCTATTGTGCTGCATATTACTCAGGGCAGTGTTCAAGTTCAGGCTTGGAGGAAGCTTTTCAAGGAAGGACAGAGTTGCCATGGGAGGTGGGACTTGGTGGATGGGTCATATTAATTGGTCAATTGTTCTTCCTTCTTAGAGCATTTCCTTCCCATGCTAGACCTTAGATACTCTGGTCTTACTTTAATACTTTGTGAGCCATCTCTCATGGCTTCTTTCTGTAACCTCTGCCCAATTGTCTCCCAAAGATGGGAGTGCTAATAAGGTTCTCTTAGGAGTCTGATGGTGCATCTGAAATTCAGGGCTAAGGTAGAAGATCTCCAGATGTGCAGTTCTCTGGGTGACCAGCATTCAAGGGACTCATACTCAGCTACCACCTGCTTTCAGCATGTTCTGCTCAGGCATCCAGGGAGACTGAGATCCATAGTCGTGCTGGTGCTGCCTGAGGGCATATGTAGGGCTGGACAGGAATAGATGTTCAAATGTTGATGTCTGCCATTTGCTATAGTTGATCTAATCTGTCCAAGCTGGCATCACAGCCTGTGACAGACAGAAGCAAATGGCTGTCTAGATTAGATGGTGTGACTCATCATCATCTATAAACTGTAATTTAGTAACTTGGTTCCTTGACCCAAGGAAATAACAGAAGAGCTCCATGATAACAGTGGACTTGGAAGAGGCCTGGAGAAGATCTGGATAGCATCAGCCCATGGTCATCTCTCTGTTCTTCTAGCAATCTTTTCGTATTCAGTGGTATGTATGTTTATGAATCTAGGTGACTATATCATGTAATCTATCATCGCTCTGTTCCATGTTCTCTCTGTGGTCCAGGCAGAACCACAGGACTCCCACTGGGGCCTAGGCTCAAGACCATCCATGTATTGTAATAGTAATAGCCATTCCTTTTAGATGCTTACTATTTGCCAGGCACTGTTGTAGTGTTTTACATATAACTAACCTAATCCTTACAAAAATTTTATAATATACGCACCCAGTAGCTTGGCCAAGGTTGGTGGAGGCAGGATCAAACTCAGGCATTTAGCTTGTGAGCCTGGGCTCTCAAACATCAAGCTATATTACCATCGTACAGGCTGAAATGCCTATTCTCCTGAAGGCTCAGAGCCAAGAAATGAGGGATGAAAGAGCCAGAAAAAGCCCCTATTTTCTGAAAAAGCCAGCTGGGTGTTATAGAGGGAGAACTGGATGAGACAGGTATTCTCAAATGTGATCCCTGGACCAGCAGCATCAGCATCACCCCTGGGAACTTGGTAGAAATGCAAATTCTCTAGCCCCATCTTGGACCTACCAAATCAGAAACTCTGGGAGACATGATTCTGATGCATGGTAAAGTTTGAAAATCTCTGGAATAGGGAGTCAGGAGGCTAGATTCCAGGCCGACCTCTGCCCTTGCCTACCTAGATGACCATGTGTGGGTAATTTTGTCTATCTGATGCTGCTTTCCTCATCTTTAAAACAGAGGGCTCACTCCAGATTCACTCACTTTTTGTTAATCCAAAAAACATTTCTTGAATGCCTACCATGTGACAGATTCTGAAAATACTATGCCTTCAGGATGGAAGACAATGACATCAGGCAGCTTGGGATCCTCTATGGTCACCATTTTAGGTTCAATCCTAGCTAATTGTTGCTGGAACAATTGTTAGAAAGACTATTTCTCTACCTTTCTTTTCTCTGAACTCCAGGATATCTCCACACTATAGCTAAAACCCCACTTAAAGGGAGCGTGACTCTGAGCCTACTGCTCCTCAGTTAAAAACCTCCAATGGCTCTCTTTTGGCTATGCTTTCCAAATGGATCATGATGAAGGACCAGGCTGCTTGTGATCCTTAGAAATGGCAGAGGCCTCAGACACAAGTCTGCTCAGGACACGCAGGCCTATAGGATGGTTAGGAGGAAGGAGACCTGGCCAGCAGAGGTCCTAGGTTCTACAAAACATGAGTCCAGTGACTGAAAGAAGAAAAGAAAGGGTAAGATTCTCATGCAGCATTTGGCAAAACTCTTCTTTTCTTTGGGGCTCACGTCACATTTCCCTAGACAGACCTGGTTAAATTTCATGCCTGCATTTCAAAACCTATAAAACATTTGGAGCAACAGGAAATGGATGTGTTGGCTCAAGACTTGAGACTGTCAACAGCATGAGTTTGAATCTATTGTAGAAACCGGAGCCATTATACTCATCAATCAGCATCCTGAATAAGATCCCTGGGACCTAGTGACTGCAGCTAATGTTGATGGGCTGGGGAAGTTGCTTTCCAACTTCAGATGCAGTCATCGATGTCTACATGGTTGTCTTGCCCTCTGACGAAGAATAAAGGATCAGTGATCAACACATCCATGAGACTTCATTGAGCACATATTCTACAACTGGCTTTGTGTCAAAGTTTCTGTATAGAAAAGAAACTCATACTTCTTGCACCAGAAGAGGGTGTCTGCCAAGGTTTCTGCATTCCATGCCTTGGTGTCATCTATACATTGGGCAATCCAAACTCAAGCTGAGGTAGGTCTGGGACTGCTTAGAGATTTGTCTGGAGCTTTGCTCTGGAGTCTGTGCATCTGCCTGTGAAGGCCACCTCATTGCTGCAAAATGGTTGCCTGGTTTTAGGAAGATAAGGGGTCTGAATTGCATCCTAGGCTGTGCATGTGGGACTGGAAACCTTTGGAGAAAGAGGGAAGGCAAGGATGTTTGGGTCCTATTAGACTCTTAGCTTTCAGGCTCAGCATCCTGTGGTAAAACCTTCCTAGGCACTTGTGGCAGAGTGGAAATCCTATCAGAGCCCTGGCCCTATTTACTGATATCTGACAGTTTGGGCCTCCCTAAGCTCAGCTCGGTCTCTACTTTGCCATTGTGAGGACAGTGGCTGGTGCTCTTGTTGGCCTTTTTTGAATTTGTTGAAGGTGGAATACCCAGATTTAGCACCATTGATGATTTTTCTCTATATCCCTTAGCAGAGTTTTTAGAAATGCTTTTCTGAATGTGCCCTGTGGAAATACAAGGCTGGAGGCCTCGAGATGGTTACTTGGAGAGACACTATCTGATCCATTGCTTTCCTTGTCCTGGTGGGAAGATATTTGCGCTGGCTGTCTCTCCCCCTGTCCCCCTGATCCCACCAGAATGTAAGCTCTTTGAAGTCAGGGACCTTACTTTCCTTGTTCACTGCTATATCGTCAGTGCCCACACAGATTGGATGACAGTAGGATGACAGTCAGCAAATATTTGCTGAATGAATGAATGGTTGCATGAATGGAGGAATGAACGATTGATTGTCTGGGACTTAACTCCCTTGTGGGGTGGTAGTGTTATGTGGTGATTAAGAGCTGTGGAATTAGATTGCCCAGGTTGGATCCCTGGCTCTTCTTATGTGCTGTGTGTTTTAGCCAAGTTTCTTAACCTCATTCTGTCTATGTATTTCCTCATCTGTAAGATGAGGCTAATACTTCAAAGCATTGTTATGAGGATTAAATGAAATAATACATACAAAGTATTTAGAACAGTTCCCAGCATATAATAAATGTCCAGAAATCTTGGCTATCACTGGCTTTGCAAACTGGAAGATACATGTGGAGCTATTGGTATTGTTTCATCTCTGTCCCCCTCCCCCGGCTTTCTTCATGATGTGACTGTGTCTATTTTTGGGATGCGTTAACAAAAGGAGATTTGGTTTTTCTTAGAGAAAAGTACTCATTCCAATCAATTTATAGTTATTGTGTGCCTCTTACATTTCTCACCTTGTTTTTGTTTTTTTGTATTTGCTTCCAAACGTAATGGTAGAGACACTGGACTCAAGTCAAAAGCTTTCATATTAATTAAAATATTTCATATTAATAAAAATAACACTAATAACAATAATGGCTACCATTTACGGCATCTTTACCATGTGCTGGGCATTGGACAATCTGATGCCTAAACAACCTTCTGGACGAGGGGATCATGGATACCCAAGTATTGACTGACTGTCAGTGTCTGACTCTGGGTTCTCTGAGGACAGGCTTAGCTTACTTCATTCACCAGTCTCTCCGGTGTTACTGTGGCCACACACACCTCACACAGAGTTACTGCTTGATTGAATTAACTGCTCTGTCTTGGAGGCAGGTCTTTTTTCCCTTTGGACCTTCGAGATGTCTAAAATTCTGAGTTGTCTTTCATTCTTCCTGGGCTTTTTTCTTTTTTTCTTCTTCTTCCACTTACATTTATATTTCTATCTCCTTTTTATCTTCTCCGTGTCTTCATTCATTCATTCAAGTCGTTCTCCCACCAAATTAGAGAAGTGGCAGTTCAAAAAAACAGCACAGCTGCCCGTGCTACAGCTCCACCCGTGACCAAAAGCTGCCTAGGAGCATGGCACGCATGCAAATAGACTTGTCTTGACGTGCCGGAGCCTTTTCCTTTTTGTAGTAAACTAAACCTTTGATTCACAAGGAAATGGACTTTGGCTTTATTGTAATTGCTGTGTCCATAGTGTTTGGGCACAAATCATGAGCTACACCTGGTAAAAATCCTGAGTCACCAGAGGGCTTGGTGTTTCAGGAAGAGGAAGAGGAGGAGATTCTTTGTTGCGTTTTCAGAAGGAAGGATGATTGGCAAGCGTTACCACAATCGTTGGACAAACTCCCTTCACTTTACTCCTTTGAGCCTTTAGCTCAAGGGGAACAGGGGCCAACAACATCCCTAATGTCTGTTGTTTTGGGGGCTCTGGTCACTTGGGGGCCTTTTAACACTACTCAGAGAAGCAGTGAGACTGAGCAGTCTGAGGCATGGGCATGCAGAGTGGGTGCCAGGTCACCTGATCTCTATTTCTTGGTGGGGGACCTACAGGGAAGAGACTGTCTCTGGGTGCAGAGCTTTCATGGTGCCAAGCTCCCTCCTATGTGTGGGAAACGATATGCTTAGCTAGACAAAGGATCTTCCACGCTACACTTAAGCTGGAGATTTTTGTTTTTTCTTCTTAATCAGGGCTTTCTAGGGGCATTCCAATGAATAAGAGTTAAAAAAGGATAGATAGAAAAAGAGATCTTGCGAAAAAAGGAAGAACTAGATTTTTATTGCTTAGGTTAGTGCTTCCTAAATCCCAAAGTAATGTCACTTGAATTTTTTTTTTTTTTTTTTTTAACAAAAACAACCAACCAACAAACAGAGTCATGGACCACTCCAGACCTACTGAGTCAGGTTTTCTGAGGGTAGGGCCCAGGAATATCTCTTTACAATAATTATCCCATGTAATTTGGATGGGAATCACTCCCTAGGAATTCTTGTGGGACTTTCTATTATAAAAAATCAGGTTTTTCACTCTAAGGATATTGGCTGAGCACAGGGACTGTATCTTCTTCACCTTGAAATCCCTAATCTAGCATAATTCCCAGCACAGAGTGAGTGCTCCAAAAGCACTAACTAAGAAGTATCATGGAAGACATTTCACAAAGGTGACCATCAACTGTGCAGACTGTGGGAGAATGTACTATTGGTGACATGGAGGTGAAACTATAAAATTAAGCTTATTATTCAGCACATGGTGCCAAATAATGCTAAACCAGAAAAAAAAAAAAAGAAAAAATCCCTTTGCCTTGGAGGGACCACATGTTGGAGAATAGCCTGGAGACTTTTCCTTTGGCAAAGGCTATTTTCCAAAGCCATCTGGTCCTTGTTTTTCTCATCTGCAAAATGGGAGCATGGACACTTGCCAGCTGCCTGTGTTGAAGAGACTTTGTCAGTATGACTGGAGGCCATCTGTCTGGAATCAGAAGGGATTCAACAATAGCCGTAAAGAGAGTTGGGCGTCCTCCATCCTGCCATGGAGGCCAGGCTGTTACGTACAATAATGTCCTAGGTTCTGAACAGTGGCACCCATCCAGGCCACTTTGACTTGGGTCTGTGCAGTGTCTATTTGATCAGAATGAATGTGATTTCCTTTTTAATTGTTCCTGGTCATAACATCTAATTTAAGGCACAATAAAGCTGGGATACCAATCATTAAGGCCATTCCTAGATAAGGACCTGTGATGCAGTTGTCAACCATATTTGTAGATGGTGGCTGCGAACTGGGGATGATAAGATGTGGTCTGAATTCCACTATTTCTTTGGCAGGGGTAGTGGGAACTGCTTTTGTCTTAGAAAAGTATAAATTGGTGAAACTTAAATGGGTCCCTAGTGTGTATGAATTTGGAGAACAAAAACACAAAAGGGAATTCAGTTATGTAGTCTTTTGATTGGAATGAAACAACGAAAATTAGTGTATGTAGAGGACTCTACACTAGGCTATTGCATTTAACCATTGCAACAATTATTATTATCATTATTATTATTATTTTGATTT
The DNA here is from genome assembly GCF_041296235.1 of Equus asinus. Classification (NCBI taxonomy): domain Eukaryota; kingdom Metazoa; phylum Chordata; class Mammalia; order Perissodactyla; family Equidae; genus Equus; species Equus asinus. The sequence goes on from NC_091809.1 coordinate 52,384,664, forward strand.
GGAAGAGAAGGAAACTAAAGCTAAGAGAGTCTAAACAACTTACCCAAGGCCACACTGCTAGCAGTGCAGCCGGATTCCAAACAAGGCTCTGTGACTCTGAATTAAATAATCTCTTCAGTATGCTCCGCTGTCTTGCCCGGAGGCAAATTCTGTGGAAGAACGAAATGATATTCGTTAGCAGGAGAAATGAGAAATGGTCTTAGCCAACTCCGTGTGTAAAGGAAACATGGGAGATTGACTATAGGCAGCAATGGAGACTGATATTATCCCCATAGATTTACCCATATCACTTGGGAGCCCATTATTTTTCTAGTTGGACTTAGGCAATTTATCTTTTATATACCTAAAAATTTGATATCCTAGTATTTCCCTAAAATAAACAGTGGCTCTTAACCTTGGAATTCTCATGAGCTTTATGGACTGTCTCCCAAGGAAAATGTATATGTGCACATAGGACTCCCCTTTAAAATCACCCAGATCCTCCCCTCCTCTCCCACCCCATCTCTAAGGTCAAGAAATATTTCTCTAGATATGTGACTTTACAAGTTGCCCTGAATTTCTGGGCTGCAGACAATCTGTATAGTCTAGGAGTTGTTCAACCTGTACGCCATCAATTTTTCTATGTTCTAGTCTGTCCGTAGCTGCTTTGATGGTAAATCATTCATTGGAGAGTCATATGGATTTTCCTTCTATCCAACACCAAATATCTGGCTATATGATGCTAACAATTTCTCTGTTTTTCCTATTGCTGTGTCTCTAAAAGTCTAGAATAGTACTTGGCACAATTATATGAGGTAATCTATATATTTTGTTTTTTGCATTCAATATATATTTCTGAAAATTGTTGTGTGTAAAAATGTTTGGAAATTAATCACATAAATGCAGTTGGACAACTTGTTCTTAAAGGGAGTTTATAATTTCTCCATTATATATACCACTATAGATTTTTGGTATATAAACTTTACCAAGCTAAGGAAGCTTTCTTCTAGTCCTAATTTTCTAAGAGTTGTTGTTTTAAAATTACAAATAGATGTTGGATTTTTATCAAGGGTTTAGACATTGACTGAGGTAATTTCATTGTTTTTCTCAAACAGTTTATTAATGTAGTGAATTACATTGATAAAATTTCTAAGAATAAACCATCTTTGCCTTACTATGACAAATCCTACTTTATTATGGTGCATTATTACTGTTATATCATCATCGTACACTATTTCTTAATACACTGTTGAATTCAGCAAACTAATATTTTATTTAGGATTTTTGAATCTATGATCACAAATTAAATGGGCCTGTAATTTTCTTTTTTTTCTTCTTCTTCTTCCTAAAGCCCTCCAGTACATAGTGGTATATTCTAGTTGTGCGTCCTTCTGGTTGTGCTTGGTTAAGGGGACATGGCCAGTGAGTGGCAGAGTCTTGATGGGAGCCCACCTCTCCCATGACTGAGCTAGGCATGATGGATGTGCCTCTGTTTCCAGTGGACACTTCTCGGTGTGGCCTGAGGCCTTGTGACACTGTTACTTGCCAGGCCACTGACAGCATGGGGCCCTCCATGTCCTACGGTCCAGAGGCTTTGGGGTGAGGGCTCATAACCCAGCCAGGATGTTTCTCTGCAAGACCTGCCCTCAAATCAACAACCCATTAGAGACAGTAATTCATGACTTTTTTTGTGTGTGAGTAAGACTGTTGCTGAGCTAACATCTGTTGCCAATCTTCCTCTTTTTGCTCTGAGGAAGACTGTTGCTGAGCTAACATCTGTGCCAATCTTCCTCTTCTTTGTGTGGGATGCTGCCAATGTCCACGCCCGGGATCCAAACCTGCAAACCCAGGGCTGCTGAAGCAGAACGCGCAAACTTGACCGCTACATCACTGGGCCAGCTCCAGTAATTCATTACTTAATTAAATGAACTTTTATTGAGGGTCAGGTATGCTCCAGGTCCTGTATGAGGCACTGGGGAGACAAAGGCTACACCTCCTTGAGGAACCTACAGAGTCATGCAACAATTTACCATCATACAATGAACAAAGTGCTCCAGGAGCTGGGAGAAGGGGACTAATATTTTCTGGGCTAGAAGGTTTGGTGGGTCAGAACATTTTTCACCACAAAAAGGTGCTATTTGAGCTGGATCTTGAAAAATGAAGAGACGATTTTCAGGTGAGGAACTGGGGTAAAGGAACCCAGCAAGAGAAGACAGTAAGGTCAAAGGCAAGGAATTGGGTGGATGTGCAGAGTGGTGCTTAGAACGCATTGAGGAACAAAGGTGAGGGGGCACAGGGGGCGATGAGGCTGGAAAGGTAAGCAAGGACCAGATTGTGAGGGGCTTTCTGTGCTACCAGGTCTGTGGCTGAAGGGAGGAGGGGAAGGCTTTTTAAGGTAGAGAATGGATTTGATCTAGATTGTGTAAGATGGCTCTGAGGCAGTGTGGAGAACAGAGCAGCAAGACTCCAGACCTGCCCCAGGGGGCGTGAATCAGGTGGTCTTGACCCCAAACCGATTGGGTCGTTGGGGCCTGAGCATGTGGATTTCAGATACACAGTGGCAGAAAGCTGCCAAACCTGTAAGAGGTCACTGGCCTAACACCCCATATAATCAGGTGGTGAACCCCATTTCGTTTCCCTTGAGAAGCTTCGTGTTAACAGATGGATGGGCTCTAGGAGAGAGGCCTGTGCGTAAAGTGCCTGCAAGGCCCCTTTGAGTAACTACCTCAGTTGAAGAGCTTGAGTGTCTTCTCCTTTCTTCCCCGACTGAGTTGGCCTCTTCCTCCATGGGTATGTGTACCGTCAGAACCAGAGTCCCCATATTTAAGCATGATTAAGCTGTGCCATTTTGGTAGTAGCTGGGGGGCAAGGGGAGGGGCTAACGTGTTTTAAAATGGAATAAACAGACAAGCAATATTAAAAGAATGAGGAGTTGTTTAGTGAGGCTTGAAGAGACTACAGGTGTTTCCTCCTGTGTTGAGAACCAGTGACCCCTGGGAATCACATTTCCCGTTGAGCGGGGCCCACGGCGGACTGAGTCCTGCTGACACCCTGGTGGTGTAGAAGCCTGAATGGGTGCCATAGAAAACCCAGAGTTTTCCAGGGAGCCTTTTGACTCCTCACTGGTGTGGAGAGGTGCAAGACTTGACCCACATGCTCACACAGTTCACACTCACACACACTTTCACACTCACCATGCATCATATCACACTCTTGTGGCCACGTCCGAATGATTGCGAACTTCTGTGCTATGTTGTTGTTCAGATCCAGCTGGCTGGCTCTGCGAGCGAAGCTGTCTGCAGCCGGTGGGCCTCTGAGGGTGCGCACAGTGGGGTGACAGGCAGACTTGTGAAGAAAAAGTGCACGGGCGCCTGAGGTGGGAGGATGTGATGACGCTGTGCCCCCACACAGCGGGAACTTGGGCCTTTAAAAAGCTGAGGAAACAGCCTCTGAGCAAGCAGTGGCTACACTGGAGGAAAGCACACCCAGGTCTCACATTAAAGAAGCCAAACTGTCTGCTTCAAAGAGAAAAGGCAACATCCTGTCACAGGCCATGCTCTGGCAAAAACGTAAGTGGTTCGGCCGTGGCTGTCAGAGCCATGTAAGCACTGGTAGGGGCTGGGAGTTCACCGCTCAGCCTGTAACCGGGGAGTTGGTGGCAGTGATGGGGGCAACGGGGGCCTGGGTTCCCAGGCAGGAGAGTGAGGAGGGGTGAGGTGGGCGAGATGGAGCCTGGTGGAGAAACCAGCCTGTCAGAGGTGATGCTGATTTTCCAGGCTGGAGGGGAACGAACTAGTGTTCCAAGGTGGGACAGCTCATCGCATCTCCGCTGCAGAGGATGAATCACTGTGGTGAAGAAAAGGCAGTTTATGATTCACAAAACAAAAGCAAATGTGATATTGGTTTTGGGCTGGGAGGGGAAAGGTGTGGAGTTCTTTACATGAGTGGCTTTATTTTTATAAACAGCTACTCTTTAGCCTGTGGTTCAATTCTGTGGGCCTGTTTCTGCCAAAGGTGTGTTTTGTTTCTGTGAATGCGTTGGGACAATGTGGAAACTTGGCTTCATCAAGCATGTCTTCACTTGCTTCACTGTCTTTCCTCTTGTCATTCTTTTTCCCATTCCGTGGCAAGGCTTGTGTGTCCCAGGGCAGGGGGGCAGTGGGTTTACTTTTAACCTTAATGTGTATCCCTGGGCTTGGATGGAACTACTGTGTACTTTATTTTCCACTATGTGGGACCGGAGACTCGTGTTATTAATAATTGAAGTCATACAGAGATTATCTACAACATTCCTTTCTTGAAATAACAAAGTCAACTTAATGGTCTCATGAGAGTTGAACCTTATTGGGGCTCAGTTCTGTACTTCCTCAAGAAAGAAGCATTACCAAAAAATTGCTCTGTCTGTCTTTTTAAAGGTGCTTAGGTCTTTAAAACGCCTTTTAATTAATTCCGGCACCCCCGACTTCAAGCAAATGTAATATAAGAGAATCTAGATTTACAGTAAATGACAAATTAGGGAGTGTTTATTTTACAGAAGGATATTCTATTGGAGCCCTTAAAGTTCTGAAAGTATACCTTCATTAATTACAACAAACTTACAATCACTTTATCACCAATTCATTGTTTCCTTTAGTTCTTGTGTAAATTCTCTGGAACCGAGCTTGTTAATGTGTAATGTGGAGAAGTGATTTCAAAATTTCTCAGATTGTGGAGTCTCACCATTGCTTGACGTTGACAAGATGCAACTTTTTTTCAATAAGAAGAAATAAACTTTAATCCAGTCTTGGGAGTTATGGAGTCCTTCCAAGATAATTAAGGACAGTCCAGTATGGGTGGTGTGCAATGCTACCTGAAGGAGAATAGAGCAAGACCCCCACCTGTGGGAGACAATGGCGCCAGCCCTGTGGGAGTGCTATGTGGCTGAGGGCAGGTGGGCATTCATGTCTTTACTGGAAGCTGTTGAGCGTTCATATGCTCTTACACTTAGAGCTAAATCAGTGGGTTTTATATGAGTCCCTGGAGGGATTTATACCTTGGTTCCTACCTGTTCAGAGCAAGTCACTTAACTTTTTAAAAAATCTTTAGGTTTCTGATATGTAAAAGGAGTAAAAATAATGCCCACTCCACCCAGCTACCCTTAGTAAGCCGAGATGCCACTGAAATGATGTTGATTGCCCTGGTTTTGCTTTGGTGTCTGAGAAATGGGTTGCTTCCCTGAATTCATGAGCCGCCATATTTCCCCTTCTTGGTTTTGCACTACAATTTTTCCTTCTTTAATTCCTCCTAAGAGATTAGCAGTTTCTTTAAAGGACATGCTGGAGGCATGTTTCCTGCTCATACCCTGGAGGTCAGTTAGGTGCAGCAAAACTCCATCCTTGGGGAAACCACACTGTAAGTCCATCAATGGAATAACTGGGGTTAACTGGTTCTACATATTCAGATGCACACAATCAAAATTCTCTTTAATTGTCCTTTAGTACCTTAAAGGAATTTAGGAAAAGCCCCAGGCACTGGACCCATCCCTTTACCCTGGATCCAAGTAAAGGCCCATGTCTAGGGCACAGAGGGCACTCGAGTGACTAAACTCTGTGGGAAAACTAGTAAAAACAGGGCAGCATCGTCAGCCCACTTAGAAGCACCTGATGGAAGGGCAGGGTTTGAAATCAGACACCAAGAGTGCTGAGAAGGCACTTTCTTTTTTCAGAAAACACCCTCGAGGCATGAGCTGAAATGACTGTACTCTGGGGTTCTGGAAAGGGTTAAGAAAACATTCACTTTGTAAATGTTGCCTCCTCCCTCCCTGGCCCATGACCCCTGTTTGTGGACTAAATGTGAACATGGGCTTTGGCTCAGATCAGCTCAGAACTGCCGGCACATGAAAGTGGGAATCTTCAAGCCCCAACCACGGATTCCAGATTTGCTTGAACGGCTGATCAGATAGAGAAGCCACTTCACCTGCAGATTGTCTCCCTGGGTTCTGCCCTTAGTCCTGCAGGTCCCACGTGGATGTAAAGAACTAACATCCACCCCAACAAGAGAAAGCCTTGTTAAGGTTAACGGTGCAGTAGAAACAGCAGGAGCGATGGAGTAAGATAGATCTGAGTTTGAAAGTTGGCTTTGCAACTTAATTATTTAATCTTATCATGCTCTTAAAAATCTAGAAAATGGGGGTTCTAATGCCTGTCTTACAATGTTTTTGTCAGAGCCAAAGTAGAGAACGTAGGTGGTGTCAATAAGTCTCCTGATAGCGGTAAAAGAGTACCTTCCCTCCTGTAACACCTCCCGTGGGCCCACCTTGAGGGATCAGGGTTATGTGAAATTCCTTCCTGTTTATCCTTTCCCACACTTTGATTAGAATAGTTAAAAAGACACAATCAAGATATTATCGAGTGACAGGATCTTACCAACAGTTTTCCAAGGGTCTAAATCAGGGGTCTTTAAACTATAACTTAAGTGCCAAATCAGTCCTGTCACCTGTTTTTATAAGTAAAATTTTATTGGAGCATAGCCATGTCTGTTTGTTTACAATTGTCTGGGGCTGCTTTTGCTACAGCGGAAGAGTTGAGTAGGTGCCACAGAAACCATATGGCCTGCAGAGCCTGAAATATTTACTAACCAGCCCTTTATGGAAAAAGTTTGCTGATCTCTGGTCTAAAATGATTTGATTTGTACTTTAGGTGTTCATTTCTTAGGTTACTCAGTATCCTGGGGGTCCACAATACCAACACCAAAGGGAGATAAAGCTTGCAGTCAATTGATTAAATGATATACACAAGGCAAAAATTTGATTTGACTTCTTCCTTAAAAGCAATGAGAATGTGTGTAATAAACTCAACACGACTTGTTAGAAAATGAATGAACAACTGCTTTTTATTGTTATTTGTGTTAGGGAAAGATCAGCATGACAACCAAAGGCAGGCTTGACTGATTTTCTTTGAATGGCTAGTTGCCTTGATGTCCCATAGACTTGGCCTTGGTGTGTCTTTGCTGTTGTGCCTAAGGCGGCACCTTAGGAACAGGAAATAGTTATTATCAAGTTATTGCTTTCAGATAACTGGAAGAGAGCAGAGATTCACCAAACAGATAAATTAGGTTCTCAAAATTCTCATTAACACAGAACTCTGGATTTACTCCAGGGTTCCACTATATAGTCAAGCTTTTTAGAGCAGTCAAAAATGCACTTAAAGATAAGGAAAACTTGTAACATACATATTATTTTTGGAACTCTATCTCCTACCTAAATTCAGGGAAACTTATAACAAGAAGTAACTTAGCTCTGTGGACTGCCTCTAATGTTCTCTTCTGTGTTATAACCTTTGCTTACTTAATAAGCACCTTTAATTCTTACCAAGTTTGTCTATAGGATAAGTGGTTCTTGTTGATAAGGACCAGTAGAATCCAAAAGAAAGACACAAATTCATGTGCACAGAAGGAGGTGAAAGAAGTGACACACATCTACTAAGCCACAGGTTCATTGGTAAAAGAGCAGATGATTTTCAAGGTGGACACTTCCTTCTCCCTAAAGAGAAATGCCAACTTTGTCTCCCTTTATACCCAAAAAGTTTCTGAGTCAGAGGTTTTGAAATCCCTCTTCCAGTTCAGATCTGCAAATGTGTTCTGTTGTGAGGAACAAAAAGAACCAAGATAGTCTGCACTTAGTAGCTAAATATCTGGACATTTCATTCACTTAGAAGTTCTTTAAATTTTTGCTTTTAAACTTTCCCATTACAAAGTAAAGGTATTAGGGTTTTTTCCCCCTCTGACTTCTTTCTAAAGAAGTTTATTTTCCTACTAATAAAGATGTCCACAAATTTCTCACTTTGAGCCAACCAAACCAAAGTTGGCTAATGGATTATGATCATTAACATGGTTTTCACTTTTATGAAATACTTAGCAATATTCTAGTTTTCTCATTTTTGCAGAATAACTGCTTGATAAAAGTGGCCTGCCTGGGATGGAGAGGCCTTCCCTGAAACCTTGTTGTCCTGGTTGTATGACGCTATGGACAGAGCATTGTTCTTGCAGGCAAGAGACATGGATTCTACTTTCCAATTTACGGGTAATTAGGTATGGGGCCTAAGGCAAGCCACCTAACCACTCTGGGTCTTAAGTGTTTTGGCTGTAAAATGGGACTTGCCTTTTCCTGGCTAAGGACAAGGAGACTGAACTTGACTGAAGTCCTTTTCCAGCTCTAATTGCTGAGCTTTCATGAGTGCTTATAAAACATAAATACATGTTTTCAGACATGAGTCCTTAATTTAACAGAAGAGATTTTTGCATCTGCCTTGAGCAGTGCTTTTCAACCTTGGCTACACATTGGAACACTCTGGGAGATTTAAGAAATGCTGATGCCTAGGTTCCAACCCAGAGGTTGGTTGTCATTAAATTGCCCTGGGTATTAGACTTTCAAATGCTTCCCAGGTGATTCTAATGCGCAGTGAAGGTGAAAACTTGGAGATTGAAAGGTATATTTGAAATTGAAGGTATATTGAAATCCCAACATGCCTTGGGATATTACATTATTATGAACAGAACATGTTTAATCCTTTTCATAGGGATAAATATCAACTATGGGGTATTGGGTACATGTTTGGTGCCATGCATTGAACCAAATGTTCTGTTGAATTAGTTTGGATTAAATTTGGTTGCTAGTGAAGAGATCTGAAACAACATGGATTTAAATAAGACTGTTATATGTTCTCTCATGTACAGGAAGTCCATAGTAGGCTGTGCAGGACTGTGTGGATGTTCTACAGAGCCACAACATTCTAGGCTACTTCTGTCTTTCTGGTCTGCTGTCCTTGGCATATGGCTTTTGTCCTCAAGGCTGCTTCATAGTTGTCACTGTAGCTGCAGCCATCACATCTGTGTTTTGGACAGGGAAGAAGAAGAAAAGGAACAGGCAAAAAGAACGTGCCTCTCTGTCATTGCCCCTCCCCGCAACACACAACTTCTGACGACATCTAATGGCCACTCCTATCTGCAAGGCAGAATAGTGTGATTGTTGGGCACGTTGCCATGGCCCCATAGCGTAGGGATTGTTAGTAAAGAAGGAGAGGGCAGCTGTTGGGCATGGCAACCACCAGTCTGCCATACTTTGAATGTATTATCTCATTTAATCCTCATAAAAACTCCATGAGGTAGATTCTGTGTTAAGCTCCATATCAGAGATGAGAAAACTGAAGCTTAAAGATTAGGTTATTAATTCAGCCACACAGCTAACGCCATCTGAACCAGACTTTGAATATTGTCTTGCTAAGCTGTCTTGTTCTTGTCTCCCTGCCACAGGGCTTGTCTCACTCACAGGGCTTCGGAGGATGCTCTTGGTGAAAGCACAGGCCTTCCATGTTAGATGAAGGACCGGTGGCAAAACGAAATGCACCAGCTGGCAGATGTTTATTCAAACCTTGAAAACTCATGTTTGATGCATGTGTTTCAGCTTACTGATTGAAAACAAGGTCTTTGCTTTCTTGCTATTCCTCCTCCACTGGGCTCTTTGAAGATATTTTAGCTGCAATGGAAGGCTCAAAGGGGAGAGAGGGACCTAGAATCTCCCCAAAATAACCAGCCTATCTGTTTTCTGGGCAGTACTAATCGAGAGCTCTGTATGTCAGCCTGTGCTGGGGGCCAAGGCTTCTGCCTCCTCGGCACTTCCTTCGTTCTGAACTGTCGAGACTTTGGAAGAGTCAGGCTATCCCTTCACCTGTGTGTGTTTGTGTGTGTGTGTATGTGTGTAGGTAAGTAGGTAGGGGTGTGGAAGGCAAGATATGGAGAGCAGGGTTTTATTTTGAATTAGAGTGACATCTCTATTCTTTCTTTGCCTTTAGTGGTTTAAAGCTTAGCCTCTGGGGCAGGCAGATCTGAATTTGAATCCTATATTTCTACTTCCCTGGCTGTATGATGCTAGCAATTCTCTTTGCCTTGCTCTGCTGCCATTTCCTTATGCATACGATGGGAACGTAGTTCTTACTTCACAGAGTTGTGGAATGTGTTTACTACTGTGCTTGACATTAACTCAACACTCAGTAAATATTAGTTACTATTATTATTTTCCCGCTCTGTCTCACTCTACCTCTGAGGACAAAGGTTATGCAGCTAATTTTAGATTACAAATGGTATGGCCTCTGAGTTCTGCATTTCTGGTGAAATAGCAGGACATACATTTCCAGTCACGTAACTCATGGTTGGTTTGTGATCGGGGCTAATGCTGATGGTTAAGCTGGCCATTCTATGACCAAACTTGGAGCTTGGGCTACAATTTCCTACCAACCTCCTAAGGTGGGATGGCAGCAGCCTTGTAGTGACGGGCAAGCTTGTATTTGTTTTTTTAATTCACAAGATTGGATTGAGATGTTTATAACCTAGCTGTGGGGAATGACACTTGAGTATGCAAGAAATAGCGCAAATGATACCGAAAACTGAAACAGCAATGTGCTGCCTCCTTTTCTTAGTAATGGTTTCATTGGTATCACTTTCTGGGAAGAGCAGGTAGCCAAAGAATTATAAACCAGAGTCATTCTAAGACCAGGTGTGGGGACCAAAATGGATTTGACCATACTTAAGAAAAGCTGAATTACTTTTTAATCCTCTAGAAAGAACCGTAAATTTAATTGGAAGAGAGAAGAGTACAAAGATTGTTATAATTTTCCAGGACTGAGAAATACTGGGGAGATAGAAAAGAAAGGAAAAAAGAGAGACAAGCGAGTTGAAAATAGGAGCAAATTTTAAGGCTAGATGAAAGCAACACTAATTCAAGAAAGAAAGGTATAGAAGAAAAATCAACCATCCATTTATCATCTCACGCATGCATGCATTCATCCAGTTATGGAATTATTTACAGCTAGGGAAATCAACCAATGAAATCAATTATCTCCAGTAGGAGGGAGGAGAAGATGGAATCAGAGAAGCTGTCATGGAACATATGGCATTAGCTGTGGATCCTCAAGAATAAATTACAATCAGACTTTTTGCTTAGATCCTGGGGGATGAAGATGCATCTAAAGAAATAAAATGAGTACTTGGAGGAAAATCCAAGGATATCTAGGCTTATGTCTACAACATTTTTGTTAAAAATTCCTTTATTCAAACCAAATCTACTGCAGAACTGCAATACAAAAATAAAAATGGAGCAGTTCGGGAAGGCTATCCATAGCTCTGATTGCTCATTCACCCCCAGAACCTTGACTTCCTTCCCTTTATTGGTAGCTACAGATGCCTTCATTGTATTTCATGGTTCTTTAGATCACAGCTTGACAACTCTGACTTGTACAAATCCTCTACTCCTTCAGCAAGATCCCTGATTGCTAGTCAGAGGTCCTTGGTTTAAATACTTCCAGGGTAAGGGACCTCACTCCTAGAGAAAAGTGAGTCATTGTGTAGCATGTCGTATTGGACCCCATGAAGATCTGAAGCTGTGAAGGTCATGTTTTCAGCCTACGTGGGTATCTTGTGAATAAGAAAGAGGGTACATTTCTCAAAGATTGACCTAATAGTGACTTCTTTCCTTTGCTTGATATTCTAACAACTTCTCTAGTGTCCGTCACAAGGGGCTCCCCCCACATCTTGAGGCCATTGATTAGTAAACCAGAGACTTAGCGAAAAAAAGCTCATCTTGACTGGCAGTTATATCTCACATCACAAATCAATTATCAGGGCTACTTTCACTCATGTAGGCTGTACCGCAGACCACTGTGAGCACTGGGGCTTCGAAAGTTGGATTTGACTCCAAAAGCACACTGATGTTGGGTCTAAAGAGTACTTCCTCCAAGGAAGTGGTCCACACCTGAGGGTCTCAGGAAAAGTTTATTTCTTTTATAAGAATCTCTTTGGTCTTGAAAATCTTAAACTAGATATTGCTTAAGTAAACTAAAAACAGATTTTCTCTCCTCCAGCTGCCTAACCATAGGCTTTCCCTGTTCTAAATCAGACTGGCAATTCTAGATTCAGGCTATGGGTTTTGATCTAATAAGGAAAGATGTCTCCTCACTCAGGTGCTGCCTTCCTATAGAATTTGGATGGGCACCTTGGGTTGGTTCATCCCCTGATATGTTCTTGTGCTCTCACATTTCCATCCTATATGCAATAGGTGCTCCTAGGTTCCCAGCCCTTTGAAGAAATATCCATGACTATGGCCTTAGTCGTGGCTGTGTCCCTGTCCTTTTGAGGGGCCACATCTGAGCTCAGGACAAGGCCATGCCATCCTACTCTGCCTGCCACTCAAAAATCTTCAAGGTGCTCTTTCCTGGGGTTATCCTTTAAAAACTCAAGTCTGCCACAAACCTAATCCTCTGATGGCTTCTGAAGAAAGAAGCTCTTCTGCTTAGCTGATGGTATCTCTCTATACAAGGCCAATACCAGGATTTTGATGTCTCTTGTCCAGGCTTGTTCTGTTTGCAAGTGAGGTCTTTGATCAGTCCCTGCAGCACGATTGGTTTCCCTGTCTATTAGACAGGGCTGTCCCGACACTTGGGGACACCGTGGGATGACTTCCAGCAGCACAAGGAAGGCAGATTGAGATGGTCCTTGCCAGCAGCAGAGGGTCCTGAGTGTATTGAGGATAGAGAGGATAGAGACATTCAGTATTAGGATGCAGCAGGACAGGGAGAAAGAAGGACCAAGGGCTACTTCTCTGATGAGTGACAGGCTATGGATTGTTGGCTGAGATCAAAGCAGAGACAGCCAATTGTTGAGCATCTATTACATACTAGATGCTTAACTGTGTTAATTTCATATGTTCTTCACGATAATCCCATGAAATGGATATTATTATTCTCATATTGCAAATGGGGAAACTCAGGCACACACAGGTTAAGTGATTTGCCACAGTGATAACCTACATAGTAGGCTTTCCAAACTAGGTCTGTTTGAGTTCCAAAGTACACCACACGACTTCTCAATGCCAAGGATTTTAGGATTCAGATTGCATCTGAAGCCTCAGGTAATCCTGAGGCTTCAGAGCGGGAACACTTCAGGCTGGAGCTTGGTGGGTGAGAGTGGGCTGTGGTAAATGGGTTCTGAGGGTAGTTGTAGCCTGACTCAAAAGCACCTGAATCTCAGGAAGGTAGATTTGAGATTCAGTATAGAAACTATGAAGCCAGCTGATTTCCATCTTAGAATCAGAGTTCCTAGAACTAGTCTTCCCCTGGTGGGCTAATAAGCCAAAATAGGATAGATGAAACATCTTTGAGGTTCATCCAGGGTCCCTAGGCTGGGGAAGAACCCGGAACATCTGGGGCTACTTTGTATGTCTTGGGCAAGGCTTACATTCATGGTGTGGGCTGAGCCTGACCCTAGAGCCGTCTCTGCCTTGGGGACAGAACAATCATGGCTCTGGCCACTGTCCTCTTTATACAGCCCCTATAGACTGGGGCCCCAGCTCGCTGCTCATTCAAGCCCTGCTGAATCCAGCAGAGGTGGAAATCAGCCAAATAAGCCAGAACACATCAACTATGAGGCAGATGCTGCTCTGTCACAGTTTGTAATTCTACATTTGCTTGTTCAATTATTTGATTAAGTCTATATTCCCTACTAGACTAGACAGGAAGCTGCATGGTGGCAGCAACCTGGTTTACTCTGTTCAGCAAGTACTTGTTCAATGAATGCTCTGTTTGGGGTCTCCTAGTCTTGTCCCCTATGCTGTGACATGGTGTATCTGAGCTGGAAGCTCTTTCTGCTCTGGTGACCCCAGTTTCTGTAAAAGGCGGGCAGATGCAGCTGGTTTCTCAGGTGGACCTATCCACTGTCATTTCAGCCGAAAATACCAAAAATAAAACTTTGCGGGGAATTGTTTAGGTCTCTCAGTTCTCGTCACTCCTCATGTGAGCAGACTGCTGGTAAACTTCTCATGGACTTCTCTCCTCTCTCGGTTGGGAAACACCATTTCTTGGGGGAATTGGCAGTCAAGAGAGATGGGACCAGGGTGCTCCAAGCCCAAACTCCAACTGGAGGAAGGAGAGTTAGAACTGGGCAGTCATTTGATGCCTGACCTCCAGTGTTACCAAGAGAAATAAACAGGACTTGCCCAGGCAAGGAGGAGACAGATGGTGAGGCAGAAATGGACTGCATTTGGAATCAGAGGTCCCGGGTTTAGTTTAGTTTAGTTTAGTTGATGGGTTTAGTTGATGACACTGATATTTATAAGAACAGTCCTTGGGCAAGTCACTTCACTTCTTTGAGCATCACCTTCCTCATCAGTGAAAAGGAGGTGAACTTCTGTCTGTTTCAGAAGTTGTTGTGAAGCCTCACATGAAATCATTTGTGTCAAAGGCTTTGTGAGTCACAGAACATCATGCAAAGGTGACCTTAGTTATTTCTGAGTTCCTGGGGGTTAAGGTTGTGACCAGGAAAGACATGGATCTTTGGCACACATTCAATCAATACACCTGAGTCTCCACAAAGAAGAGGCATTACACTGACACTGTCTCTGGGAGTAGAGAGTGGAATCCGAGAACCGTCCACACTCGGCTTGTTCTGCAGGAGGTTTGGAGGGAGGATGGATGTGTGGTAGGAAAGGTGCTGAGAGCATCTGTGGGAAGGATCCCTCAGCAGTAGGGCTTGCGAGGGAAGAGTCTGAAGGCTCTGGTTCTAGAGGCCTTCTAGCTGACCCTGCCCAAGGTCATGGGGCAGGACATACAGAACTTTTGGGACAGTCCAGGTAATCCTGAGGCTTCAGAGCGGGAACACTTCAGGCTGGAGCTTGGTGGGTGAGAGTGGGCTGTGGTAAATGGGTTCTTTATTTAACCTTATGTAATTTGAGAGGAGTGTGATTGCCCTGGGTATGCATGCCAGGCTGGCTGGAGCTTCCTTTAAGTAGGGATCACTCAGCTCCTAGACCCCTTTGGTCTGGGGCTTCGTGGTTCTAAGGACTGAACAACCCTCTGCAGTCACCCTAAATGTACTTGAGGAGTTCCCCTGGCTCTTCTTGATCAGGATGTTCCCTCCTGGTCCCTTTGGCCTGCCTAGGTCTGGGGAAATTCTAAGTGACTGTGGCCCTCCTTTGATCTTTCCCTGTGGACATGCCTATGGTTGATGAGTGAGCTCTGTGGGGACTGATGGGAATATGCCTCTTAGAATGGAGACAGGGAGGAGAAATGTCACTGATTGTTCCCTTGCCTTCTCTAACCGGACCAGAGAACATGGGGTCAGCCGCCATCTTTGAGATCTCTTGGTAGAGACATCCCAATCTATATATGAAGACATCATGACTTATTCCTTTTTGGCTGCCCCCAGCAGCCTTACAAGCAACATCAAATTGTAATTCAGTTGAGATTCCACTTTCTCATAACTTCTGAACACCTTCTTTAAAGTCAATTTTTTGTCTATTTATCTGTTTCTCCTCTGCCCTGGATGTTATCCAAATTGCTAGAATATATGAGTGATGTGTTGATATTTCCTGGCTACAAGATCCTCTCCGTTCAAACATTAGTGAATAGAAAGCCCACATTTACATGCATATGAAATCTCTTTGTTGGCGTACATCAAAAAAAAAAAAAAAAAAGTAAACTACAATCTAGTGTAAATTGGGCCGGGAAAGCCTTTCCATAGCGTGTCAAGTCCAATCTTTGGCCAAAGCCCAAGTTCTTTCTTCCTGTTTGGAAAAAAATCAACCATTGTCCATGAATGGAAAGAACAAATTTGAAAACTTTGACTCAGACCTTCACCGTAAGAAGAACACTCGCATCAGTGTTTAGGTTAAGGATGTGAATAATCCTTTAGCCAACCTGAGCTAAACTTTCCCAGGAGTCCTCAGCTGTCTTAGGCCGAGAAGGCAAACAACCTTCTTTACATTAAAGTAGAAAGTGTCAGCAACTTTTGTGACTTTGTTTTCAGTTAGAAGCTAGGGTAAGTTTATTGGCCCTAGGCTTGAATTCCTATTGTTGAATTATTTGTTTTTGGTTTTGCTACAAGTAAGGAGAAAATTATTTGTATTTCTCCTTAGTGGGGTTTTCTTTTTCAATAATGTCAAAGATTCAGCAGCCAAAGAGAATCACTTACTGTGGTTTTGTGGAGTAATCAATAGTGTGTCACATGTCCTTCTGGGCTAGGAAGGTTTTATTTTTCAAAATGGCCTTGCATGGCTGCAGCTTCTAGGTCCAACGAGTCAGTGGTAAATGGAAAGCACTCTCAGAGAGTTTCGACTGTCAGGATGGGTGGGCTGAGTTCTTATTCCTGGCTCCCTGGTGATGGAAGTGTGGGCTCATCCGGGATCCCATCTGGCCCTTAGAGCAGCAATCCCAACTTTTGTCCAACTTACTGCCTGGCCCTGGAGGCTCATGGGAGATCTGTAATAGGACAGTGGCTGGGAGAAGAGTCTTCATTCAAGAACATCTTGGAGAGCGTTCCAGGGAACAGTCATCTGGAGAGACCTCTCTTAAAGTTGCCCAGAGGAGAAGTTACAGTGACCACTGCCCGGGTGTTGGTTAGGAGGGACCTACCTCCTTGGCTGAGTAGCTTTCTCACTGTGGCGTGAATGTGGTTTGCATGGGGTTATTAAATAAACAAGTGATGACAATTTTGCATATTTCCTCGGTGATGCTTATTATACCTTTATCAAGGAATTGGAGGGCCATGTTTATTTAAATCAGTAGACTCCATGTGTTCCCTAAGCTTGGGGCAAAGCAAGCACAATGCCCACATGCGGCCAGAGCACTGTCTGAGGTGACCAGACGGCTTGAATCTGTCATGGTCTGTGCTCTCCAGCAGAACAGCAGCTGCGCGACTCTTATTTTTGTGATGCGGAGCATGTCTGGTTGTGTGGCAGGCGGAACTGAAATGTCCTCTGCTGACTTTTTATACCTTCAGATTTTTTCATTGCTCATTTTGGAAAAGGGAAGCCCTCACTGGGGCCAAATTTGTAGGTTTTTCTGTAAGTGAGTTTTGTTTTTTCCCAACCCCATTGGTGACTGACTTCCAGGGGTATGGAAAAACAATATGGCTGAACTTCTCAGTCTGAAAAAGGAGATTCCAATGAAGGCCAAGAGGCTGGTGTTTAGGTCGAAAGATTTTTCTCAGTGACGGACACTTGGATGCCCACAGGAGACGAAAAGGGCCTTCAGACCACAGGATAAATGGTGAGAAAGCTTCGGGCTTTGAGGGCATGCTGCCCGGAGCTGCAATTTGATCAAGGGGTTATTAAAATCTCTGGCCAAAGGGTGTAGTGGTTAAGTTCATGTGCTCTGCTTCAGCAGCCCAGGGTTGGTGGGTTTGGGTTCTGGGTGCAGGCCCACATACTGCTCATCAAGCCATGCTGTGGCGGCATCCCACATATAAAATAGAGGAAGATTGGCACAGATGTTAGCTCAGGGACAATCTTGCTGAAGCAAAAAGAGGAAGATTGGCAACAGATGTTAGCTCAGGGCCAACCTTCCTCACTAAAAAAAAAAAAAATCTCTGACCAACTCTACTTTGGGAAATGGGGCTTTCATCTTCTCTGCTTGTGTATTATTATTTCCTTCAACTGTTTTGTTTTCTTTGGTTATTCTTCTATTTATTATTCTTTTAAGAAATTATTTTAATAATTTAAAATTTTTTCTTTTAAATATTCCAGTTCAGTCACTTTAAAGCTAGCTCATTTTAGGGATCCAGGAGCCCCAAGGTGAAACAGTCAGGATTTCAGACAAACTTCTTTTCCTCTTCCAGATTTGTATGTGTGGGCTCTTTTCCCATGCTGGTGGCAGGAGGGAGTACAGTGTTTACTGTGGGATTAGTAATGTTTATTGTTGCTTCACAAAGGTTGGTGTGAAAGGCACCAAGTGCAAGTGCTCACCTTGCAAGTGCACTTGGCCGTTAGGCTCCTTTGGGAATTGTCCTGAGGCTTCAGAGTCTGATATTTCACGGGCACTTTGCAAAGACACTATCAGAAGCACCCTCACTCTCGCTTAGTCACCTGGAGTCAGTTACAGGATTCCTTGGCAGCTGGTTGTGGACTGGACTCGTGGGTGGGCAGTCAGGAGATCCTTGGGAGATTTGGGAGTTTTGTGACTGCAAGAGGAAGAGGTGGGGACTTAGAAACTGCTTTCCATATGGTCGTTGTGCCAGGGCACACCTATTGACACTGTGAGTTCCGAGGAAGTCCAGACAGTGGAGGGTGATACCCTCTGCTCACAGCACCTCCCCCAGCCCTCTGTTCACTGATTCGAAAACAACAGGAGGCAGGAAGCCCTCGCTTGACAAGACCCTGGAAATGCCCAGCTGGCCTCTTTGCAGTCAAGTGTTCGATGTGTCCACTTCCCGAGGATGGGGAGTCCTCTGGGCCCTTCCCCAGAAATGCACATGCACATCAGAGCAGGATTAGCCATATACAGGTCTTTGATCTGGTCTGAGACGTGTGCATGTGGGATTAAGCCTTTCTTGTCCCCAACTTATTTAAAACTGTGACCAAAGTGCTTACACCCCCAAATAACTCTGTCCCCCGAGTTTCTGCCAAGTGCACAATGCCTCAGGCTGCTCTTTGTGCCTAAAAATAGCTGGAAACCCAACCGAAGAAAAGCGTAGGCTGAGTAATATGGGTGTGAACTAAGCTGATGTGGCCATGGGTGACCCTGAGAACGAGGGAGCAGAGTGTGAGAGGACAGGTGCCCTTGTTTCTCTGCCATATCAGGTCACCCCTGGGGTCTGTGGTCAACACTGGACATCGTCCATTATAAGGGGAAGTGGCAAATGGAACTTGTGCAGGAGTGAGTCTCTTAGAAGGAAGGTTAGAGGGATTCAAACATGTCATTAAGAAGTGGCTGAAGGAACAGGATGTTCATTCACTCTACAGGGGACCTGGTATCTGTCTTCAGACGCTAAAAAGGGATGCTACTGCTAGTACTACTAATAACATTACTTCACATTTATTCACTGCTTATCAGTGCAAGCTCTGTTTTAAGCATTTACATGTAATTCTCAAATTACCCTACCAGGTACCTACCATTATGATCATCATTTTTTAGATGAGAAAGATGTAAGTGGACTATGAATTGTGAGTTTCATTAGAAGGAAATGCAAGGAAAAATGGTGCTTATAACCATGAGGTAGGTCCAGTAGGAGGAAGAGCTTTCTGACATTACAGCTCTCCAGAGAAAGGTGGAAGTGGGTGGAAAATAACATGTATTGAACATCTACCATATGCTGGATGTGGCTTTGGGAGCTTCTCATGTATTATCTCAGTTAATCCTCACAACAATTGTGTGAGACAGGAATTATTATCCCCATTTTACAGATGAGGAAATTGAGGCCCAGGAATGTTAGATAAAGCGTCTGAGAGCTTTCCACCAGTAAGTGACAGCCCAGACTTGAATACAGGTATTTTGGCTCTCAAGTCCATTGTCATTGTTGCTTAAGCAAAGGTGATGTGCACAGGTGGTCCTGGGGCACAGGTACCTGGCTGGATCTCTGCTGTATACTTCTGTTTCAGCCTGAATTTCACAAGTTGTAACTGTTTTATTGCTTGTCTCTCCCCCAAGGCTGCAAGACGCACACGGGCAGGGGCCACATCTATCTCGTTCAGTGCTGTATTCCTAGGGCCCGGGGATATTTGAAAGAATGAATGAATACCAGTAGAGATCTCTTGTTATGACAGCAGAAGTTAAAAAGAGGATAATTAATCTCCTATTGGGATTTTAGAGGGAGATTCTTATATTAGATCTGGGATGAATTATCAGTGGTTCTAATCCCAATGGAGCTTCAGAATCACCTGAGGGATTTTTATAAACATAGATTCCTAGGCCTCCATCAGACCCCCAGAATCAGCTGGGAGCAGGGCCTGGGTATCTGTATTTGCATCACTCCCTGGTCCATTTTGCTACTTGGCCAGGCCAGGAAGCCCCTGCGGGTGCATCTGAGTCTGGGGTTCTCTGACTCTGCGGCATGTCTTCCTGGGGCTCTTGGATACCTTCTCCCTCTTCCTGCTCCTCTCTCTGCCTGATGGTCTTCGAGGGCAGGCTGTGTGTTTGCCCGGAGCATGGATGGAGGTCTGGTGCAGAGTGAGGCATAGGTTCTTATCAGCTGGGTATTTGCTGAGCAAAGTCCAGCCAGGGCAGCACTGCAGATCCGGGTTTAATAGATACCCAGGCTTCCAGGCTTTTGATTCAGAGCCCAGGTCCCTGGGGCCCTTATCGGTGGATGACAATGGACTCCCTGTGTGAGTCCTAAGGGCCAGTGCTACTCGCCTCTCTTGGCTGACCCTGACCTGCCCTTCAGGGGCCCAGGGCCCCAGGCCATGAGCTGTCTGGGTGGGCAGATTGTCTGCCCGGTCATGGCTGCTTTTGGCTTGCTCTCCTGGCCAGGAAGAGCCCTGTGTTCCAGCTTGGTGCTTTGGTTTCCTGGCTTTGATGACAAAAGGCAGAGGGAACCTTCTCTCAGCAGCAAGCCTGGACACCCTCTGGCCCCAGGGCACATGGATCACGCTAGGTATTTGCCTGTGTCTTGGGAGCCACAAAGAACCTGGGAACCATTCTCTGCAGCCCATTCTAAAGGTCCGGGAGAGGTAAAGGGAAGATGGATGGCAGCGCATTTTAAACAATCATCCAACCAATTAATCAACAAATAACTTACTGAGCTTATTATGAACATGCTATGTGGGAAGATACAGAGAAATAGGGTACAATATCTCACCTTGAGAAGTTTGTAATCCAATTAGGGGCATATGAAATTTACTCCAAAAAGGATTACTAGTTATTATATAGCAGACTACACAATTTTTGAATGCTTACTCTGTAGCTGATTTTATACTAAGCATATACTGCACTTCCTATTTACCACGTCAGCGACTCCTTACAACATGCCTTTGATAACAAGATGCAGGTTAAGAGGCACAGAGAGGTTTAGTAACTTGCCCAGAATTGCACAGCAAGAGTGTGGCAGGGGCAGGTTTTGAGGCCTGTGCCATCTGACTCAGAGTGCACGCTCTTACGCCATTCTCTACTGCCCCCTGTGATGAACACTAACCAGATGTGGAAGTGTTTGAGATGTTGTAGGAGGAATCAAATGCTGTGGCTGCAGTGGTCAAGGCCCAGGAGGGTTGCACTAGTCTCGGATCAGGAAGAATCAAGAGGTTGAGAATAGTGAGAGGGAAGCCTGACTATGGGAAATCTCAAATGAGATGAGAAGGTCAGACATGCAAGGAACATGGAGGGAAGTCTAGATAGAGCTTCTGGCCAGAGTCAGGATGTTCATAGCGGTTAGTGTGCAAAGTGGTTGGAAAAATGGGTTGAGATCACAGTGTGGGGGACTTTCACTTCTAGACTAGATGTGGGTATTAACCGTCTGGGTGAAGGGGAGCCATAGAAGGTTTGAGGCAGGAAGAGTGGCAATACTGGGAGAAATAGTTTAGGAAGTCTCATGTGTTCCTCCGTGTCCAGGCACAGCTTAGGTGAGTAGGCAGACCCCTAAGGAGACGGGGTTCATTGGGGTGGGGGCTTGTCTGAGAAGGGAAATGAGCACCAGTGACATTGCTTTTCACAGCTACAGCTCCAGAGCAAGCCCCGGCCCAACCCCGGCCGTACCAGGGTGTCCGTGTGAAGGAGCCAGTGAAGGAGCTGCTGAGGAGGAAACGTGGTCATGCCAGCAGTGGGACGGCGGTTGCACCTACTGCGGTGAGGGGGCCACTGTGGCCAGAGAGTGTGTGCGTGTGTGGCAGGGAGGGTGGCCCAAGGGGTCAGATAGGATGTACTTCCTTGCTCCATGGGATACCTATTGAGGGTATGAAGGCAACACGTTGCCATGGTGTGGCTGCTGGGGAATGGACCTAGGGTAGAGCAAGTCAATGGTCCGGTGAAGTGGGGTGAGTGATATGGGCTGGCCGGCTTGGCCCACTGAACAAAGCTATGGCCAGGGCCTGGGAAGCAAGTGACTCACACATTCTGGTGTGAGTTGGGGGTTCCCCATGGGAAGAGGACAATGCCAGTTCCCCAAGTGCACAGCCTCCTTGCTAAATGGAAACACGAATCCCTCAAAAATGTAGGTGGTGATAGTTGGGACCTGGGCTGGGTGTTTCGTTCTAACAAGGGAGATTCCCACTATGCTCTCCTGCCCTGGGGCCCTCTGGGCTAGTTTCCTACAGAGGGCTAGTTGGACATGGCTGAACACTGATCCTGGTCTTCTCTTCTCCCCTCTAGGTGGTGCTGCCCCACCAGCCTCTGGCGACCTACACCACAGTGGGTAAGAGCCCCCACAGCCCTGGCCTCCTCCAGGCCCCTCATCTGGGTGACACTCACAGCTCTGTGATTCCCTTCTTCCCACAGGTCCTTCCTGCCTTGACATGGAGGTCTCTGCTTCCACAGTGACAGAGGAGGGGGCCCTGTGTACCGGTTGGCTCTCCCAGCCTGCCCCGGCCACCCTCCAGCCCCTAGCCCCATGGACGCCCTACACTGAGTATGTGTCCCATGAAGCTGTCAGCTGCCCCTACTCAGCTGACATGTATGTGCAGCCCGTGTGCCCAAGCTACACGGTTGTGGGACCCTCCTCCGTGCTGACCTATGCCTCCCAGCCGCTCATCACTAATGTCACGGTATGTCACACAAAGGCAATGCTGCGCCATCCCACGCTGAGGGCACCCTGTAGACTCTGGGCTGACTTCCTGACCCCTGACCCTCCTTGCTATCGCTATTCCCGGGATAATTGGGTCATCTAAACCCACCCCGTCCTCCAGGGAGGCCCGCTTTTTTCCCATTGACCTAAAATATCTTCCACAAAGAAGGCCTCGGGACTCCCTTGTCCTGCCTCATGCTCCTCAGGCTTGGGATGTTTTCCTGCCTCTCTCCCCCACCACCCTAAAAGCAGTGAGTCCTGGTTACGAGTCTGAGTTTTTAGTGAATGGGTTACCAGGTGAGATCTGCGTGGAGTTTTGGGCCAGAGACTGTTTCCTTTCTATTCAGATAACTTAGGGGTTGATCGTTCACTAAACAATGGGATATTCCAGAAGATTTTTAGGCTGAGAAACAGGCGACACAACTTTTCAGAAAACTACTTTTGATAGGGTCACACCCACCTGCAGGGCAACTTTTTGAGTTCTGCCTCTAGTGTCAGATTGCCTGCGTTCAAATCCCCACCCTTTCATTTACTAGCTGTGTGACCCTGGGATGAATGACTTAATTTCTCTGAGCCTCAGTGTCCTCATCTATAAAACGAGAATATTAACGAGGGAGCTGATGTCAGGAACAAATGGGGTGATGCATGTAGAGGGCTTAGTATAGTTCCTGGCATACAGAAACCACTCAATAAACATTAGTTATATTGTCTCAAAGTCAACCAACGACATTAACCAAGGGCTGCCTTCAAGTGTCAGATGGGAGAGGAAGGGTCTGCTCCCTCAGGAATGGAGGAAGGAGGAGAAATAGTTTCATGTGAATGGCACTTGTTTGACCAAAGGAGTGGGAATCCTCCAAGTGTTCAGAGGAGAAAAGGCACAGCTGATCCAGCTCCGTCCAAGGAAAACTGTGCAAGGTAGGGTTAGCGTCTCATGAGTTGCTGCAGAGCCGACCCTTGATGCCGACCCTTGATGGTGGAGCTTGCGTTGGCTCCCCATGTCCCCTCCGTTTCCATCAAGGGTCCAGTGTCATCATGATGCACCTGCCCTTCAAGCACCATTCAGGCATGGCCTGCAGGAGCCCTCCCACCCGGTGCCCACCCGGCTACCCGGGCAAACCAGCTGTAGGGCCTGGATGATGGTAGATAGGAAGGAGTTAATGCAACACCTCTCCCAGGCAACTCATTTCCATATCAGGGAGCCTGGGGTGGGGGTGGGGGTGGGGTGAGGGTGGACACAATGGTTCCCAACCATTTCAATCCCAAGAATTCCTTTTGTTATTTATCCTTACATCATTCCCACCTTCTGCTTTGAAAGGTTCTGTGTATCAAACAAACTGTATTTATTAAGAAATAATTTATTTGTTTTGCCATTTTGTAAATTAACTCATCAAAGCTGGCTAGAGCCACCAATCGGCACTCCTGATCAGCAGGAGATAAGATTATGGCTGGGCTCATACAATTCTACCCCTGAGCAAAGAAACCTGCAGTTGCACTTGACCTGCACAGGTGTAGGACTTGAGAAAGTAAGATTTCCACTTGGAGTTTTGAAGTATTAGAGATGATAAGGCTTTGTTGGGAGGCTGAAAGGCCTCTGAGACCCTTTCCACCTCCATCATTCGGTAGAAAAATGCTCTGAAGCCTTGCTACTCCAACTGTGGTCCCTGGATTAGCCACACTGGCATCACCTGGGATCTGATCTGACATGCAGAATCCCAGGCCCCAGCCCAGACCCCCTGTCCCAGAATCTGCCCTGCAACAAGATCCTCAGGAGATTGAAATAAACCCTTACCTAAACGACTCTAATGGTTTACTCTCAAGACACAGTGGCAACTGGAGAAAGATATGATGGGGGAGGTAGGGGCCGTAGGGGAAGATTTTTGTCCACTCTTACATCATTCCATTCAAGGAAGAGTCTTCCTCTTCCACCTGCTTCCTCTGCTGTGGAATATAGTAAGAATCCAGGCCCTGCCTCTTTTGTAGGCTTGACCTCAGGTTTGTAGGGGGGTCACTGCGCAGGTGTGTATTGTTTGAAGAGCACCTGAGAGAATGGCCCTGATCTTTGGAGGTCCCTGGGACGCCCTTGGGGACCCAACTCAGAGACAGGAGGATGAGGACCTGGAAGGTTCCGGGCAGCTGTAGGAAAAGCCAAGTTCACTAACAAAGCAGGGCTTCCCCAGCCTCCAGGTGTGGCCTAGCCTCCCTGTGCTGATCACCAGCAGGGCAGGAGGCAGGTGAGTGGAGCTATGTTGGCCCAAGTGGACCTCAGGATTTTGAAGCTGCTGTGTGGAGCCAGGACTCTCTTTGTGTCTGGGCAGGAAGCGGCCACATTTCTGATCCAGCTACTGTGCTATGAGACAGGCTTGCTGTCAGTCCTATTTGTAGCCTATGTTATAGGTGAGACAATGGAGGCTTGGGGAAGCAGCTTGAGCAAGGACATATAGCTAGTGAGTGACAGAGTCAGGGATACAGCTGAAGTGTGTCTGGGTTCTCCCTTGGGGAAGACTTTGAGCAGGTGGTCGGGGAGCCCTCTGGCATGAGACAGCAGGAAAGGGCCAAGTTGAGGGGGGAATAGAGGTTCCCACGAGGACACAGATGGGCAGTGGATACCGCAGGGATGCTAACGCTCGATCCTGTGTCTTCCCCATCACAGACGAGAAGTGCTGGCACGCCCACAGTGGGACCCCAACTGGAGGGCCCAGAGCACCAGGCACCCCTCACCTATTTCCCGTGGCCTCAGCCTCTGTCCACATTGCCCACCTCCACTCTGCAGTACCAGCCTCCGGCCCCAGCCCTGCCTGGACCCCAGTTTGTCCAGCTGCCCATCTCTATCCCTGAGCCAGTCCTTCCGGACATGGAAGACCCCAGGAGAGCCATCAGTTCCCTGACCATCGACAAGCTGCTTTTGGAGGAGGAGGATAGCGATGCCTACGCGCTCAACCACACGCTTTCCGTGGAAGGCTTTTAGGGCTGGCTCCCACCACAGAATCCTGTTCCCTGAAACTGGGGTTTAAAAATGAGCCTGGATTGAGCCTCTGGTTCATGTTTGTTTGGAGTAGCCATTTCATAACTACACTTTCTATGCAAAACTAGAATTGTAGACTTTCCTTCCTTCCTTCCTCCTTTGACCCCTCCCTCCCTCCCGCTCCCTCCTTTCTTTCCTCCCTTCCTTCCTCTTCCTTTCTCGTTTCTTGTTTAATTTCTGTTCTTTTGGGGAGGGAATTATAGGGATATTAGAAATAATATTGATACCAAGTGGTGACAAATCTGTGGCCCAGGTGCTTTCATTTCTGCCACGTTTCGTTCCTGGAGAAGGTCCCTTCTCTCCAGAGCCCACTGCTTCGTGGGAGCCAGTGGTCCTGCTGAGCCATCTTCAGGCCAGTGATGCCCTGCCCTCTGTCATTTAGAGATGTGTAGGGTGCCCTGCGGGAAGACTGGCCCTGCCAGCACCTCCAAGGGCAGACTTAGTGCCAGAGTCCTTGAGCTGTCAGTTCTCACAGTTTCTCCTTTGTTTGCTGTTCTCAGAGCCAGCCAGATTTACAGTCTAGGCAGCTGAGTCTCAAGGCCTGGGGCTCAGCAAGGTGGTGGGTGGGGGAGAAAAAGGAACATCAGAGAGGGCAATGGTGGGGTCAGAGGGACAGAGGAGCAATGGGAACACGGCATGTGTATATATGGTGGGGATGGGGTGGGAAAGTTTGGGTTTTCTGGGGAGAGCAGGAAGGCTGAGGAATGGTGGAATGGTTTAGCTCCAGATCACTTGGTTACTAAAGAGGAGAATAAACTTAAGAAAAATATGACTTTAATAGGTGGTTTTGCTGCTCTCCTTGAGGATACTTGCAAGGAAAGACGAACTTTTGTAAATAGGATCATTGCTGTGTCTGACCGCTTCTTCCCATGTCTGGATCCTCTGTGATGCTGTGTGTAGGCCAAGATCTTCAGAAGCCCAGTGGTGACTGGGTCCTTGCTTAGTGCTGTCACATGTACTTCTTTAGTGTCTTAAAAACCTCCATAAGCCATGATTATGTGGAACCAATTCCTCTTCCTCAAGCGCCATCCATGCTGGAGGCTTCTAGAGCCTCAGACAAAAGTACCATTAGCTTTCATTTCAATGTTTATTTTTTTGCTGGAGAAACTTCAGATTTGCAGGAGCCTGAGCACAGTGGTCACCATCAGTGCTTAGCTCCTGACAGTGGTGTGTGCTTTGAGAACTGGCACATCTGTCTGCTAATGACACCACTGCCACTAGTAGGCAGACACAGTAGTTGATGGAATCCACCTAGATGTCATGGACTTTTCTGGGAAATGATCATTTCTTTGACATTGATGGTCAAATAATGGTTTCTTAGCCATTATAAATAAAAACTGGAGAAAGTTGCCTTTTTTGGATTTTTTCTGCTTTGGATTTATTTTGACTCAAATTTCTCAGTATCTGTCTAAAATCCCAATACAAATATCTTATTTTTATTGACTTAATTTTTAGATTTAAAATCTTAAGAAAAGATTTTAGGTATAAATTTACATCTTCGTTGGTGGCAGTGATGAAGAGGCAAGGGTGAGGAGATCTCAGACTTGTTTGATTAAAAGCCCTGGTTTCCTATAAGAAATACTATGCAAGAGTTTCAGCTTACTATATGAAGATATGAGAGAATGCAAAAGCCACCTCCATAAGGGAGTTTAAGCTGGCAACACCCAGCAAATAAATAAAGTACTTTAAGTATTTGCTAAGATTTAAATGGTGTCTTTTCTTCTTATCTTGAGACAAAATGTCTTGGTATTCCCTCTAGAGATCTTCCTGTTTTTTTCTGCTAAGATGGAAACATTTTCAATAAAGATTTGCCCAGACTTTTCTGTGCCGAAGTGTTTTATTTCTTATCAAATTAATCCCCACCAGCTTGCATCCCATGTCAGGCAGTGTCCTTATAGGAAGGGCTTACACTGGTCTTGTTGATTTTGCAACTTGATCTGCTGCAGGAGAAGATAAAACCAGCCCCACTAGGCCTGCATCCAGTTCTCCTAAGCAGAACACATGAGGCCAGTAGGCTTGGTCTCCAGGAGAGCAGGGAGCTGAGGAGAGAAAGGAATTCTTTTTAACCCTATTGCTCATCCAGTTATTCTTGTTACGTGAGTAAATTTTTATGATGCTAGGTGTCCAGAGATGAGTTCAACCATTGGCGTTTCTATCAGTCAGAACCCAGCGATACGTAACACGATGCCGAACACTATGCCCACAAGAAGCCATCTCTTAGACATCACAATGAAATGGAAATTCAAGAAGTCAGCTGGTCACCTTTAACCCCAGTCCCTGGAGGGAGTAACAGTTTGGAGGGGTCTCCTCTTCCTAGTGGTTTTCTGAGTTACTGAGAGTGTCTGAGCCCACTGCCTTCCTTGTTGATCTTTACTGGGATAATTGTTTTTTTATGCTCCACCCTGTTCTGCCATATGTCTTGCTTCCATATTTTTGGAGATAATAGTATGCTCAATTATTTAGCTCACCTTAGATTATCACCACCCTTGTTTTTTTTTTTAAAAAAAATTGTCTATGTAGATCATAATCCAGAAAAAAGACACGGAAAGAAAGGGATTTAAGGGTTTTTCCCCCCAGCTTTATTGATACTCAACTGTAGGGGAAGATCTTTTAAAAATGTACTTTGCATGACTCACCCTTTTTTGTGATGGAATTGTGAACCACTTGATCAGCAATGTGAAGAGTGTGGCCAGCTCAGTGTAGATTGGTTCTTTACAAGATTCTGATCCATGAGGCTGTCCATTTCCAGTATGAAACAGGGGAGCAAGGAGAAGATGAGCTATGTGGCAAGATGAAGAAGGTGGGCATCTATAAAATGATGAAATCACCGACCAAGTGGCTCAAATCCTTTGAATATTTGTCTACACTCATCTCTAGTAGAGGTTTGAAGACATATTCTAAAGCTAAACATGAATTTCTTGAAATCAGAAATCATAGATAACTTATTTTGTAGTAACTTACTTTATTTGTGAGTCAAATACATGGCACTCGACAATTCCTTATTGAATTGAATTAATTTGGGAGATTCTTTTATTACGTTCCATTTAGGAAATATTGATACAGATAATTGCTGCTGATTATAGTGAAGTCTCCTTTATTAGACTTATAGACACATGACGCTTCTTGTTTTTTCTGAACGCTTGGGTACAAATTTCCATAAGCTAGTGTTCTTAATCTGTTTGTCAGTTTTTCCATGTACAGCCATGGCTAATGTGGAAGGGTTAAAAAATTTTTTAATTAAGATTTAAAAAAAATTTTGGTAAGAACACTTAACATGAGGTCTTCCCTCTTAACGTATCCTTAAATACAGAGTACATTACTGTTGTCTATAGGTACAGTGTTGTATATCAGATCTCTAGACTTCTTCTTATGTAACTTAAATGTCATACCCATTGAGTGGCAGGTTCCTCTAGCCCCTGGCAACCGCCATTCTATCCTTTGCTTCTATGACCTTGACTATTTTAGATACCTGGACTATTTTAGATACCTGGAAAATTTTTAAACAAGCTAAAAAATCCTGCTTCTACTTAAAAAAAAAAAGGTGTGAAGACAAGAGAGTTTTTATAGGTGACATGCATTTCAACATTGTCATTAGCAACAGTATCGCATGATGACAGAAACATTCCTAAACATCTAGATGAGGTATCTAAGTGGATCTAAGTGGAATCATGCAGCACTTGTTCTTCTGTGAATGGCTTATTTCACTTAGCATAATGTCCTCATCGGATAAAGAAAATATGTTATATATGTACAATGGAATATTATTCAGCCTTTAAAAAGGAAATCCTGCAATTTGTGACAACATCGATGAACATTGAGAAGGGTTCATTCATTCAGAGAATATGTGTTATTGAGTGCCAACTCTGGGCTAGGCAGGCATCGTGAATTATTACAGATTTCTGCTTTGAAACAGTTTTCTAGCTCAGTGATCTCCTTTCAGTATGATTGTCCATTCTTATGCATGTATATTTAGTTATTTATAAATTGTATCCCTGAGCTGTTCTATGAATACAACATCTGTTATTAAACAATCACAATAACAGAAACTTAAAAGATGTAGTAAACATAAAATAGATAATATTTAACCATTTATTAATGATATAAAAGGGCTTTTGACCTCATTAACTATAAATAATATTTAGAAGGAGAAACGTTATTGAACATGTCTAAGTGCTTTTAAAAATCTTTGTGATATACAGTTAGATGTGGGTCTAAATTCAGTTGGTTTCAGTACTTGGTTTGAATGGATGTCACGGCTGAAAAAGATACCACATAAAGATATTTAGATCCAAATAAAAATAGTATACCATTGGCAGTGCCAAGTAAATTACAAAAATCCTTTCAGAAGTCCTTCTGTCAATCACACAAAGGTTTTATTTTTAAATTTGGCTAGTAAATTTCCATCTTAGCTGATGTCAACTAGTCTTGCAAACTCATTGAAAGTCTTGCCTTTTTATATTTTTAACACACTGAGTTAAAACCACTCAAATTCTTTATTTGGAAAATTTTTAAACAAGCTAAAAAATCCTACTTCTACTTAAAAAAAAGGTGTGAAGACAAGAGAGTTTTTATAGGTGGCATACATTTAAACATTGCCATTAGCAACAGTATCGTATAATGACAGAAACATTCCTAAACATCTACTAAACTTCCTCTTTCTAAATGGTTTCCCCATTTCATGAGTTTCTAAAAGCATCATCAAAATGTCATCTTTACCTTGATGGGCCAGATTAAATGTAAATTGTGTTTGTTATTAAAAAAATTCTTCAGGGGTGCCGGCCCCAGGGCCAAGTGGTTAAGTTCACGCGCTCTGCTTTGGCGGCCCAGGGTTTTGACGGTTTGGATCCTGGGCGTGGACACGGCACCGCTCATCAAGCCATGCTGAGGCCACATGCCACAACTAGGAGGACCTACAACTAAAATACACAACTATGTAGTGGGGGAATTTAGGGAGTAAATAAAGCAGAGAAAAAAAAGATTGGCAACAGTTGTTAGCTCAGGTGTCAATCTAAAAAAAAAAAAATTTGCAGGTAGCATATTTTGGATAGTCAACTTATCAACTAAAAAAAATCAGCAAGTTTACTATTTTAAAAAATCTATAATTCATTTTTAAATCTTTTTTTTTTCTTCTTTTCCTCAAAGCCCCCCCGCCCCCCCCCAGTACACAGTTGTATATTCTAGTTGTAGGTCCTTCTGGTTGTGCTCTGTGGGACACTGCCTCAACACGACCTGATGAGCAGTGCTGGGTCTGCGCCCAGGATCCGAAACAGTGAAACTCTGGGCCAACAAAGCAGAGCACACAAACATAACCACTTGGTCACTGGGCCGGCCCCTATAATTCATTTTTTTTAAAAATATTTTTTATTTTTCCTTTTTCTCCCCAAAGCCCCCAGGCACATAGTTGTATATTATTCGTTTTAGTTGTGGGTCCTTCCAGTTGTGGCATGCGGGACACTGCCCGGGCACAGCCTGGTGAGCGGTGCCATGTCCACCCCCAGGATCCAAATCAGCGAAACCCTGGGCTGCTGAAGTGGACCGCAGGAACCCAAACCCTCGGCCACGGGGCCCGCCCCTATAATTCATTTTTAAGTTTGACAGTTCTTTGTAGCCTTTGCCATGAGACAATCAGTGATTCTCTCTGTGGTGTAAAAGAGTCTAATATCGATATAAAGATTGTATCACTGAAAGGTGTTGCGTCCATAATGTCAATCACACTGTAATCATCCGTAAACCTCAGTATGTTACAATATGATGAAAGTGAATGAACTGAGCGAGGGCACCACCATCATCCCTCCTCCCATGCATAACTTCCTCTTGTCCCTGGGGACACTCTCAGAACCATGGGTCCCACATACTGAGTGGGGCCCCAACATTAGTCCACATTGGGGTGACAATTCATCCTGGTTTGCCTGGGATGGTCCTGGATTTAGCATTGAAAGTCCTGAGTTCCAGGAAATCCTCCAGTCTGCGGCAAACTGGGACATTTGGTCACCCCAGTCCACTTATTAAATACAAGTAGCTCTTCTGTTCTTTTTGTCTCGTTTTTTCCTTATAAATTAGTAGTTTCTTTCTGTACCCTACAGGATCGTTTCATGCGAAACCTAGGATACATGCACCCCACTTTGGAGCTTGTATTGGAGATGTTTGCTTGCTGGAGTTCTCACTAAAAGCTCCTTTGGGGACCACAGGAGGGAAGCTGGCTCTGGTCTGAAGAACCCTGCCACAAGGTGTGTGAGGTCTAGGAATATCAGTGGTCCTTCCAGGGAGTGATCCTGGTCTTTCCCATTGAAATAAGAGACGGAGCAGCGTGGGACACATCGTCATTACGCGCTCCCTTAAAACTAAAATCAAGTTCTGGCAAACGGTTTTTTTTTTTTTATTCAGCCTGGTCCTAAAGGGACACTTGGATTAACATGACAATGTCAAATCAGCTGGGAAAATCCTAAGAGGAAGCACATTTTTCATAAGGTCAAGGTGCCAGCTTCTTCCACTCAGTTCAGTTAGGTGGGAAACCATCTAACAGCTGTTCTCCAACTAGACTGCACGTTAGAATCACTTGGGGAATTAAAAAATTCCTGTGTTCAGATGGAGACTTAGACCAACTAAAATAGAATTGCTGATAGAGGGAACTAGGGGTCAGGAGTTTTTAAAGCTTTGCTCCAAGTGATTCCAATGTGCAGCCACAGCTGAGAGCCAGGTCTCATGTACCCTTCTGCCTCCAGTGGCTTTGGGATTATTGTCATGTCTGAATGCTGAAAAAGAGGTCTCAGATGTAACTTGTGTGTGGCACATAGAACTGATGCTGTTCTATTTAATTTGAGTTGTTTTCCAATCGAACCAGGCAGCGTTACAGTATTGCATAATCTTTTCCTTAGAGAGGGAAAGCCCAGTGGTCTTAGCTTTAGGAGGACTATAGGAGGACTCTATAGGAGGACTCTAGAGTGGATAGACTCAGTTGAGAAATAGCAGCTTAAGTCATTTTAAATGTCTATTATCTGACACCCAAGAATTTTCTTTTAATGTGTGTAGACCCACAAGCAAATGCAGGAACAAAACATAAAGGGAATAGCAGGGCATTTGGAGTCTTCTCCTCCTTGTCTCACCTGTGTACTTTAAACTTCAGTAATGGATTGACATATTCAAATATTGCATGGGTTGCGCCAGTGGAAAAGATAATGGAGCCAGCAGCTATGGTAGAATCCCACGTTTAAGCCTTTGCTTCTGATCAGCTCGGGGACCTCCCTGAGCAGAGGGCTTCATGACATTCAAGCCACACCAAACTGTAAAGAATGAACCATGTAGGACTAAAAAATCTGCTTATCCCAATGATAAGGTATAACTAAGCTTTGACTAATGTCCCTTTTTGATGTCTTAGAATTCTACCTATTTCAGTGGAGACAGATTTTGGCATCTGCAGTGACTCAGGAGGACCTGAGAAAGCAGAGGACTCAGAGCCTGGGAGCCTAAGGAAGGTTGTCACTAACTTCTGGTAAACGAGAATGGAGACTTTGCTTCATTTACCACAGGCAATAAATAGCATTTATGTGCTGGGTACTGTGCTACCAGTATTCAAAGAAAAGTCAGGCATAGCCCTTATCACAAGAAACTCAGAGTTAGTGGAGCAAATGAAGGTTATAATATGGTTAAATAAGAAGAGTGGTAAATACAGACACAGGTGCTTTATGTATCTCACATTGACTAATGAAGATGTTACCAGTATCTCATTTAATCCTCACAAAAAGCAGACAAGGAATGTGCCATTTTAATTCCCATTTATAGAGAGGTGAAACAGACTTAAAGAGGTTAAATAACCTGTCCAAATTCACATAGTCAGTAAATGGCCATGCGGGGTTCAAACCCAGCATGTTCAATGTCCTCTCTTTTAATCATTTTGTCGTACAGCCAACGTTATTGGTGACATCTGGATGGCTTCTACTTTTATTTTAAAAGGCTTAACCCCAGTTCACATCAATTCATCATGCAAGTATTTATTGTCTACCCTGTGCCAGACACTATTGCTGAAGATAACTGGATGGCTGGAATGTCCCCACCTGGAGTACCCTAGATTGCAGTAACTCAAGGGTGTACATATTGGGAGAATCCATTCCAAAGGGAGCAGAGAGGGAGAGGTGGATGTGAAGGTTTCATGGCTGTGCCCGAGGATACCCAGTCAGCCCTGGATCCAGAACGAATGTTCAGAGAGAAGGGTGACATTTTAGACCAGCCTGCTGGTTGCTCTGTGACCCTGAGATCTAGAATCTAGATGGTTAGAGTATTTCCCTTCAAAGTCATGTATGCTCTCTGGAAGCCCCATGGTATCCTAAACTTTCATCTCACAGTGCTGATTATCGATATGCTAATTTCAAACACTGTGGTTTTTGCTACTAAATGAGGTAATGTCATTTTGGACCTGCAGTATACACACAGTATAGATAGATAAATGAGTGGACATCCATATACATAACTAGATATATTTAACGGATTACACAGATTGTAGCTGGGATCTTGCCTTGTTGTAGTTTTGTGTTCTCCATGAAACTTAGTCCTTCAATTGATCTATATCCAGTGGGTGGCTCCACAGAGGCAGCAACATGGCTGTGTGCAGAGGCTGTTTTTCAGGTGTCTGGATCTTGAAAGTTGCCCTTAAGATTATGAGCCTGCCATGCCACCTGTGGGCCAGAATTTTTTTTTCTTTATCAGTCAAAGGGAGTATCATTTGGCTATTTCTTAAGGGTGAGAAATTTTGAAGATTGGTAGATTGTGGTTGCAAAGTACTCCATGCAAGCTGAAGCCTGGGTGCTTTCAGAAATCAAGGGACACAATGGTGGTATCTTTATGTCCGTGGTGCTCCTTTTTGCATTTCTTTTAATATATTGTTCACCCATTCAACAAATGCTTCAGTGAGGCCAGCTCTACAACGCAATTCGGACACCATCTACCCCGATAACGTCAGATTCCACAGGATAAGGGCTTAATCCCACGAGACTGCTCCACCTACTTCAGATGCCAATCACAAAGCCAGGTTGTCATCTGTGCTTCTGACCAGCTGGCTATAGATTGGAGGTTTCAAGGATGTCGTCCTTGGGTTCAATTAATTTGCTAGAGCAGCTCTCAGAACTCAGAGAAATATTTTACTTAGCCAGGTGGAAGAGACTCAGGACAAAGTACGGGGAAAGGGTGCAGAGCTTCCATGCTCTCTCCCAGTGAACCAGTCTCCCCAAATCTCCACATGTACACCAATCAGAAAGCTCTCTGAAGCCCATTCTTTCGGGGTTTTATGGAGGCTTTAGTACATAGGCATGGTTGGTTAAACCATTGGCCATTGGCAGTGGAATCAACCTCTAGCCCCTCCCCACCCCCAGAAAGTTTCGGGGTACTTGGGTGAGGGGGGCTGAAAGTTCCAACCCTCCAATCAAATGGTTGGTTCCCCTGGCAACCAGCCCCCATCCTTTGGTTACCTAGGGGCTTTCCTAAATCACCTTATTAACATAACAAAAGACATCTTTACCATTCTCAACACTTAGGAAATTCCAAAGGTTTTAGGAGTTCTTTGCCAGGAACTGGATGAAGACCAAACATATATTTCTTATAAATCACAGTAGCACATTGAGCAGCTACTATGTCCCGCCATGGTGCTGGGACATCTTACAAATAAAAAATTGTTGTCTTACTTCTTTGTTTCCTGACATATTTAACGTAAATCAGAATATTTAAGGGGCTGAAATTAAATGTATTACATATTTTTGTCAATTTCAACACAAAATTCTGTTCTGCTAAATTATTCATTAGAGCCTCCTAATTTGTAGATTTGGTTAAAAATGTCTGTCAGAGGGAAAGGAAGATGTGATCAATATGAAGTTTTTGCAGAGAGAATTCAAAATAGGTATTTCTCTTTATTCTGAAAGGGATTCTCTTTTGTCTTTCCAAATGACTTAGACTTTCATATCCATGTTCCCTGCCCCCTCTCTTTTTTTTTTGGTGGGGAAGATTCCCCTTGAGCTAACATCTGTGGCCAATGTTCCTCTTTTTTTTTTTTGTGCTTGAGGAAGACTAGCCCTGAGCTAATATCCATGCCAGTCTTCCTGTATTTTGTATGTGGGACACTTCCACAGCATGGCTGATGAGTGGAGTAAGTCCATGCTGGGATTGGAACTCACGAACCCCGAGACTTGGGGTGCACCGAACTTGAACCATTTGGCCACTGGGTCAGCCCCCTCTATGTTTCCCCTTTTACACAGAAGTCTGAAAGCCATTTTACTAAACAGAAATAGCATAATCCTTTCTGCAGAAGCCGATAAAGGGTCCAAGGGCTTTGAGGGGTAAAGATGCACTAAAAATGCCTAAGTGCTGTGGCAGACTTGGATTTCTAGAGGTGCGCTTTCTTTCCTCCTAGGGAAGTAAGTCAGGATGAAGATTTTTCAGGGTTGCAGAATTTGGCCCCGTTCACCTCTGGGAACAGTGACTCTGGTCTATCTACTTGCGGACAAAGAGGCAGACAGGAGATCCTCGTGATACTAAAGGGGCTTTTCAGCTGACCTGCCAGCTCACCGCAGTGACTCAGTATCAACTCACAGGGACGAGTTCAGACCGCTATGCCTTCACTGCTGTGTTCTATGTCCAAGTCTTGATTAGACGCACTTTTGAAATGGAATAACAAGCTCATCCACATATCAAAACGATTGCTACCTCATCTGAGGCAGTGGAGCGTAGTGGAAAGAAGGGTTTGGAGCAGGCAAAACCAGGCTTGAATATAGTTGATATTAAAATAAAATCTCCTGGCTGCAAAATAATTTACCTTCCTATTTACAGTAGTCATTTTTTTCTAATCAGTTTTAGGTCTAAAATAAGAGTGTCTTTTATATACTTAAATAATGTAGTTGTCATAAACGTTATCATACTAGTAACCACAATTATTAAAATTAGCATGTACACAAAGACTTACTGAAAGCCCTGCGTGTCGTTCTTCTGGGAAACTTCAGTGCAATGACGTGGGTTTATGAGAAGCCCGTGTGGTGGATAACCCACCCGTGGCGCAGGTGGGCTGGTGGGCTGGAAGAAAGAGGCACATCGACCAGGGGCTGAATTCCTCGGGGTTATGCCCTGAGCTTACCAGGGAGAGGTTTGATATTTCATATCAGTGTGATTTTTGTTTTTCTCTTCATCATTTTATTATTAAAATTTTAAAACGCACAAATTTAAATTTTAAAAAATTTAAAAAATTTAAAAATTTAAAATTCCACAAAAATTTAAAGAATTAGACAGCAAATTGTAGCATAGACTCACCACCTGGGTACTACTATTAACATTTATCTCTAGTTTATCATAAACTTATCTAATCTGTCTATTTCTCCCTCAATCTGTCTTATATTTAGATACATTTCAAAGTGAGCTGCAGACAATAGTACATTCAACTCTAGATACTTCAGGATGCGTATATTAAATTGCTATTAGATTAGGTTTCTTGTTTTTTATTGTCAAGTCAAATTTACATACAGTGAAACAGAAATTCAATGAGTACACCTATGTAGCTCAAATCTATATCAAGATACAAAATGTTGCTATCGACCCCCAGATTTCACCATGCCCTTTCTCAGTCAATCTCCACCTTCACCTCCTTAGAGGGAACCACCAATTTTTTTTTTCACCATAGATGAGGGTTGCCTGTTGTAGAGTTAGCATGAATGGAATCACACAGTGTGCACCTGCTTGTGTAACTCTTCTTTCACTCAGCATAATTTTTTTTAATATTCATCCATATTGTTGCATACGTAGGTAGTTTGTTGCTTTTGATTGCTGAGTAGTATGTCATTGCATGAATATACCACAGTTTGTGTATCCATTTTCTTTCTTTCTTTCTTTTTTTGAGGAAGACTAGCCCTGAGCTAACATCTGCCACCAATCCTCCTCTTTTTGCTTTATATGTGGAGTGCCTACCACAGCCATGTCCGAATCAGCGAACCCCGGGCCACCGAAGCGGAACATGTGAACTTAACCACTGTGCCACCAGGGCCGCCCCTCCATTTTCTTGTTGATTGACACCTGGGCTATTTCCAGTTTTGGGCTATTATGAATACAGTTGCTAAGAACATTCTTGTACTGGTTGGTTTACTTTGTGAGTGTGTACCTATGTTTTTATTTATCTTGAGTAAATACTTAAGAATGAAACTACTGGATCATACAGTAGGTATATATTTAGTTTTATAAGAAAACTGCTAGATCTTTTTCCAAAGTGGTTGTGTCATTTTACACTCCCATCAAAAAACATTGAGAGTTCCTGTTACTCCACATCCTTGCCAACATTTGGTGTATCTCACTTTGATGTTAATTTGCATTTCTTTGATGACTAATGATGTTGGGCACTTTGACCTACACTTATTTATTGTTCATTTATCTTCCTTTGTGAAATATCTGTTCAAATCTCTTGCCCATTTTTCATAGAGTAATTTGTCTCTTTTTTATTGAATTATAGGAGTTCTTTATATATTCTGAATACAATTTTTTTGGTCGGATATATGTTTTGTGATTGTTTTTCTCCAGGTTGCAGCTTGTCTGTTCACTTTTCTAATAGTGTCTTATGATGAAGATTAGCTTTTAAATTTGATGCAGAACAATTCATCATTTTTTTTTCTTTTATAGGTGTTTATATCTGTGTCCTAGCTAAGAAATCTTTGCCTACCACTCAAGTTGTGAAGACATTATCCTATTTTCTTCCAGAAGCTTGGTAGTTTTATGTTTTCCATTGAAATCTAAGATTATTTTTTGGTGTGGTATGAGATAGGAGTCAAGGTTCTTTGTTCTTTTTTCCTACATGGACATTCAGTTTTTCTAATACATTTGTTGAAAAGCCTTTCCTTTTGCCATTAGATTGGATTTCTCCCAATTAAATGATTATATAAGTATAGTTCTATTTCTGGACTTTCTTTTCTGATCTGTTGATACGTTTATCTATTCGTATGCCAGTACCATACTGCTTTAATTAATGTAGTTTTATAGTAAACCTTGAAATCAAATATCTAAGTCCTCCAAGTTTGTTCTCCTTTTTTCAAGAGTGTTTGTAAATTTAGGTCCTTATCATTTCCAGGTAAATTTTAGAATCAGCTTGTCAATTCCTATAAAAAAGACCTGGTGAAATTATGATTGGGATTGCACTAAATTTGTGGATCAATTTGTAGATAATTGGCATCTTAAAACATTGCATTTCAAATCCATGAGCATGATATATTTCTTCATATATTTAGATCTTTTAAAATTTTTCTTGGTAATGCTTTGTAGTTTTCAGTGTACAAGTCCTACATGTTTTAAAAGTTTATTCAGAAGTATTTTATGTTTTTGATGTTATTATGAAAGAAATATTTTAAAATTTCACTTTTTCTTTTCTTTTTTTTGCTGAAGAAGATTTGCCCTGAGCTAATATTTGTTGCCAATCTTCCTCTATTTTGTATGTGAGCCACTGTCACAGCATGGCCACTGATAGATGAGTGGTGTTAAGTCTGCTCCTGGGAACTGAACCTGGGCCGCTGAAGCAGAGCACGCCAAACTTAACCACTAGGCCACCAGGGCTGGCCCTAAATTTCGTTTTATAATTGCTGCTAGTATATAAAAATACAACTAATATTTGTGGATTGACCTTGCATCCTGCAATCTCGCTAAACTCATTTATTTGTCCAAGTAGTTATTTTTTTGTAAATTCCTTAGGATTTCCTACGTAAGCATTCATGTCTACACAGAAGTTTTACTCCTTCCCTTTCAATCTGTTTGGATTATTTCTATTTCTTGTTTTTTCTTGCATTGGTTAGGACCCAGTAAAATGTTGAATAAAATTGGTGAGAGGCGGCAGCTTCCTTGCTTCATACCCCATCTTTAGGCAGAAACCATTCAATATTTCACCATTATGTGTGGTATTAGTCTAGGTTTTTTTTCTATGGATGCCCTTTATCAGGTTGAGGAAATACGCTTTTATTTCTAATTTTCTGAGTTAAAAAAAAATCACAGTCATGCTTAGCTCGTCATTTCATTTTTTTTTTGATCCTTGGAGATAATCTTGCAGTTTTTCTCCTTCATTCTGTCAATATGGTGAACTACACTCATAGGCATTTTTTTGAAAGTTAGATTAACCTTGTATTTCTGGGATAAATCTCACTTGGCTATGATGTAACTTTTTTTGATAAAAACTGTTCCTCTATATTCATGAGGGCTATTTGTAAATTTCTTTTCATGTAGTGTCTTCATTAGGTTTTGGTATCAGGTTATGTTAGTCTCACAAAGTGAATTGGAAAGGGTTTTCTTTCCATTTTCTATAGTAGTTTGTGTAGGATTGGTATTAATTTTTCCCTGAAATGTTTGATATAATTTACCAGTGACGTTATCTGCACCTATAGCTTTCTTTGTGGAAATGTTTTTGATGACATATTTAATTAGGGTTTCTCAACTGTGGCACTATTGACGTTTTAACTGGACAGTTCTTTGCTGTGGGAGGCTGTCCTACGCATCGCAGGCTGTTTAGGATCAGCCCTGGCCTCCAGCCCCCAGACGCTAGTCGTTTTCCCTCATGTTGCTGTGACATCCAAAATTGCCAAACGTCCCCTGGGGAACAAAATCACTCCTGGCTGAGAATTATATTTGATATATACTTAATATATGTCCTAAGGTCATGATTTTTCTTTTAATACCTTTTCTAATATACATATTTAAATCTATAAATTTCCTTTTGACACTATCTTAGCTGCATTCCACAAATTTTGATATATTGTATTTTCATTATCATTTGCCTAGGAATATTTTCTAATTTCCCATGTGACTTCTTCTTTGGCCCATGGGTTATTTAAATGCGTTTTTAAAAAATTTCCAAATATTTTGGCATTTTCTAGATATTATAGTATTACTGGTTTGCAATTTAATTCCATTGTGAGAGAATATACTCTGTAAGATTACCATCTTTTGATGCATATTGAGTCTCATTTTATGGACCAACATTTGGTTTTTCTTGGTGGACATACCATGTTCTCTTGGGGAAAAAAAGCAAATTTGATAACTGTTGGATGTAGTGTTCCATAAACATTAATTTGGTTAAGGTGGTTGATAGTGTTGTTAAGGTCTTCTATGTATTTACTTATTATTTTTCTCTAGTTATTCTATTAATTTCTGAAAGAGGGGTAATAAAATCTAACAAAGATTGTGAGTTTATTTCTCCATTTAATCCTCTTGACTTTTGATTCATGTGTTTTGAATCTCTGTTATTAGGTACATATACATTTATAATTCTTACGCCTTCCTTATAAATAGATCCTTT
Organism: Equus asinus; assembly: GCF_041296235.1. NCBI lineage: Eukaryota > Metazoa > Chordata > Mammalia > Perissodactyla > Equidae > Equus > Equus asinus. Next base: position 52,425,463 of record NC_091809.1, read on the forward strand.
TATCACTGTGAAATGTCCCTCTTTATCTCTGACCCTACTGTTTGTTTTGAAGTCTACTTTATTTGTTAACGTAGCCGTTATATATAGCTTATGCTTACTGTTTGCTCGGCGGTATTGGTGTTCCTTTGTAAGTAGAAATAATACTATAATATTTTATATTTATAGTGCATTATTTATGAAGAGATTTAGCTTCTGTGCTCTCCTCTGATCTCCACAGCGATCTTAAAGGAAAATGATGCTATTATCTCCATTTTATAGAGATGAAACTGAGCCGCAGGACTTACGTGACATTTCCAAGAGCACAGTGGTTAGTGAGGACCAGAGCCTGGTTTCTGTCTTACCTCAGTGCTTGGCTCTTGGCCATTAGGATATACCGTTCTTCATAGATTAGGTGGAAGAAGAATTGGAGGGATCCAGCATGGTCTGTCAAGGGAAAAGTGAGGACAAATGTAGGAAGCGTATGTGGAGAAGGTGGTTCATTTTCTATCATCTAAAGACACGGATGCTCACAGTTCCTTTCCAGGGCTCAAGATTGACTCTAGAGAAAAATCTTTTGCTTATAAAGATGGTGAGACATTGTCACCATAGGGCAAATGGAATCATCAAGATCTCTGAGTATCACAGGAGAGGCTGGGCTGTGAACATCACTATCACGACACACACCTGATGAACAGCAGTTATTAGTCTTCATTATGTTATATGTAGTACAATTCAGCCTGGAGGCAGAGGGATGAATAAGATGATCACTGTTTGGCTGCCAGCCCTAAGGTTCCATGAGTCCTTCTCATGGAAGCCACAAAGAAGCTGATGTCTCAAGATGCCACTCACCTGGGGAAACTGATCTTGCCTGAAGGAGCCCTACTTTGCTTCTCATCGGGCAGTCTAAGCCCCAGGTGGCTAAGCTGTTGGTCCTCCTGGGGCTTGGCCACTCCAGCTGGATCCGGGAGCTCCACTATGCAAATACCAATTACGAGTTTGTATTTGTGCTGACCTCATCTTTTGCTTTTAAACCTCCAATGCCCCCCAGAAGGGAATCTGTCTAGGGAATTTGGATAATAGTTTTTGGTTGGTTGGTTGTTTTTTATTTGTTTTTTGTTCAAGTGGTGAATTTTATAACTCATAGACATGAACTTGTGATTGTATTAAATGTTCCCAGCTTTGTTACAGTGATTTTTCTAACAAAAAATACTCTTTCGGGGCTGGCCCAGTGGTGCAGTGGTTAAGTGCGCATGTTCAGCTTCAGCAGCCCGGGGTTTGCCGATTCGGATCCTGGGTGCGGACATGGCACCGCTTGGTAATGGCCATGCTGTGGCAGGCATCCCACATATAAAGTAGAGGAAGATGGGCACGATGTTAGCTCAGGGCCAGTCTTCCTCAGCAAAAAGGAGGATTGGCAGCAGTTAGCTCAGGGCTAATCTTCCTCAAAAAAAAACCAAAAACAACTCTTTGCCTTTGTTTGCCACCTAGTCCATGTTGCTTCAATCACTTGCTGTTTCTGAAAGAAGCTGTGAACCATCCTGCCTCTGTGTCCTTGACATTCCCTTCCTCTCCTGTGGACTCACCTCCAATGCTCAGTTCCAATACCACCTTCTCTGAGAGACTCTCACCATCTGGTCAGAGGTAGTCAATGACTCTGAGCTCCCAAGGCCCACTGAAGGAATTCTCCTACCTCTAATGAGCCCCAAGGATCCCCTGGAGGAAATGCATTCCCCTTCAGGAGGTATGAGGACACTGGGATTGGACTTCAAACTCACTGTAAAGACAAATCCGCCGGATGAGTTTTGTGCCTGTAACACCAGCCCTGAGCTGTCACCCTCTGCTCATCAAGTGGTCATGTCCTGAGAAACGAAAGTCTTTGAACTGATCAGCGGTGTCTATTTTCACTCTATAGCTGGATGGAAAGGGTTAAGCAGTTAGGCAATCCCCCTGTGGCTTGGTAATTTCTGGAGAATCCTGGCACAAGTAATTTGCATAATGCAGACTTATCTCTTGGATAATACAGTGCCCTGCAATCCCAATGCAAATGAACTCCAGTTGTATTAACCTCTCAGGCTTGGGGGCTGTTTTTGACCATTCCTGGGAGCCCTTGCAGGAGATCACCCTTGCCCTCTCTAGCCACAAGGACAGCAATAGTGCAGACAGCACTTCCTATGTCTGGGGTGAGAATTCTCCTGGAGGTGACTCTCACCAACGTCTCACAGTAACTTCAGCAGTCTGGCTCTGTGACTTACCGAGAGCATGACCTAAGAGGTCAGACAGATCTACTTTCAAATTCTGGTTCTATCACTTAGTGGCCATGTGACTAAGGACAACTTGCTTGGTAGACCTCTACCCTAACTTCTCCACCTATAAAATGGGTCCTCAAAGGGTTGCCATGGAGATTAGATAAGATAATATAGTATATGCCAAGCACTTAGCCTAGAGCCTGGCGTCTTGAGTGATTGGTGGCTGGGGTGACAATGAAGAAGACAACGTGATCTCTCAGAGATTCCTCTCTGAAGCCTATGGGATCTGATGCCAAAACATTCTCCTTTGAACAGAAGACCATCTGCAGTCTTCTAGAGACATGTGGTCCCCTCTCAGTGAACTCTGGAATTCCATCAGGGGGTGACCAGTGGCCCCTCCCTTATGGGAATCCCCATCCCCTTAGGTAGTCTGCCACTTGTCGAGAGGTGGAAGTGATGACACTGAATCAGAGATCCTACCAGAAAAGTCTAAGGACACTGTGCACGCAGGAAACTGAGTCCTGTGCATTTGTGTTCTGATCAGATTCACATCTCTGCTAGGGGGAGCAGAAACCTCTGGCTCACATCTGCAGAGCAGGGCCCCCACCTGAGGCAGTTACAAGAGCCAACCTTCTGAGTACCTACCCCTCCATATCTGTTGTGATCCTGCCATCAGAAGCCCTCCTTGCGAGGAAGACCCTGACTGCCTCTGTCAACAAGGAGACTTAGAGTGTGGGGTCACCCTCTCTTCATCTCCAGGGAGATAGTCATATTCTAATCCTGTCCCTTTAGCTGGGGGAGTGGAGAGGACAGGGGTCTTGAGCAGGGACCCAGGATGTTCCCAGAGAAGACACACTGAAGAGGCCAGGGTCCTGGATAGCACAGAACAGTCTGAAGGACCCATGTGATGAGGAGAACTGGGCAAGCTGGGCTGGAGGATAACATCTGCCCCTTCACAACTTCACTTCGGCTGGTCTTTCCTCTAGGTCACGGACTCTTAGGTCCCCCCAGACCAGCAGACCCCACTGAGCCCTGGGTTTGAAGGGCCTGGATTTGGTCAGCAGCCTCAGGCACAGGGATCAGCTCCCAGCCTCCTATCCCTCCCAATCCCCATTCCCCCCACCCCTGCAAGGTAACCTGCTGGTGGAAAGTTAATGAGTGATCTATTGAATCCCACAGGTGACATGCCTGCTCTTTACTCCCAAAACGCAGATGGCTGAAGGAGACTTTATTTTAGGGCTTAACTATTTGAAAAACTTATTTTGCTGAGGAGTATGGGTCTGGATTTTATGTATCTTAGAGCAGTTTCTTTGCAGAGATGACTCATGAGGGACTCTCGGGCATGTGGGGTGGGAGATCGATTCGGCCTTGCGCAGCTTCTCAGGGACCAGGCTTCCCAGGAGTCAAGATAAGGCAGGTAGAGCTCTTGTCAATATTTAATCAGGATACACAGGAGTCGGCTCTGTAAAGGCAACACTCAGGGCTGTGTTTGTAAACTCTGACTAGTTGCCAAGGGAAGTATTAGTTCCTGCCACGTTTGAAGGGCAAGATTACAGAGTTCTTTTTTTCCAAAGTCAGTCGCAGGAATTCAGATGAATACACTGTGCTGTGTGACACCCCCCAGACCCTTACATCTTTAATAGCCCTGCTGGGGTTCTGTGTCTGTGCTGGTAGGGCCAGAGCCTGCAGCTCTAGCCCTCACTTTTTGTGAAAAGGCCCCCTGTCCTCCTGACTGGACCTTCCCAGGCCCCCTCCTCATTGCCCTGACCTACTCTGTCCACCTTCTCTGCTCAGCCAGTGCTGAGCAGGTCACCTGAGCAATGGCCTTACAGGAAGGAAGAAATTCTGTCTTTAAGTCTTTGTATTTGCCCTTTATTATTTCCAGATGACTCATCCTAGGGATTTGGTCTCCCTAGGGTGAATTCCTGCCCTCAGAGCTAAGGGGCTCCTCTACGTTGGGGGTGTTAGTTGCTTTGGGGCTGAGCTGTGTGTCCTGGCCTGGCTTCCATAACATTCTCTGATCTCAACAGACAAGTCCTACCCACCTTGTCCTCTACCCAGCTCTCCTTTGGATATCACTTGCCCTTTCATTTCTTCTCCCAGTGTGTGTGTGTGTGTGTGTGTGTGCATATGTGTAGGGTTTGGGGCAGTGCATGAGCTCTTGATATTTTCCTGATGGAAATCCTGGAGTTGCGATGGGATATTTAGTACTCCCCAACAGATCTCTTCCAGCTCCATGGCATAAATCACAGTTTCTCACAGCTCTTTAGGAGCAATAAAAGTTGCCAACAGTTATTGATTGCTATTCACGCTCTAGATAGAGGGTTAAGCACTTTATCCATTAGCTCATTTAATTCCTCGCTACATCCTCTGAGCTAAGTGTTATTATCAACTTCATTTTATAGATGAGGCGAAAGAGACACAGAGAGGTTAAATAACTTATTTAAAGCCACACAGATATAAAGTGATCAAGCCAAGATGGAAGCCAAGATCTGCCTGAGTCTACACTGCATTCTTTGCCACCATATGCTAGCATTTCTCTAATGTAAAGAAATAAAACAACCTTATTTTAAATTTATTATAATTGCACAAGTAACACATGAATACACTATTCTTGTGAAAAAATTAAAACTGTTCAGACAAAGTTGGAATGCCCTTTGATCAACATCCTCTTTTTTTGCCCCTTTTCCTCATTCAATGGGTAATTATTCTCAGTTTGGTTAATATACTTTCAGACCTTTTCCTACATATTTACATATCTGTAAATACATGCGTAGAAAATGTGAGAATCATTTGCTGTTCAGCAATACATGGAATCATGCTGATAAGCATCATTCTGTAGCTGCTTCTTTCACTTCACAATATATCTTGACTCTCTTTCCATGTACGTGTAAACAGATTCATTCATTCCTGTCTACCACTGCCTAGAATTTCATATTATGGGTATATACTATAGTTTTCTGGATTTTATTTTTCATTCTCCAATTGGTGAACATTTGAGATGTTATCAAATTTCCATTATCACAATGTTTCCACCAAGATCCTTGAACATAGCTCCCTGTGCACTTTTGTGAGTGTTTTTCTAGAGCAGAGGAAGTAGAATTGCTGTGTGATAGAGTATGCAAATTTTAATAGATATGGACAAATGATCCTTCAAAGTGGCCATGCCAATAAAAAACTTTTTAACAATTGTTACACACATGTTGGGGAAAGATGCCATCTCTCTAGGAAGGATGGCACAAGAGAAAATGGGCTTAATCAGCAGTAGGACACACACACAGGCAGCAGGCAGCGAGTAATGGGAGCTGTGGCTTCACAGCCTTCTGGCTGGGCAGGTGCCAATCTCTCTGAGCCTCAGTGTTCACATCAGCAAAGTGGAGACAACAATCTCACTAACTCAGAGGGCTATCGTGAGGATTAACTGAGATGATACAGGAAAGGCTCACAGCATGTGACCATGTGCATACAAAGCACTTGATGACAGTTATCATTAGCTACACGGGAAGGAAGTCAAGACAGGGAATGTTCAGGGCTGCCTTTCCTGGAAAATCTTTAGGGACAGTAAGTCCACATCTGGGTTGGACCCGGATGCTGTCCTCTAGAAGCAGAAGACTGGATGACAGGGCACTGATGTCCAGCCAAGATAAAAGCAGAGCTAGAAGTCGAAAGCCAGGACCTGGATTTTGACAGGCCAGCCTAGGAGAGGTGGAAGGCTATACAGCATGCACGTTCATTACCTTTTAATGAAAATTAAAAATTCACAAGAAATGCTTTTGATATTTTTGCTTTTGAAATAGCCTAACTTTTTAGCTCTAACGTCTTTAACATTCTGTGTGGCAATTTCGCAGGATTTTAGGCCATCAAGGCAATGCCAGTACAGTAGCAGTGCTTTCATTTGGTTTTATTTTCCTATCAGCATAGCATAGCCATCTTGGCTTTGATCTTCACTTGATGTGAGGAACCTTGAAAAAATTGTGGAACTGGTTTAAGTCCCAAACCTTGTAAAAACTGGATGATATAATATCAATAAGAAAGGCTAATGCTGAGGCTGGCCCTGTGGCCAGGTGGTTAAGTTCGTCTGCTCTGCTTTGGTGCCCCGGGGCTCACCGCCTCGGATCCTGGGTGCAGACCTACACATAGCTCATCAAGCCATGCCGTGGCAGTGTCCCACATAGCAGAACTAGAATGACTTACAATGAGGATATACAACTGTGTACTGGGGCTTTAGGGAAAAAAAAATAAAAAGAGGAAGATTAGCAACAGACGTTAGCTCAGGGCTCATCTTCCTCACCAAAAAGTATACCTTAAAAAGAAAAAAAAGAAAAGAAAAGCTAACACTTATGGAACATTTAAAATGTACCAGATATTGTGCTAATTAATCACTTTAGGTATGCTACTAGGTTAGTATCTAATTTAATGTGCACAATAAGTAGAAGTAGGTGGTAGTCCTCGGAGGCAAATCTGGGTTCAGATCCACTAGCAGTGTGGTCTTGGGCAAGAGACCTAGTGTCTCTATTGCTCAGAAAGTTTTGTTGAGAAGGGTAATGGACTGATATACAAGACTCTAGAAACAGCCCATGGGCTCTCGGCATGAGAGGGCCCCTCCCTGACCATGATGGGAGGAAGGAGGGGAACAAGTACTAGACTCAGGGTAGAATGCCCCCCACTGGGTACCACTCTAGTTGTAGGACTGAGGTGGGCCTGGAAGCTGGGGAGGCAGAGCCCTCGTGTCAACCTAGGCAAATATAACCGTGAAAGTGGCAACTGACGCCAAGTGCCAGGCTGGGCCCAGCTCTCCTGAGGAGTGGCCTTCTTTTGGGCCTGGTAGATGAGACCAGTGTTGGCAATCCTTGGCTTGAGAGGAAGCAAAGGGGGTCATACATTCCTGACCTGCTTCTTGGAAGTCTTCATGGTGATCTGATACTGGCATGGCAGATTGGGTCTGGAATCAGAGCTCTTGAATCCTTACGAACTTCTTAAAACCACCATCTCCCCATCTCCATCCTTCCCCACGCCCAACTCCATTGTGCCAAAAGATTGCCCAAGGCCTAGTCCATCTTTTTCTAGCTTCTAAACCCTGCTGAAACCCAAGATGGGAATTCCACAGGAGGGACAGTACATTAACATTTTGGCATCTTGGAGCTCATCAGAGCTGGTTTTCTGTCACATGGGAATGCTGAGAACAGGGCAGTGAGAGAGTGGGACACCAGAGAGGCAAGTTTTGATGGTAGAGAGGTTTGGAGACTTGCCCTGGGAGGGCAGGCCTAAGCATGGTGCAAAAGAGAGAGGGAGACAGAGACAGAGAGAGGAGAAGTAAAGAGGTTCTGAAGAAAATCTTTGCACTTGTGACCATCTCTGTCTTGGTGACCTGGTTGTCTCCCCCTTCACCTTGGGACTATGAAGTTTGTTCTCCCTTCTTGGGACGTGACAACTGTCATTCTGTGCTCACCAGGCAGCCTGGAAGGTGGGATGGGAGCACTGTCCTCTCAAGTACCTCTTGGAAACTCTTGTTTCCTGAGAGGGCAGGGTATGGGGAGAGTTGGTCACAGGAAGACAGGTCTCTCTGGGCATCAGATACTCTTTACCTGCAGGAACCTGCTGTCCCCAGTGCCCTTCGACTAGCAGTTGGCACATCACCATCTTTAAAGGGAAACCATTTCTTGTGGGATTTGCTTGGGCCTCAGCTTCCCTCTCCAAAATCAACACAGACAGTTTTCTAGCCAGGGTGTGGGTGATGGAGTGCAGGACGGGGAGCCCTGAGTCTGGAGTGAAGTAGTTGGGTGACCTTGGGCAAGTCTCTGTGCCTGTGGAGTGACAGGCTTGCCAGCTGTAAGGGTGGGAAGTGTCAGCTCGCAGTGCAGGAGGTCGAAGAGCACGGAGCAGTTTTGGCAGAGAAGGTTTGCCTCTTCCTTGGTGAAATTAACAAACATCCTCTTTACACGAAATTGCATCCCTAACAGGTCCTAAAGCAAAGCTAGTGAGTTGGAGGGTCCCATGCAGTGTGAAGAGCTTCTGAGTTTCCAGGTCTCCGTTTTTCCAGGAGTACTCTTTCTAGGGGGAACAACTGTCCCAGTTTGCCCAGGGAGAAGGGAGGGCAAACCAGGACAAGTGGGTGATCTTAACTATTCCCCAAACTCTTTTTCCTGAGGCCTAGGGCAAGACCCTTCTGCCACTTGGTCTCAGGCTGAGTCCAAACCCTGATGTCCTTGGCTTTGACCTACTGGAGTCCAGCAATGGACCCGAGCAATTTGCTTTTCTTTCCCATGATGTCTTACCCTTGGTGTCATTCTCTCCTCTGTGTTTCAGCAATCCCATCCCCCTTACCCACTCTGAGAGTCAGGCAGTCTTGGATTTCAACACTTGGGTGGGTTATTCGACCAATTATTCACATCTGATCAGCACAAAATGACACATATTGCATTCTTATCAGGCGCCAGGCAATATGCTAAGAACTTTACATGTCATAACTCATTATTCCTCACAGCAACTCCATGAGATATCCTTGTTAACTGTATTATCAGGCATTATTATTATCTGTATTAGAGTTCTCCAGAGAAACAGAATCAATAGGATTTGCATATATATATATATATATATATATATATATATATATAAAGAGAGAAATATTTTAAGAAATTGGCTCATATGATAAAGCAGGCTGGGAAACCCAAAATCTGCAAAGTGGGCCTGCAGACTGGAGACCAGGAAAGAACTGATGAGTATGGATACTGAGGCACAGAGGGGTGAAGTAACTTGCCCAAGGGCACATAGCAGGAAGAAGAGGAGACAAAATTTGAACCCGGGCAATCTTTTCTTCAGAACCCGTGTCCCAAACTACCATAGTAAATGGTCTTTATAATATAAGGATATTACTGCACTTATTACCTTGCTGAGTTCTTGGAGGATAAAAAGAGATGTGTTCTATTCACAGTGACAGTGACTGGCAAAGAGGAGACACTCAGTATTTGCTGATTCCCTTCTCCCTTTTCCCTTGTTATTAAAAATGAGGCACGTGGCCACAGACAGGCTGGTGACTGTTACTATTAGACTCAGATCCTTCAGCACTCCTGAGGAAAGGATTTTTAGCCAGGGGAGCATGTGTCATAGGTGTGTATGCAATGTTGAATGGCTCGCGGAGGTGGAGATGCTGGCCAGGCCGCCTGCATTCCTCTGTGTGTGTTCAAGCCAGACTGGGGCCAAGCCCTCAACAGGCCAGGAGCCTGGAGAGAGATAACAGGGCCTGGAGATGACCTGTAAAGTCCAGAGCCCTGCAGCCAGTAGGGAGATAGGGGTTGGCTGGCTTCAGGGCCCTTTATGAGCCTGCCCTTTGTCCTGGACTGAGGTCTTGGCACGCACCCTGCCCCTGTGTCTGCTGCTAGGCGCCAAGTGTTGTTGTAAGGACATGGAACCCGTCTGATGGTGATCCCTGAGGCCACCTCACCTGGTCCTCCACCCAGTTATCGTTCCGTCTGACCTGAGACCCAGCGATTGAGCTGCCCGGCTGTGGTATGTGCAGGAGATGCTTTTGCTGCGGGTCGCTCGTGCTGGCCCCTGTTGGCTTTCGAGGGGAAGCCACCAAGGGCAATGAGGTGAGCTCTGGGCTCAGCAGGCCTAGGCTTAAATCCTGACTCCATTCACTAACTGTGGCATTGGTCAAATCCCATTACCTCTCTACACCTCAGTTTCTTCATCTATAGATTGGGGATAATACGACTGATCTCTGAGCTGGTGGTTCAGTTCAAGGTGCTCACATATTTCAAAGGGCTTGACATAAAACAAGAGCTCCTTTCTTCTTGTTTCTCCCTGGAATCACTCTTTGTCTGATTAAGACGTTGGTCCTGAGGCCACCTGACAATCTGCTCTGTCTTCCTTGAGTCTACAAGTGTCAAGGAGAGTCCAAAGCACCTTGGGTTGGCCCCATGCTTGGAGCCTGGGCTTAGAGTGACTGACAAAGCCAGGCCAGGCTCCCCGTCCAGCAGTCTTGGGTGGGGAGGCCAGACTTGGCTGAGACCCAGATGGTGGCGACAGTCTCCCTGCAGGAAAAGCACCCCAAACGACTGGGGTGGATTTCTTCTACGGTTATATCTCCTGGGAACGAGTCCTGGCTGGCTTCGATTGATTTTTTTTGGCTTTTAAGTTATAGCACATGGATTTCTGGATTTCACAGCCCTCTAGCCAATATGCAAATAGTTTTAATTTGAGGTGTAACAGACAGGTGGAATTAACACTCAAAAGCCGGCAGTTTCTTGGTAGTTTCTGCCATAAAGCTGATCACTAAAAGCAAAATTATTCTTTCCTGTAGAAATAGTCTGGGTGTCTTTCATCTTGTGGTCCTTTTAGGCTGTGGTATTGAAGAGGAAAACATTTAAGCAGAAAGCTCTAAGAAGAAGGAATTTTTTTCACTCCTTTTGGATATGACACGTTGTTTTCTTCGTGTGGGTTTAGCAGGAGTAGGTTGGGGGCTGTTGTCTGAGTGACAGTTGGGTCAATCTTGGATCAGAGAGGCAGAGGCCAGGTAACTCTGGGCAGCCCCCCAGAACTTTTTTCCATCCTTCCTTGTCTATTAGTTCTCTTTTCTTTAACTCCTTGTGGGTTTTTTTTTTCTAATGGGACACTCTGGTCCAGTAGAAGAGACATTGACTAAATAACTGGGATTAAGATAATGGTTAAAAGCATGAGCTTTAGAGTGGGACTGATGTGGACTCAAATCCTGATTTTTTTCCACTTCCTGTCCTGTGACTATGGGTTCTTCATTTTACCACACTAAGACTTGGTTACCTGTAAAATGGAAATGAAAATAGCACCTGCTTCATTTTGCCAGGATGAAGTACATAATTATGTAAATCATACAGTACAGCCAGCAGAAGGTTTAAGTCTTTGTTTAATGTATTATCAGCAAACTTAGGAGCTCTAACCCACCAGCAACTGATGAGTCACATTGTGGTTCCAAGCCGTGTGAAGTGCTCCGTGGGGAGGCGAGAGAAAGATGGGTCTTATTTCTTGGCTCTGAGGAACTCTGGGAGGAACAAGACTTACACATGATGAGTTAAACAGATCTAAGCCAGAGTTTCATAAAATGCTCAGTTGAATGAGGCAAATGATAAGAGGAACTGAAATACAGGGAAGAGAGGCCATCATGAGAAGTGAGAAGTTGCCTAGCCTTTACTGAGCACTTACCGTGTACTGGCTTCCGAGGAGTGGACCCTCAATCCTTGCCATGGGAGGTGGACATATTTACCCCTGTTTTATTCACAAAAGGACACAGATGCTCAGAGACATGTAATAACCAGTCCAAGGTCATATAGCTAGAATTGGCTAGAGCTGGCACTGGAATCTGTAGGATGGAGAGCAGGCTCAAGCTGCCCTTGAAAGGGTACAGAGAGGCAGAAGTCAAAGGGGAGCACTGTTCCTAGGTTTGCTGCCTTATGGAGCTATGGAACTGAACCATGCTAGGACAACACTAGGAGTACTGTCTGGGGCAAGAGGAGGCCCCCTTGGGCACCCCACTGGGCTTGTCATGCTTGGCAGGCTGTGGGCATCAGCGTCAGCCAGTCCTGGCAGGTAGAGACCACATACGGCTTCTGCCTTGCCACAGCCCAGCAATGAAACCCGACACGTGTCTTGGCCACACAAGGTGCCAGGTATTTGACTTCTTATCGGGCTGGGCACATTCCATGGCCAAGTGGTCACCTGGGTTGCCTCTGTCAGGGTAGATCCACTTGGGGCCGTGTGTGCATTTGCATTGCTGCCTGCCTTGAGAGTTTTGCATTTTTGAGAGTCCGGCCTGGCTACTGGGGGGCGGGCGTGCTGGGTGTGCTGCCCTGGTTGCTGTCCTTAGCAGCAGGGAGACGGATGGCATCCTGGGACAAGCATGGTTCTGGTGTAAGAGGACCTGGATTTGAATCCCGCCCACCTTTCTTCGTTGTATGACCTTGGGCAGGTCACTTCACCTCTCTAGGCCTCAATTCCTTTTCCATAAATAGGAATGGTAAAAAATGCTTACCTTCAGTTTCATTTTGAATATCAAATATGATAAAGAGCCTGAATCACCTTGCTAGGTGCTCCATAAAATTAATAATCATTATTTTTAATGACCTTAGCTGCTTCTGAAACATAGAGTTCTGAGCTCTAGACTAGTACTCAGAGGAGAGTGGGCAGCGATGAGTACGAGAATGGATCTGAGGCTGCCATGGTATCTTGCTTGTTCAGACTTGGAGGAGCCCTATCTTCAAATCCTAAGCTGTGCGAAGGAATTAGAGCTGAGTTTGAGCTTGTGGAAATGCTGCACTTCACCAGATGCTCAGAAAGGGCTGTGTGGTTGTGATAAAACTTTGCCCCTAAAATGTCTCTCCTGGGCTGAAACTGGGCTTGAGGAGAGTTTCGCTCAAATCTGTTGTCCAGTTAGGAACAATAGCAATCGCGATGTGCAAATGCATGTGTGCGTTTCTCGTCCACGGTAGCCAGGGCTTAGTGGAAAGAGAACACTATGTGTCAGATGCACTCTGCGTTTAAACTGCAGCTTGCTACCGTGTGATGTGGGGCAAGTTCCTTTACTTCGCTCTGCCCCTTTTTCATGTCAGGAGGGCTGTGTTCTTTTACTCCTTTCTTTCCCTTGGCATCTACAAGAGCCCTGTGAAGTTGACGTTATTATGATTATTATTATGGTGAGCAAACAACCCCAGATCACTGAGTGATTTTCCCAAGATCACTTGTCTAAGAAACCTAGAGTGAGAATGAGGTATTACACCAGGATCGAGCCTCATGTGTTGAAAATCTCATCCAGACCCACCCTGGGACCCTCTCAAAGAAGTTCTGGGCCAGGGGTCCAGTTTGAGACCTTGAACTCTTCTTCTGGCTTCCTAACCACTGTGCTTTTCCAGACTAAATTTCTGTTCTCTGGTGATACCAACTGGATATTTGCATAGTGTATCTCTGAGAACAATCTCAGGACAGAACTCTGACGTTTTATGAGAAGTTGGCTGATTATATGAGGCACCATTAGTCTGCAGCCATGGAGCAGATAGGGTAGACTGACTCTTTCAGGGGGTTGTAAAAATTCTTTGGATGGTTATTGCCAAAAAAGGTCTAAAATGGACTGCAAGGTGTTTCTCCAGAGACATTTTTTGGGAGGGTAGGTCCGGCTTTATGGAGAGTCACTAAAGAATAGTCTAGATGGTCCTGGGGTTTTGATTTTGATCAATTCAGTCTGAAGTCAACTTTAGTCTCAAAAATCAGGTCAACCAGCCTACAGCTCCAACGCCCCAGTCAGGTGAACACAATGAGGGGTCAGGTGAGAGGGTGGAGGGTAGCTCTGGTTAATTCAGGGTTCCCTTCTGAGTTTCAAGAAGTGGAATGACCCCTTAGGGGTGGCAGACCTGTGGATCAAACAAGAATTTTATTTTCCTCCAGCAAATGAAGGAAAATTCACAGTGGTTGGAAAAAAAAGCCACAGAAGCTGTGGCTTTTGTGGATGCAACCTTAGCACTGTTTTCTCCACTTGGCCTTGTCCTTGTTAGCAGGAGCACGTGGAAGCTGATTGCCACAAGGCGCCAGGGAGGAAGAGGGGTTGCACGAGGAACTGCACTAGGCCAGGAGGCACAGATTTCTGCAAATCAGGTTGCGGGTGAGTCAGAGACTTCCACTTAATCTTAGCCTGCCCAGCTCCCAGCTTGGAGAGTCAGGTACAATCGCTGATCCACTTGGGACATGAGGTTGGAGAAAGAGAAGCAGGTAATCGTTGCATGAGTCAGGCCCAGAACTGGGGATACAGTGGTTCCATTGGCAGTTCTGGAGACATCTGACTGGGGCTCCGGAGCTGACTGACCCCTTAGTGTCAACCCTCTACCTCCTGCTGGATACCATTCCCCCAGCACTACAGCTATAAGTGAAAGGACTAGAGGACAAAGAGAACTTATCAAAGTCTTCCTGGCAGAGAAGTTAACCCAATTCTGCCCTTCCCAGTATGACAAGCTGCTAAAATCCATCAGATTTCTCTTTGGGTGTTTCTCTCTTCTTCTTGGCTTATGTGGTAAGATGCTTCCTTTTCCTGGAGGAGTCAGGAAGCATCCCACTGTGGATGTTCTAGCATCCTCACGCTTGTTCTCTTTCTTCTGGATCAGCATTTGTGACATATTCCTGGAATAGAATCCTTACTTTGTTCCTTCTTTTCCTTTCCTCCCCTCATTTTCCTCTTGCTGTCTCTCTTCTTTCCTATAACTTCCTCAGCTCCTTCACTTTCCTCTTCTTCTTCCATCTCTTTCTCCTTCCTTTATTTATATACATTAATTTTGCTCCCTACCTCTGACAACCTTGCTCCCTTAACAGAACTGTGGGCTCCCTGAGGCCAGGGACCGTATCCTAAACTTGCATCCCACCTGTCATATGCAGGGATTTTCTTGAAACATTTGTCAGTGTGGTTCTCAGTGAGGCTGTGTGCCCCCTGGCCTGTTACAATGCTGCAGAGACCACGGCTGGAGCACTGCCCTTCCTCCCCAAGCCCTCCTGGGCCACTTTCTTTGGCTGTGGCTCTAGCTACTGCTCGGGCAGCTTTGGTAGCTGATGGTTGCCTGTCTCTGCCCTGGATGTCTCATCCTATCCTCAGCCCAGTGTCATATCCTCAGCTCCTTGTTTCTGCCACACAGACTCTTTTTCAGCAGAAGATGAGGTCTTGGACATCAACTAGGCAAGTCTGGAGCTCCCCCTTCTCTGCATTTCTTTATGCCTCTGCTGGCAACAAGAATTCTTAGTGGCTGGAAAAGCTAAAAAATATCTGAGCCTTAAGTTTCTGACTCAGCCTGTCTGAAAAAATAATGCAAACAAAATCAAAAACAAATTTGCTGAACTCTATTCATAGGATTTTATTGCAGACAAGTGTATATCATTATCCAGATGAGAAGGGTGAAATTTTGGCTTTTCGTTACTAGGGACTGTGACCACAAGCAGAGATGCTTGAGAGTGGGCGGTCAAGACGTCTCTACGGAAGGGTTAATTGAAACCTTAAGGTTAAATAATTAATGCCGATGGTGCCCTTGCTACTGGCCAGGCACCAGGTTAGCTGCTGCGTAGACATTCTCATTGAGTCGTCAACCAACCATAGGAGGCCTGCAAGTGTTATTTTTATGCCCATTTTACTCATAAGAAAACTGAGGCTTAGGAAAGGTTAAGTAGTTCAGCCAAGCTAGTGAGCCTCGGGATTCAAACCTGGGATGACTCTGGGGCTCTTAACCCCTGTATTACACTACCTCCCAAAAGAAAAATATAGTGGCAAAGATTAGAAAGCTCTCAGGAATCAGGTCCTGGAATGAGGCAATCCAATTTAGAATGAACTCTCAGATTAACAAATCATCACAAGAGGATTATGATGTTTGTTTTGCACGTTTGAGTCCATTAGACTAGCCCTATAAAATTATACTGTTTACTTCTGGACACCATCGTTACAATTTGCGCAACTGCCACCCGGTGAACAAGCATCTTAGTCTTGTGCTACTCAGAGTGTGGTCCAGAGACGGGGCAGTGTCAGCATCAGCTGGCAGCCTGTTAGAAATGCAGGCTCTCAGGCCACACCCCTGACCTGCCCTATCAGAATCTCCACTCTAATGAGAGCCCCCAGTGACTCCAGCGCACATGAGAGTAAGCCGTGCTCACCATCTTGGCCTGTGGCTGTGTGGCCTAAGCAGCTGGATTTTTCTCAAGAGTAGAAAGCAGAGATAACTGATTCCCATTTCAGCCTGTCCTTTTTTCTATAGGAACAAAACTTTTTATTACTTAAAAAATATTTAACCACTCATGACATAACTGATAACAACGACCAGCTCATAAGAACTTTAATCATTTAAAAACACTTCTGTTTAACAGTGAAGTCTACCTGAAACCAAATACCTGGGCGCGCTACAAGTATCCTGTCCGCTGAACATCACCTGTTTCCATTCTCACACTTCAAGATTTTCCTAGTCACTCTACAGGATGAGGTCCTTGAAATAGCTCAACAGAAGCATTTAGTCACCTGTGTGCACTATTTAGAGGAACAAAGATAGCAACCACTTTTTAAGTACTTAGAGTCAATAGCACTTTACTTGTATTTCTATTATTTTTTTGTTTGGTAGTTTAATTTTTGCATCTCTTTTGATTTATTTTATAGAAGAGAATTCTACATTGGATTATGAGATTTTGTCAACAGAGACCTTTCCACTTTCAGAATGCCTGGTGCAGTGTTTCATATATAAGAGCTGCGTGATAAGCGTTTTTTGAATGTGGGACAGCCTAGCAACTCCAAGCTCTTCCCAAGAATGCTTCTTAAACGGGTCTTGCTGTATTTCTTTAGGACGTTTAAAATAGTAGTTCCACGGCATCATTGGCAGCAGAGCTGTACTGGAGCAGTTTCCTCGGAGAGGCCGTGGTGATCTCGGATCAAAGTCTCTCAGTTCCTTTTCTGTTCTGCACAGTGTTTTACTGCATAGCTTTTCAATTCAGCATTTTATTGTCAGTCAAAGATGCCCTTGTTCTGCTGATGGACAACGCTGAGAATGGATGAAGAGTGGGTCAGTAGGGTGAAATACCCACTTCAGGACAATTCTGTTCTAGAAGCCTCTAGGACCTTTCCTAGGAGAAGAAGTTCATATGCTTTGAGATTAGACAGATTTAGGTTTGAATTGTGGTCCTTTAAACTGTTGCCTTGGGCGTTTGACTCAATTTCTCTAAATTTCAGTTTTCTCATCTATAAAACGGGATAATAATACTCACCCCATTGGTTGGGGACCAATGACATAGGTAGGTGGTCTAGCAGACACAAAATAACTGGGGAACTCCATCTGCAGAAGTGACCAGCTGAAGTGGGCAAAGCCCTTATTTTCGCCTAAAGTGAAGAGAGAGCATAAAAACCAGAGAGGAAGGGAAGTTTTTCCGACGGGAATGAATTGACTCTTCTCAGACATCTGTGCCATTGATGATGCTCTCACAATCCCCAATCACTCCAAGACAGGATGGCCTCTTGTCTCAATGTCTTAAAGAATTTGGAAACGTCTTGGATGATCTGGCCATGGGATGTGACCTGGCTTCCTGGGATGACACCTGATATGAACTCCTTTTGATCAATAAAGAAAAAAAATAGCATCCCACAACTTGCTCCCAGGACAAAACCAATTTCGAAGACTGTCTGAATGAGTAGTTTTTCTCCTATTGATTTGAATGCTTTGGTCACTCAATTGTAGGCCAGAGAGGTGAAGGTGCTGGTTCAACATTCCAGAGCAAATAAGTGGAAGAACCACGAACCAAACCCAGGTCGGTCTGGTTCCAGAGCTCTTAAGTCTGGGCTGTAGCGCTTTGTGTGGAAATGATGGACTCAGTGTCTGGGCAGCTGGGTCCCACTCCCCTCTTGTGCTGCAGGAAGGAGAAGTACATAAGTGAGTGCACCTTTCTCCGGTAGCGAGAGGAGGAGGGAACACCGAGGCCCAGGCTCCGCATGGCTAACCAGATCAGAAGGCTCAGTTATATCCTCCACAGACAGCCTCCTCCAGTTTGTCATCAAGTTCTTGCTCCCCAGCCAAGGGGAGGCAACATGCCAGCATGGCCACAAATGGTTTCTCACCAAGCAGGGTGTCCTCCTGCAGACTTTCCCGCAGGAGGGGGCATGAAACTTTTGGAGAGGGCAGCCAAGCCCGCTGTCACTTTGATCCTTCCTTTACCCCCTGTGAAATGTTGGAGACAAGAGAAAATTTCAGCCTTTGTATTTTCTTATTCACAAAGCTTGGCTGTGAATGAGTGCTTAAAATTCTTGAAAGAGAAATTTAAAGAAGGTACAGGGAGATCCTCCAGCAGTCTGTGTCTCGTTCTGCTCACTAAGCCCATGGCAGAGAGACAAGCAGCTCAGGAATAGTTTGGCTCCTCAAACCCAACTCAAACTGGCTGCAGCTGGTGGAGTGATGTGGCAGGAGCACAGTCAGAGGAGGAGAGCCAGAGTCAGGACCTCCGGAGCTCTGGTCTACCGCATCCATCTCTGGAGACCCTCCATCTACTGCAGTTGCCCTGAGCCCAGACTCTAGTTCAAGTTTAGATGGATGTCCTTGCTGTGTTTTTCTGTTTCACATGAAGAGTGGTACGCAAAAAGATTTACTGAGACAGGTGAGGTGCTCAGGCTGAGAAGGGCTTGGGCAGGAGCCAGCTTGCCCTCAGAGCGCCATCTTCCATGCACTCCCCTGGGTGTGCCGTGTTCCCCAGAGAGAGCAGATTCAGGCTTGCTGTGTAGGAGCAGGCGGCTGTAGAAGGAGGAAACATTTCTGTGGCTTACTCAGGCCAAAAAGCACATAAAATGAAGACACTGAGCCCCACAGAAAGCACGTGAGCTCTCCTACCTGCCTGCTTCAGTGTCTGAAGTGGTGATGGGAAGAACGTTCTCCAGATAGAGCATGGCAGGAGGTCATATGAACAAGTCTGACTATGGGTTTCCAGTCACTGAAAGTCACTTTGCAACATGAAGCAAGCAAAAGGAGTCACACAGAGAGGAAGTCAAAGAATAAGAGAATTTCCACAAGATGCCATGATCCCTCAAGGCCAGTATTCTCTCATAGTAATAATGAGCACGGGGGGATATTTGCTATTGGCCAGGGCCCACACTTTTTATGAATCTTTAAAAAATATCTTTCAATAACCCTATGGGCTTGGAAAGGCTACCAAAAGTTGTGTTTTGTGTTTGTCCCTAAGATGACCTCAAAAATTAGGCACATGCCCCTTCTGCCTCTTGTTCCAATCCTCAGATAATCGGTTCTTTTTCAGTAGCGCATTGTTGACCCGTCACAATTTTATGCACAGGAAAGAACACTGAACTAAGAGAGTCCACTGCTTCCCTACTGAAACATGGTGGTGTCCTTAGACACTTTGCCACTCTGGACTTAATTTCCTCGCCTGTGGAATGTGGGGTCATGGACAAAACCGCTAGTTTTCATCTCTGAGATGAGAACATTAGGCTCTTCAGGGGGCTTTTAAGAAATGCTAATACTGGTTTCATTAAAAACCCCCACACACCTACAACACATAAATGCATGCATGTAAAAAATGCTGAAAACGGAATAAGATCTATAGTCTAGTTAATAGCATTGTACCAATGTCCACTTCTTGATTTTGATATTGTACTATAGTTGATTAAGATGTCAGTCACCATCAAGGAAAGCTTGGGTGAAGGGTCCATAGGGCTCTCTGTTTTATTTTTGCAACTCCCTGTGATTTCAAAATAAAGAGTTAAAAAAAATCCTAATGCCAAAATCCCACCCTAGAGATTGTGACTCATTGGTCTGGGGCTTGGATGGCACTATTTTTTAAAACCTCCTCAGGTGATTGTAATGTGCAGCCGGGGTTGAGAACTACTAAACTAAAAGACGTCTGGGTCCCTTTCCAGCACTCAAATGTTATCAGTCAAATTAATCTCAACCCTTCTTGAAACTATTTAAATGTTCCAGTTGTACAGTTTTTTAAGTTTATTGCCCACTGTGTAGAAACTTTCTTTTATTTGCCCTGAAGTTCCCCCTTGTTTGAGTAACCCAAGCTCCAGCCTCTTTCATTTTCAAGCGTTATGATCTTGGAGTTGCTGCTTCTCAATTGATGCCCTTTCCCATGATCTTGCCTCCACCATGGCCACCGCTCACTGGCTGCAGATCGCTTCCTGATCACCCTGGACCATAAGCCCCTACAACAGCAGCTACCAGCTCTGCGTAGGTCTCAGCAGAGAGGGGTGAATCGGGCAGGCTTCCCTTTAAAGTCTCTTTACTTGATTCTCTGTACTTGTGCCCAAAGCTCTCTGGGGAACCAGACTTTCCTGAACAGCTTGGGTTAACCAATAGGAATGATAATATGAGAGGAGAAAAATTCAAACATAGTGCTGAATGGGACTGTGCTCACAGTCTGAAAGAAAAGCACCCAAAAATCAAGCCTCTCATACGGAGCCAACTTAAGGATGCACGCCAGTTCTTATTCTAAATCCTCTGTCTTCTGATAAGCCCTCTTTTTGGAGAACTCCTCCTTCTTTGCACAATCACAGTGAAATTCTTACCCTAGCCCCCTTTAGTTTGAGTGTCACGCCTGCGCACAAAGTGACCTCTACCCGGGATTTACCCATTCCCTTCATCAGGGCAATCCTAGGACTTGAGTGACCTGCAGCAGAGCTATTCTGGAAATCTGGCTTATTCGACCAAGAATTACACAACAAGAGAGGGAGGTGGTGGCTTCAGTAGGACAGTCTCAGGTGAGCTTTGGCATTCCAGGGCCAATCCTGACAAGTTCAAAGGCAGATGTCTCTTCTTCCCTCTGGATTATCCAGGTGGCAACAAATGGATCACACGCAGACACACAGACACATACACACACATAAACACACTCTTCCACATTTCCCAAGAACCAACAGCGTGTTCTCTATCCACGTTAAGCAAGAGAAACTGTTTTCTAAGCAGATGCATTTTCCTGCCTTCAATGATTTTGATGCTTTGTTATTATGCCGGGCTGTGTCCTTTCAAATTTGTTCATCCTCCAGCCCCTACATCTTGCCCAGAGGCCTATTGGAGCATAAGAATTGGGGCCACTCACTCTGCCTTTTAAAGCACAGAGCCACGGAGCACTGAATGGCCCCCTCTGGCCATACTAAAATCTAGCTCCTAGGGCTTTGAGATACTGGGCGCTCCCCCACCCCCTCAACCACTGCAGACCAAATCTCAATTTTTTTAGGCCAGGCATCTCCATTCCTTTCTCTGTGAGATGAAGGGAGGTAGTACGAGGACTAATGACTCTCCTGAGCAGCTCTGCCAGGGATTGGGCTGGGGGTTGCATAGAGTTTGAGGATTTAGAAATGATGGCAAATCCATGTCAATTTTAATCTATATTATTCACAATTTTCATTGGTTTTGATTCTAATTCTTTTTAGCCTTCATCTTTCTCAACTGCCTAATGATTTGAAAAAACAATTTCTATCAAAAGGTGGTACCCCACCTCCACCTCCTCTTCATCCCCCGCCCCTGGCTCCATCATTCCAGTTACCCTTATCTCTTCCTTGCTGTCTGATGTCCACCTGCAGGCCTAGGCCCACTGCCCAGATGCCACTGCTCTGGGCCATTGCTTGAAGTCATAGTTTCCAAATGTTTACTACTCTCAAGATTGTCTCATCTTATCTCTCTCAGCCTTCAAGGGTTGACTCCTAACTTAAATTTCCCAAGAATTTGAAAATCAGTCCATGCCCATCCTAACTGAAATTCTCCAGTTTTAAATTTTTAAAATCATATCCTCTTTTAACCTTTGACTGCATTTTGAAAGCACGTAATCAGTCTTGCACACAGTAAGCACTTAATTAATATTTTGTTGTATTAATCTCTCTACTGGTTCTGAATAACAAAATTATTTATTCATCTGAACTTCCATTTATAACCTTATTAAATGCCTCGGTGGTATGAGGAACTGGCTACAGATATACATGTGACTTTTAAGACAAGAGATCAAATTCCAAAGAGATTTTTCCTCCAGGTATGATGCATGGAAAGTATACTGAGGGTACTGGAAGTTTAGACCGTGACCTCAGACAACTTCAATTGGAGAATTCTTACTCTGATTTTTAGGTTGTGTGACCTTTGGCAAGTTACTTCATTTTTCCAAGCTGCAGTTTCATCATTGATAAAAATTAGGAAAATAATAGTATCTATCTTGTGTGGTTATTTGAGGATTAAATGAGATAATGCCCGCTGCACTGGCCTGTAGAAATGGCTTAGTCTCTGTAAGCTATTAGTATTGTGCTTGTAGGTCCTACAAGTGAACAATTCAGACAACTGAATATGTCAGTGTTTTTCAAATGTAGACAGAGGACCATCTATATCAGAATCAACTTACGTACGTAAGAAAATGCAGATGCCTGGACCCACCACAGGCTTACTGCTCATGCTTTCTCACTGAGGTGTAGGCGTCTGTATTTTATCCAGCTTCCCAAGTATATGCTGATGAGAGGCATTCTAAGTTGTCCCAGTGCTGCTGTAGGGGTCCTGAGCTGTTCGGTGTGAGCTGTAGTGGTTAAGAGACTGGTGGGCAGCATTCATCCACTTCATAGTGTGCCAGGTGACCTGTTGGCCCAAATTTCTGGAAATGTCTTAAAGGCCATTTTAAGGTGGAGTTATTCATTATGATGCACAGTAGCTATATAAGCCCTTGTCTCACCTTCCTTTATGAATCTTTTTCCATACTAGATTTAGGCAAAAACTAAGGCAATGTGAAGAAAGAACAAGAAACAAACAAGGAGATGGGAAAATGTTCTCTCTTAGAGCTGCAAGAGATCTGATTCAGAAAGCGGAGGATGGAAGTAGGGGATAAAAAAAGAAAGAAAGAAAGAACGGCATCCAGGCCAGGAAAGGGATATTTTGGTGCCAAAGACTGGACATCTTTGCGTTCTTTGCTCTTTGTCCTTTTGAGACAGCTGCTGAGGGTGGGGTGGAGGGTAAGCAGAAGCTTTGGTTTGTGTGAACAGATATTTGTTGACACCAGGCCAGTTTCAATTTAGTTAGAAACTATTAAAAACGTAGTTTTATTGGCATCTCAGAAAGGTAGTAATTGTTCTGTGTCCCTGGCACATCTATTCTATGAGGCAGGTTGCAACTCGTCCTGTTTGCCCAAGCTTTAGTGGAGTCCCCAGGGAGGGGACAATCAGATGGCGTCTTTTTGAAAGCATATCTGTCTCCTGATAGAAGGGGGCCTGTTGAAGTGGCAGATAGTCAATTTCTTCCCCTCGGCCCCCAAATGGGGGACTACGGCAGCTCTTGTGCTTGGCATCTTTATGTCCTGTGGACAGTTCAGCCCTTCTGGCGAGTTCTGACTAGTTGAGTTGAGGACACAGCTTTGTGTGTATGAGGAAGTTGGCATTTAATGGGAGATGATTCCTCAGGTTCCTGAGCAATCTTTCACAAGTGGTGGCTCAGACTTTTCACCCCCAGAGAGTGAGGAAAAAGCATAGCTTTGGTGTCCTTCAGACCCAAGCTCTGGGGCTTATTGGCTGAGTGACATTGAGCAGGTGACTTAACTTCTCTGAGCCTCAGACTCCTCATTTTGTTGGCAAGGTTGTTGTGAGGATTAGATGAGATGTGTGAGAAGCCCTGAGACAATTCTGGCACACAGGAAGGGCTCAGAAAATGGTAGCAGTGTACAGTGCCAAAGGCACCGGTATTGCTGCTATTGTGTTGAATCTTGGGACATGGGAAATGCCCCCTAGACTTTACTGCAGGCACTAAGTCCTGTGCCTTGATGCCCTCCGCAAACAGGGTTTGACAGTATAGTCTAGCATAGGTAGCTTAAGTAACTCCTTTTTCATCTTGAAAGATGGTTGGGCTCGTTTAAATAGATTAATCAGAGGAAGTAAATGCTGAAATTCAGTTGTAAACAACATGGTCGATTCTATAAATCAATCTGTAAGTACGAGGGAT
Organism: Equus asinus; assembly: GCF_041296235.1. Classification (NCBI taxonomy): domain Eukaryota; kingdom Metazoa; phylum Chordata; class Mammalia; order Perissodactyla; family Equidae; genus Equus; species Equus asinus. The sequence continues at coordinate 52,449,119 of NC_091809.1, forward strand.
GCATATTTAAGGACCTAATGCAGAAATTCACATACAAGGTAACAACGAATTCCAAACATCGCCTGCATGGCAGCTCTCAAGAGAAGGAAGATCAAGTATTTGCCCAGAAAGTTTACAAAACAATACTTTGGAAATGAAAAAGAGTTATCTACAAGTTAACATTGCTGTAGGTAAGATGTGCTTTTTGGTCATATTAACATTTCATTGACTAATGCTAGGTATGAGAGACTGATGATTCATAAATATCATTCTGTGATGTTGCTCCAAGATGTACGCCCTTCTTTAGAGGTGAGGCTGGCTTTCATTTTTCAGCCATCACAGCTATGTCTACTCCGTCGCCATGGGACCTAAGGCATCCCATCTCATTAAAATAATTTTAAATTCATGAATAAGTGAGATCAAACTACCGCAGAGTAATTAGTGATTTCTAGAATTAACGGATATTAAAACCAATTGGAAACTACCACTAGAAAATTTAAAAAATAAATCAACATTTAATAATATAAAATTATTTATTAGTAAAAAAATTAGAATTTGTTCGTTACACAGAAAAGTAAAACAATTGAGTATTCCCTACAAAAATTTTAACTATCAGCATACAAAGTAGGAGTGGAATCATGACCAGGTCTGAGGACTTCATGTTAATGCCTAAGTTAGCATCAGAAAATTGAAAATGGTGACACGTAAGCTGTGCTTGGATATTTTGTTAACAGGTCGCACATCTCGGTTGTCATTTGGTGTGGTAGAAAAATAGATAGACACATGCCATGTTCCAAATGAATGTAATCTCTATTAACTATAGCAGATGTCACAGTTTGTTTCCCTCTTATAGAAATCACTGGTTCCTGCTGCTGAGGGAGCAAAGTTCACACAGTCTGTGCTGGGATAGGAAAAATACTCTGACGCTCTGATGGTGTCCAAGTGTTCTGCCTCACAGGACGCACAGTAGCAGACCGAAGTGGCGGCCGAGGAAAAGCAGTCGTACTGGGCATGTGAGGGCAAGAGAGGGTAGGAATAGTCTTCTGAAGGATAGCCACAGTTTCTGGTGTCCAGAGAAGGGGGGCAATTGTAATTCTCTGGAGCATATGAAGGTAGCTGAGCCGGCGAGTAACTGTAGTCTAAGGAACCAGAGAGAGTGGAGGAATCCGAAGGCGATTCTGGGGTCTAGAGAAATAAAAACCAAGGAACAAAGAGCTTGATAACTTAGGATTAAAAGAACTGAATAGAGTGGATTTATTAACTCAGGGTAAGAATACTAGGGATAAAAAAAACCACAACAAAACCCAAGCCAACCCAAGTCTGCAGAAGTAATTTTCTTTGCTTACTACGTGATTGCATGGCACCACATTCTCTATTTACCTATTTCTTTCCCAACAATAAATTGCCTTGCTCTGCTGGCTTCCTTTGTTATAACCATACTTAATAGGATGCTTTGTCCTTAAACCACAAAATCCCATTGTGCTGCAAGTCACCTGCACATCAAATCCTGCTGTGTGCCACAATATAAGCTGCAGGTGGCACCGTGGATGTTTCTCCACACCCTTGACTGTGGAGGACGAAGGGAACACACTCAGGTAGAACTGGGATCCTCAGTGATCCAGTGTCTAGGAGACTCCAGGATGCGAAACTACTCTTATTGTCACTAAAGTCTTGTCCCCTGAAGAGAAAGGTGCCTTCTGCTTTCTTTTAAGTTGGTGGGTCTACAATTATTCCTGAGAGAGCCTAACTTGGAAGCTGGAAGAGAACTGGATGATTGGGGCCCTGTATGCATACTCTTGTGCAGTTAATTTCTTATCCCCTTAAAATTTAGTCTGGTACCTACACAGACTTTTGACAAACAAAGAGAAAAAAGAATTTACATTTTTTTTAAATTTACTTTTTAAGGTTAAAATAAATTATGTGACTATCTAAGACAACTGACTTCTGCTACTGGAACCCTTACTCCATTTTAAAGGATAACACACTTTCAAACATTTGAGGTCCATCAGGAACAGACAAGCCAAATTCTTTCAAGTACTTGGGCTTCATTTTTTACCAACCATCTCAGACCCAAATGAGTTCTTGTGCCTGTAGCAGATAAAACAACCGGTTAGTCGAACCAGTTCAGTGTTAGAATAAAACAAAAACCCCTTATCAGAATGACAGTTTGCTACTGTGTAGAAACAGCCTTAATTCCATTTTCAAGAACTCAAAAATGCAAGAGCCATTGTTTAAATTAGTGATTTCCAAATAAGTAGATGTCTTAACTTTACAACTTTATACACATTAAATGACTATTGCCAGGAAGCCTTTTTATTGCCACACACCAACTTACTTGGGCGTAGCTGACTTGGGAAATCATAATTACTGCACGTGTGTATCCAAAGGTTTGTGCCCTGCAATGTGTGGCTATTTCTACCTCCACTGAGTTCTAAATAGCTGTCTGCTTGTGTCCTAGATAATTTCCTTGTTGATAGTATTTCTGTGATTTCTCATGAGATGATGCAAACTCTCTTACAAAGCATTAAGCAATAATCAGGTTTTGTAAAGAACTGAGATACATTACCAGGCTCTGGTTGAAGCAGAAAGGGGCAGCTTGGAAGCTGTCTGGGAAATAGTGTGGAGTACTTTGCATGGAATTGAGCGAAGGGTCCGAGTGTGTCTCCGTCTGAAGGTAGGAATCAAAGATCTGGTCGAGGCAGCTCGGGTTTTCTTCACAAGAAACACAACTGGAAAATTCTCGGGGTTGAAAATAATTAGGCGTGGAAGAAATCGGCTCAGGCTCAAAACACAGTCCTAGCAGAGAAAGGAAACAACAGATTTTTTGTTTATAAATGGCACTTATGGATTTGAATGGAGTTCTAGCCTACACTCTGAATATTTACTACATCTAGGGGAAAGGGGGGCTTAAGAAGTTCTCAAAAAGTAAACAGGCAAACAATTCCGAGTTTTTAGTTGCCTCAGCTAATTCAAGTCTCAAGGAAATGAATCTGGTTAATAATGTGGAAATTGGCTGTAAATTTGGCCCAGGGCAAAAACAAAAGAACAGCGATCCAACCTGTGTCCAACTGTCACAGTCAAATAAAGGCTCAAGTCTCCACTTTCTTGGACTATAAAGCATCTACATCTAATGCTTATCTTGGAGTTCAAGTGAATCTCTCAGAAACAGCTGATAGAGTTTGAAGCTTTAGGAAAAGTTCTGCTGCCAAGGGAAAGAATTCTCTTGATTAAGGGTTATTGCTTACCTAAACTTTTCACGTTTAGTTACTTAAAATTTGAGGATTGATACAAATGGCAACACAAATTATAAAAATGGAAACCAGGAATGTAGACTATATATAAGTATTACTTGTTTTAAATTTCAAAAAGCAAAAATATTTTCTTAGTAAACATGTTAACATGATAATAAAATTAATATGAGTTAAATACTAAACAAGAATAATTCTGAAAGCAAGATTCCTTTTCCATTTTGGTATTAATAGGCCTGATTTGTGATTATTATCCGTAAGTGCTCAAAGAAGATAGGTTTAGAGTGTGTCCATCAGAGGGACGCCAGAACACTAGATTATTTGAAGTCTCAGGTTTCCGTTAAGGCTAAGTTAAAGTGGCACATTCAGTGGGGAGCTCCCACAAGCACAGGTTTCCTTACATATGACCTCCTTAAACTCTTAGCTGCTGAGTGGCATAGGTGGGAGTGTTTATGTAATAGAGTTATTCGTATTGGGCTGAGAAAATTTACACTTGTTTGAACTGCTTTCAGGGAAGAGAGAAAAGAAGGAGAAGGAAGCCTCTGTCGGTTAGAAACTAAATGAACAAGAGGAAAGGCATTATTCTAGGATCTCAGAATGTTCTGTATTCCATCTCATAATACACTAAAAAAGATAACAAGTTTCTGAAAACAATTCTGATCTTTTAATCAAGCTTAGGTACTTGGAGATGAGGACCTGGAATAAACGTGAAGAACGGACTCTTGGGGTAGAGTAGAGAGCAGAGAATAGACAGTTCAGAAAGGAGGACAAAATTTTGCATTTGTTTCCTTGCTGGGTTTGCATCTGGAGTGACTATGCCTTTTTCACCTTCTGATTGGTTGGATTCCAATTAAATGGTGGTGCCTCTCTTAAGCCCTAAATCAAGCACTGAGAGACTGTCGAGATGGACCTTTGAGAGTTTTTGAGGGAATTGTAACACTGGCTGTACTGACCTGCAGGAGATGGTGCAACTGGGTCTGAAAGCTGGACACTGTTGCCTCCAGACAGCTGCCAAAGCAAGAATAGGACCATAAAGCAAAGTGAATTAAAAGTTCCATAAAGGGAAACTTAAGACATCTTGACGTGAACTATGTTGCCTTCTACTCTAAGGTAAGCCAGGTTCTTTCTTCTAAAAAGACTTACTGTTGTTAAATACAACCAATGTTATATTTTATTTAGATGCAATTTTTATGTTTGCTTGGGGGTTTTTTCCTAATGTCAGATTCTCCCATTTAAATTTTAAAGGTTATTAATTTTGATAAAAAATTAACTTAAATGATTTTTATATTACATAGAAATGTGACAGTTTGAGAAAACTCAGTAAAGAGCCTTTCTAGTAAGCAATTTAATTTAAAATTAATAAGAACTAACACTTTAATTCCAACTATCTATAACTTAGTCAATTATTTTCCTCAAAATTTTCACATAAAGTCTGGCTGCTTAGCTCCAGGAGTTTGTTTTCCTAAAAGGACACAATTCCTAACATTATGAATCCTGGAGAGCTCAAAATATTCACATGTTCTTACTAGCCATGAAATACTAAAGTGAAAAATATTTTCTTAAAGCTGTGACCAGTAAGCTGGAGCCTATCTACATTCTAGTTAAAGGTCAGGAAATATTTCAACTCTTTGTATTTATTTTTTTTTACTATTTTCTATAAAAGTTGCTTTTTTCACTACTATATTTAAATACTTGAAGTTTATGAGACCGTTCCTTATAACTATTTAAAGTCAGGCAGCCTTTATCTTCCAGTTGAATTGATAATTGTACTAACGGAGTAATTGAGGAATTTTTTTCCCCCTTAGGTTGGAGGTGGTGGCTTTAAAGTTTAAAGGACCAGCAGTGCTCTGTGATTCTGTGCTGGGAAGCCCAGCTCCCGGCACCTCTCCTGGGTTACAGGGTCTACTTACTCCTGTACACCTAGCCACTGGGAGACCGCACAGTCAGCCACTGCTGAAACAGGAGGTGGTAATTTTGAAAATGATCCATGCAGTAATGTCATGAACCAGGAAGCTGGAATCCTTCACCAGCTCTTTATGCAAATATCTGGCTGCAGCTTGAGCTAAAGTACTTGGACGGAGTGGGTTTTAAAAAATCTGCTTCATTGTAGAGCGCTCATTAACCCCATTCCTCCCCCGAATGGACTGTTTGTCTGCCTCCCCACGTTATCTCCCTCAGGTATGTTTACGATATTCTACTAGATATGATCTTTCTAGTCATGGGTTCACTTTCTGCTTTGCTCCAAGAATACAAAGAAAGGCACCTCTTTCTTAGATTTCAAACAGCACAAAAATCCACAATCTATAATTTATAAAAACACATCAAGACTGTTGAAAAAAATTAATAATAAAAAAGGGTAAATTATATCTTTTGATAAGTACTAACTCAAGTTTCCTTTCATCCTAAAGGTAAAAGAATTGTGTGTATGTGTGTATATGTGTGTGTGTGTGTGTGTAGCACTGTTTGCAAGGTGATCTGGCCGAAATAAGTTTTTCAATCAAATTTACAAATCTGGCACGCATGTGTTTCTCCTGGCACTGTTTAAGACCCTGATATTTGTCTCAATCTATAACTTCCATTCACGATTGCCTTCTTAAAATTTCAGATTGTGGATACTTACTCTGACTTTATAACAGGCTAAGATAAATTTCTTCTCACTTTGTATATTTGATAAAATTAACTCTCTCCTTGGCTTAAAGCTTCCCAGAGGGGTCCTTCAACCATCGAACAAATTGGAGATCCTCTCTGTTAAACCAGAAAGGTCTACACCAAGAAGCAGGCAGACATCATACCCTGGGATCTGCCATCCTTGCCTATGACTGTACCCTCACAGCTTTCCTAGAATCCAGATCCTTCTGATTGTTCCCAGTGAGGGATTGTACATCTGGCTCTTGTAATTAAATCATCTGTGTTACTCCTACATGCCTGTGAGGGCATGGGCAGACAGAATCTTCCAGGAAGCCAAGCAGAGCAGGCTTTGCTCTGCATGTTCCTGCAAGGCACTGGTTCATAAGCGCTGCTTTATTATTTCTCAGGGGGAAATTTGGAAAAACTTAGATAAGTTAAACTGCTCTAGGGAACAGATACTGGTCAGATCCACGAGTGAAATGTTTGACCCTTGCTCTTCATTCCTGCAGCTAGCTAGCAAGGGAACAGTAGCCAAACCACCCTGGAAGAGGCCAACAGCAATAAAATCGCCATGCCCAAATGAGACTTCTCCAGGTGCAGCTGAAGCAGAATTCTACCATGTACCAAAGCTCCTTAACGAAAGATTACATTCTGTTATGAACATCTTGATGTTTTGCTTTTGCTCCAGAAGCATTCCCCAGTTCCCTTGTTCCTGGTTTTATTACTTTTATAACCATCTCTGAATTGAAGAGGTCGATGGTTGAGGCTACCAGACTCCTGCTCAGCACAGCTGGATCTGCAGAAAGATAAATTTAGGGGACCAATAGGTGGGAAGTTTTTTTCTATTAAGAATGAAAAGACCTTGGTCCTACTTTTAGCTCTACCACGAGTAACTGCAAGACTTTGAACTTTACCTGTAATAGATCTCTGATCTGCTTACCACCCCTGGTTGTTGTAAGACCTAAATGAAATAGAGTGTGTGCAAGCACTTTAAAAGGACCACTGTAAAACCCTCTACAAAAGGAAGGAAGTTTATTGTGTTAACTGAAATTCTGCATACAGAAGTAATCACTTCTCCAGCAAATGTACAATTTGTGCGGGTACATGCCCTATCATGGCAAACTCACACCTGATCTCAACTCTACACTCTGTGCAAAGGCTGTGAATGAACATTACTGAAGAGCTGGCTTTCAATCCTTGGCTGTAATTTTATTTTAGTTGCTTTTCAGAAATAATAATAATGATAGCTTACATTTTTGGGGCACTTACTAAGTGGAAATCTTCTGAGCGCTTTCTATGCAATAACTCATTTAACCCTCACAGAATCCTATTATCTCCAGTTTAAAGATGAAGAAACCGTGGCAAGTGAGACTGAGTAATTTGAGGATATACACCACAGAGGAGCCGAGAACTGGCCCACTGGTTCTAGAACTTGTGCTCACTGCCCCTACATCAGTAGCCTCTTCCCACAAAGGCCCATTTCATGAAGTCATGCATTGCACATAAACAGCATCAGGTACAAAAACCGTTGTGGGGCAGATGCCAATAAGCTGGAGACAAAACCAATCCTAACACTGGCAATATGGGCCCCATGTGTCATATCCTACATCCACACCCAAACCAAGCCACAAGTAATTGTATGATGAATTGCCCTCTATCAGAGGATAACCTTACCTAGTTTGTTTGGTTCTGCTGCTGCCCTGAGCGATCTTGGCAGTACTATCTGCTTTAGCACATATATAAAGTGACAGGTACCCTTGTGACTGCCCAGATCCATCTCGTCATAACTGAAACTGCTTAAGGCTTCATTACATCATAAGGAGGTGGTTCTATATCCTGAGCTGTCTCCTCTGCAGATACATGGCTCTTTCTGCTGGGAATTTCAATGCCTGGTGATTTACAGATAAATGACCTCAGAGGCTGGGTTCCTGAAGAATGAGGAGGGAAGGGGGAGGGTGTTCCACAGAGATTCCTTCCTTGAAGGGCTCCCTAAAATGAAATGGGTTTCTGGGAGGATTTTCTTTGGCTATATGAGGGCACACACACTGTCTTCCTAACAGAAGAACAACCTCCTTACCTGCTGGCTGCTCCTCACCCTGCACAGGACCAACAAACTCTTGATACTCAACTATGATCATATGAGGACTGGGCTCTCCCAAATTCTGAGCCCCACAACATGCCCCAGTTGTTCTTTGAGGCTTCCTATGACGAAGTGGGATGAAGCTGGGCACAGAAGTCATAAGAACAGCTGAGGAAGGCCAGGTCTGGAGATGGTGACTGGGTTCTCAGGTGGGCTCCTGTACCTTCCCAGACCCAGGGCTAAATGAGGCTGAAGGAGTTGAGTAGTAAGAGAAGGGTTTATGCTTACGGTTCCCCCTGAGGCTGCCTGGTGCGCCCTTCTCTGCTGCAGCAGCTCCTTCACCGTGATCTTCACCCGGACACCTTGGTACACTTTTGGTTTTTCTGGGGAAAAGCAACTGAGTCAGTGGTCAAGTGCAAGTTTTGGGAGTTGGAGGTCCTCTTTATAGACTATAGCACCTGAGGCCAGGTTCCTAGGTTTGGCGAATGCAAAGAGAACGCCAAAAGACAAGTGGGAAAGAAACTCAAATTTCTCAAACTTGAAACGATGAAGCTCCAGAGGCAGGGCAGGTTTCAGGGCCCCAGTGGGAACAGAACCTCTGGAAATCTGTGGGGCCACACATGTGCAAGCTTGGAGCCTCTTCTTTATCCACCAGATCAGGTGTGGCTTCTGGGGAGGCTCCGACCTCTACTTGCCCTTGGTCTGAAAGCCAGCCCTGGGGCTGGCAGCAGACAGGTGCAGTTTGGCGAGCCTTGTCCTTGGGCCGGTGAGGGACCTGCTAGACGAAACCCAGTAAAGGGACCAGGCCCGGGGACATCCCTCCCTCCATCCCGTCTATCTTTGCCTTCTGCCTTCTCTCCCTCGCCTCTTTTCTCCGCCTTTCTCGCTCTCCATCTTTTCCTCCTCCCGCCTTCGGCCCGGCTCCTGCTCTCCCTGCTTCTCTTCCCTTCCCACCCCCTCCTTTCTGGGGCAGGCATCTCTCCGCCGCGCAGGGAGCCTCCGAGGCGAGTCCGCGCAGCGCGAGCTCCGGGGAGGCCGGGCCGGGCTCCCGAGGATCTCGCCTCCGTCTGGGGGCCGCCCTCCGAAAGGGGCCTCCCCCGGGGCTGGCGGGCCGGGTGGAACCGGCCTGGCTTGCTAGAGAGTCCAGGCGCGGGCCGGAGGGGCGGCGGGGAGGGACGCCCCGCGCCGGCAGCGGGGGCAGCGCAGCCTCGGGCGGGCCCGCGGAGCCACAGTGAGTAGGTTGGGCCGGGCCGCCAGGCCACGCCGGAACGGGCGGGCGAGCTTCCCAGGTCGGGGGTGGCCGGAGGAGTCCAGTGCGACTCCGGCCCTGACCTCGACCCTGGAGTGAGCGCTGGGGGTATGGCGCGGGGCGGGGCCGGGCCCCGCGCCTTGGGGCGGCCGCGCGATCAGCCTGGTGGCTTGGGGACAGTGCCAGGCCGCCAGCGCCTCGCCTGGTCACTGCGGAGACCGCAGCTGGACAGGAGGGAGCCCCCCTGGCCAGGTTCCGGGAGCTAGGGGTCTCCCCAGGAATGGAGGTTGCTCTAGGCGTCGCCCAGACACAGGGAATCCCGTGCCGGCCCTCAGGGCCAGGGCCCCGCACCCTCTCCGCGGTCCAGTCCCCCGACTTGCCGCCTCGTTAGCGGCTCTGCAGACAGCGGGCGCGGCTCGGGGTCCCACAGGGACCGCCAGCGCTCAGCCGTGTGCTGCCGGCCCGCCCTGCTCGCGTCCGGGGCTCACCGTGAGCCTCTAGCTCCCCCCGCCGCCGCCTCTGGGTGCGCAGAGTCCGCGCCGCAAAGCCCCAGGGTCACCCCTCTGGCAAAGGGGGAGGGCGGGTGGGGGGACCGAGGTACAAGGACGTTTGCAGTGGCCAACTGGGCCTCTGGACCTCTGCCCTTGGGAGCAGGTGCCGAATGGAAGCGGCCACAGAGTGGCCCGGGCCCTCTCAGGATCCCCGGCTCATCCTTGCATGCCCTGACTTTGTGCCTCTCTGTTCTGTGCAGGAGAAGCTGTGGAAATACGCCGGGATCGAAACGCCCCTGGCCCACATGACCCCACCCCGGGAGAAGCAGCCGAGAGTTACCGGACATCGTGGTCAGCAGAAGCTGGGCCGGTGGCTGGGTGCTGCAGCTGCAGGGACTCAGTGCCTAGGAGGGCTCCTGTGCAAGGAGAGAAGCAGAGATGCAACATTTTTAAAGTTTCACAAAGCATCCAGCTGCACTCAGGTTCCTGGAGCAGGAGACAAACAGAATTAAAGTTTTATACCTTCGGGTATAGGTTTGAGTTTTTTCCCCCTCATGCCAAGTATTTAAAACCTCTAGAAACCCATGATTTGACAATCAATGATTGCGCGATACTTTCAATTTGAATATTCAAAGGCTTAACAAAATGGACTATCTTCTGCAGAAATCCTGCACACAGGCACCCCACAGAGAGTCCAGAGAAACAGGGAGTGAGACCCCTTTGGGTCCTGGCCCTTGCTTTTACTGTATTTTGAGCATTTTTCCCACCTTCCCACAGGCAGAGCAGGAGTCCTCAAAGATGCTCTGTATTTCTGCCTCAAAGGCAACTCCGAGGGCCCTGAGGGACTTCGGCTGCCCTTCATGACCACTTGAGCCAGGCTGGCCAGTCACACTGATTCCCACATCCCCAATCTCCATTTTAAGGGCAAATCTCAGGTTTTGGGGTGTGAACATGGCAGCCAGTAGGTATGGCATGTCAGAAAGTTATGTGGGCCCAGGTTGCAGGCCGGAGGCCCGGCAGGGGCCTTAGCTCTGCACCTCGTCTCCTTCTGGCCCCGCCTGGCCACGTGCCAGCTTCCCTGCCCTTTGTGCCACTTTCTGTCTGGACCCCAGACGCTGGGGTTTCTACAGAGAATACCTGCCCATTAAGACCCTTTGCTCCTCCCCAAGGAGCTGGGGATGCCCGTGGGGCCTAGCCTTTCGCAGATTTTCTGAGGCTGGTGTTTCTTCGCTGGGAAGTTCCCTCTTCTTTCCTCCTCCTCTCTCTAGAGCCATCCCTGCCTTTTTGTTGCAGGAGCGTGTGTCTAGAAACAGTGGTAAGCTTGCCTCCTACTCATTTTAGCTGAAAGGACATGGATTTGTGTTCCAGCCTTCATGCTTGGAGGGGAGGTCAGGCTGCCCCCTTGGTCCAGGCCCGAGCCTGTCACAAGTGACCGGGACTGTACTGGGTTATGTTCTCTAAGCACTTGCTCTGCCTCTCTCGTGCTTGAGAAGACAGGAGTGGTCTAGAGAGGGAGCAAGTACCAGGCCAAATCCTCTCCTAGCCCCCGAGGGGCTGGGGCAGCCCTGGAAGGCAGAGAGATAGGGTGGGGTTCCCTTTGCAAATAAGCCAAGACAGTCCCATGATGCCAGGCCAGGTGATGGTTAGAGGCCTCTGCTCTATGTTCCCTAAGTTCTCTGAAATGCAGAAAGTGGAGTTGAGCCCCATGGGCCACCAGAAAAATACCTGAATGCCCTCCAATGTGTCCCATGCAGGGTGGAGCATTCGGAGATGGGAGAACAGGGGTCTCTGAGAGTGACAAGACACCAGAGTCTGTGATGGATAAGACTTGCTTGGCCCCTGAAGCCATGTCTCTGAGGGAGGGGATGAGAGCTGGTAACACCTGAGTGGCACCTGCCATTGGACGGCAGGATGGGGTGTGTTTGTCTCCAGCCCAGCTGGAATCTGTCAGCTTCTGGAGCCTTTTCCCCCAAAGGTCCCTGAGCCTGTGTCCTGAGTTTTCTTGGTGGACGTCAGGCCTGAGGCAGAGTTGGGAGGAGGGGAAGGACATTGGGAGTTGTCCTTCCTCCCTGCCCTCCCCTGCCTGGGCACTGCTCCTCCTGAAGGGACAGTGAGCAAAGCAACGTGGAACTGGGGACATCTCTTGTCCTCCTAGCTTCTTCCATTACTTCTTTTCTCTTTTGTCCTCCTTTTTGTTTTACACTTACTTTGGGGTTTGCTTTTTAAAATCTCCCTCTTTGTCCTTTCTGTTTATTTTTTTTCCGAGATTCTTTTTCTTTGTTTCTCTTCCTGTCACTGCTTTCCTCCATCTCTTGTCTGCATTGTTTTTTTTCTCCCTGGCCCCTTCTGCGTCTCTTTCCCCCTGTTCTGGGGTGCCATCTCATTTTTTCAGGCTTAATCTCCTTCCAAGCCTCTCCTTTTGCGTGGAGATGGGCAGGGACAGAGGGAGGCCACTGAGGTCCCTTGGCAACATCGTTGAGGTTGATGCTGATGACTGGCTGCCCTGTAGGAAGGGCAGGCAGGGGTTGGGTCAGCTCCCTAGAAGTCTTTAGGGACAGCGAAGAATTCTTTGTCCCTTCCTCCAGGAGCCTCTGCCTGAACCTTGCAGCAGTTCTGGGGGCTTCTATGTTGGTCCCTGCTGCTGGGATGGATGTTCTAGAGTGGTTGCTGGCCAGCAACTATAGAAAACTGGGTTTCCCATGGCCTGAGCCCTATTTTGAGAAAGAACTTCCTATTTTTTAGCCCAACATTAAGGAGTTTGGGTTCCTGCTGTTCCTGTAATTGCAAAACCCCAGCAGAGTCATAAGAGCCAAATGCCATGCTGGTGGGGGTAAGGGAGAATCCTTTCTGAATGCGGCCTGTGAATCCTCCTTACAGGTCTGTGTGTGTCAGGAGGCCTGGAGCAACCAGGGCTACACTGAGACCCCACAGAGTTGGATGTTCCTCTTAGGAGACTGGTAAAAGTTGTCATTTATTGAGAGGTTATTGGATGTCAGGCACTGTATTGTATTGTATAGCTTCCCCATTTTGCAGATGAGGAAACAAGCCTGGAGGGGTCAGCAGGATGCCCAAGATTATCGAACACAGAAATGGCAGGAGTGGGAATCAAACTTTGATAACTCTGACGCTAAAACCCTTGTTCTTAAGTAGTGTTGTCTTCCTGATGTCTTAGAGCAGAGGCTTTCAAACTCACTGGGCTTCAACCCACAGTAGGAAATTCATTGTATATGTTCACATACTGTCTCTATAACTATATTTTATATTTATAAAACAAACTTTTCATGAATAATCCACACCTATGTATATGAGGCACTCTGATATATTCTGTTCTATTCCATCTTTTCCGTTTCATTGTATTTATGAAAAGTATATGTTGCTTGGGAGTCACTAAGATAATTTGATGACTCACTGGTGAGTTGTGACTACCATTAGAAAACTACTGCCTGGAAGCTATGCAGACAGACTTGTCGATGTTGTGCCTGTGAAAGCATTGTGGTGAGCTGTTAGTCTGGCTCTCAGGGTATGTGAGGATGTGACGGCAGTGCAGCCCATTGACTTGAGAGTATTCTGGAGACACCAGAACCCTGAGGAAGAGGCTGGCTAGAGGTGAGGGTGACCTGTGAATTTATGATGCTAATTCCAGTTTGTGCTTCACAGCCTGGGAATTCTTTCCTCTTGCTGGGGACATTGTCATCTCCAGGGTGTCTGCCCTGAAGTCCTGATAATCATTTTGGGGATTTAATAAAAGTGAAAAAAATGTTGTGGGCTTTCCAACAGGCTTTAACAGGCCCACTTGCTTAAAAACATGACCTATGGTCCTGGTGTGTGGATACTGGAAGGGATCTTTGAGGTGCTGAGAGAGACTTGGGGTCTTTTTACAACATCCCTGCTGGTGGTCGTTCAGCCTCTGGCTTCCTCCACTGCTTAGCTGAGCTCCTGGCCCGTAGTACATTTGTGTTGAGGAAATGGGAGCTCTCTATTTGTAAGGCAGCCTGTTCTCCTGTTGGACTGCTTTAAATATAATGATCACTGATTGCGCCCAAATACAATTGTGTATTAATTGAGCACCAACTATGTACCAGTTATGGTATGGAGCACTAAGAATACTAAGATAAGTCTTGGTTTGTGCCATCAACTGCTCTGTGATGAACACAGAATAGCTGTTTTCCCACTTCCACACTACTGTTTCTCCATTATCTGTTTGTTTGGTTCATTCATTCATTTATTCATTCAAGCATATACTGATTATCTCCTCTGAGCGGGCCCAGCGCTGAGCCTGAAGAGGTCATGCCCATCCCTGTCCTCCACCTCAAGCCTTCTCCTTTTGAGGCTCACCGTCTGTAATTTCTCTAGTTCCTCATAGGTTATAGTTTTTCAGATCTCTGAGCCACTGAGCTCAGAAACCCTTTAGTTTGTCATTGACCTTCTTAAAGTCACTGAGCACCCAGAATAAAGGGAATAGAATAGGTTTCTTTTTAAAGTTTTAAACTGAATATTTAACTGAAGATTTTTGGCAGGCTTTTGTATGCAAATGACACTGCAGAACACTATATTTTTCTCCCAAAGTAGGAGATTTTGTTAAACTTAGACACATGAATATGAAAAGACTTTCAGTAGAAAGAAAAGGGAGTTTATTCCCTCCAGATTTGACTACTGCTCTAAATTCTCTTTATTAATGCAAAGTTCTTTTGTCACTCTGGCTTTGGGACACTGTTACCAAGCCTTGTGGGAAATATCAAGTTCCAAAAACACAGAGGAAACAAGTAGTTACTGGGTCCCAGAGTGAATGTTTGGTCCGTATGAAAATGACCAGGACGACTGTTAGATGGAGATTATTTAATGAGTTGTGCTAAGTAAGTCTCTTCCCATAAAACATATTCAAAGTTTTAAATTTTCCTTAAGAGGCTTCTATGGGGGAACAGGCATTTGATAATTTCTCATCTAAATAAAGAAAATACCATCAGACGCTGCTTGAAAAGTTCATCCTTTACTGAAAACATTTTTATTATGCAATATTAAGGCATACAAAAACATATAAAGAATACCATGATAAAAATCTATGAATATATTATCACGGTTGGAAATAAAACAGTCGAGTGATCTTTAATTTATGACTAAATTGATTTATTACACATTGAACTTTTGGATTATTCTACTCAAGAGGTTTGGTTAGGGAGAAGGTTAGCAGGGACATCTATCAATTTTCGTAATGCAAAAGACCTAATTCTTAGACATTATTTGTTTTGTCCACATTTTTTCCCTTTTGGAACTTATAAAATTTTTTTACTCTTCTTTCCTTTTAGCTTATAATGTACTGATAATGACAGTGCATATTGCAAACCCATAATTTGTCAGAGGTTATGATTATAGGACACTTTTATATCAAAGATCAGAGGTAACTTAGTGTCATCACTTACAAATAATTATAGAAGATTTTAATTATGATTTACTTAGGCTGATTTTTTGGGATTCTAGTTCCTGATCTACTCATCATCTTTGTTTTAATCACACCAGGGATACCACCACACATTGAATAACTTTTATTTATAAGACTTAGCAATATATTATAGTACATGTAGATACTAAATGAAACATTTTTCGGTGCTACTTCAAAGGTTCAGTAATTTTCCTTCTTAAAGAAATTTAAAGACACTAAATCAATCATTTTAAATATATTATCACTAAAGCTCAATATCTACTACTGTCAGAATTTGCAGAGTGTGGTTACTGTTAAATACTAAACATGGTGAGGATTTTCTCATTCATTAGTTTCCAAGAGTGGTCACACACAGTGTCAGGGTCTAAATAGTTATTCGTCTTTGTGGTATAATTTTAGTTTGATTTCACAAAGGTTTTACTGAGCACCTACAGCATCCTGGGCACGAAGCCAGGTGCTGGGGATGTGTTGCTGAGCCATTCATGAGTCCTGCCCTTGATCAGTCTAGTTAGAGCCTCACTCGTTAGCTAGAGTGTATGATTTTTTTTTTTTAAAGATTGGCACCTGAGCTAACATCTGTTGCCAATCTTCCTTTTTTTCTTCTTCTTCCCAAAGCCCCCCAGTACATAGCTGTATATTCTAGTTGTAGGTCCTTCTGGTTGTGCTATGTGGGATGCTGCCTCAGCATGGCTTGATGAGCGGTGCCATGTCCATGCCCAGGGTCCGAACTAGGGAAACCCTGGGCCACCGAAGCAGAATGCATGATCTTTTTTTTGAGGAAGATTAGCCCTGAGCTAACTACTGCCAATCCTCCTCTTTTTGCTGAGGAAGACTGGGCCTGAGCTAACATCCATGCCCATCTTCCTCTACTTTATACGTGGGACGCCTACCACAGCATGGCTTTTTGCCAAGCAGTGCCATATCCGCAGCCGGAATCCAAACCAGCAAACCCCGGGCCACCGAGAAGCGGAACGTGCGAACTTAACTGCTGCGCCACCAGGCCGGCCCTGAAAGCATGATCTTAACCACTTGGCCATGGGGCTGGCCCCATAGAGTGTATGATTTTGTATGTAACCTCTCTAGAGTCAATAGTTATTGAACGTGGTGTGTAAGAGGAACAGTGTAATATTATTTTGAACAGAGAGGATACTGTGGACAGAACCTAATGAAAGAGTATAATTTTGGTGTGAAGTTGGTAGAATCACTATAATGTAATGTGACTTAAATCTTGGTCATCATTTGTTATTTTGGTTCTTTTAAATATAACTGATATTTTATTATGAATGTATTATTTAGATTTACATATTGACAAATGGATCACAAAAATTCTAGCAATACTTTTCTATGTATGTATATATGTATGTAAATATATGTTTTACTTTTGGGGTTAGTAGTTCTTCTCCCCTCGTAGAATTTCTTTTAGAGTACTCCAGCACGTCAGTACTAAAGTGCTTCTTCCCTTACCACCATAGTACCATCATACTGTATTATTAACTGAGCTGTAGCAGGCCATAATGTTTATTTAAAAGCATTTATTAAGTGAATGAGGTAAAAATGTGGTTTTCTTCTCTCACTTGGAGTTTGTGTAACAGCGTAAGAGAAACACAAACACTTTCAACTACATACTGCAATATCCATTTCAAGTGATTTATGAGAGAATTGCCCATATTCAGCTTTTGCATGGACAAATTTTGCTTTCCACTTCTTTTTGACGTTACCCTCTAGTCAGCTTTCTTAGTAGCTTGAACTCGACATCACCATCTCTGCTTATATTGAATCTTAAGGGACCTGAAAGAGATGGCATTTTGACCCTGAGCTCTTTAATTTTCTCTAGTATTCCCAGGAAAGCTGTGAGTCCTCGAACAGCAGG
Source organism: Equus asinus (assembly GCF_041296235.1). Lineage (NCBI taxonomy): Eukaryota > Metazoa > Chordata > Mammalia > Perissodactyla > Equidae > Equus > Equus asinus. Next base: position 52,466,101 of record NC_091809.1, read on the forward strand.
TTTAAGGAAGGAGAGGGAGAGAAGAATGTGCATTTGTTTCTTATGCTGGCCTTGTGCATTATTATGAAAAGTTGCAGTTAGTTCCTGGCATGCAGTAGGAAATAGAGAGTGCTTAGAGGGGAAATGGGATAGGGAAATATAATTAATTTCCCTGTCGTGATTTTGTGGCTTGGTTTCACTTTTTAACAAAGTATTGTAAATTCCAAAAACGCTAAAACCGAACTAAATCAAAATATGTGTAATATAGCAACACATTGTCAAGCTAATAGAATTCTGAAAAATCATGTACTATTTGGAATCATTAGCACCACTCCCCACCCCCCAGCTGCTGTAGACGAGGTAACTGAAATGGATGGTAGATGTAGTATGGGCCTGTGTAGGTCTCCTTTTTATAAATTAATTTTCCAACAGTATGAAAGGGCTTGGCTGCTTTAAGAAGGATGTGGACACCCCTGCACTCACTGCATTTACTGCCATTTCCAAGTCTGGTTGCTGAGCTCTGCTTATCTGAGAGTCGACGTATCCTCAGATCGTGAGGAGATGAACATTATACGTGAGTAGATAACAGCGAACTAAGAAAAATGAGCACGGCTAACATTAGTGTTAAAATCAAACAAAAGTCAAGGTGATGTGGACCCGTATTTATCACTTACACAACCGTTATTGTGTTGTGTGCTATTTAGTAAGAGGGAGTAAGCAGTAGATAACTGTGATTATTATAAATTTTATACAACCAATCTTGAAAAATGACTTTGAGACCCTTGTGAAGACCCCTAAATCTATAGAGAGGGCCAGATCTCTTTGTTCTGATGCATAGGCCTGCTGTCCAGGTATGAGTGACACTGGATGACAGGTGCCTCTGCCAAGGATATTGGGAACCAGGACTGAGGTCCCAACTTTCATCAGACTTTAGAAAGAGCAGCTCTCTCTCCCACAGTGAAGTTGCCTCCTTCCATTGAAGAGCGAATAGTGGGCAAAGTAAAGATCAGGCTGTGAAACGAAGTGGTAGGAGGGAAGGAGTGAGGCAGGGGGCCCAGCAGGGTGCAGCCCGGAGCTGAGGACCACTAGTGCTCCTCCTTATCTGCTCCTGTGGGGATGCTCTCCCAGGAGGGAGCTGAGGGGTGTGAGGCAAAGGAAGGCTCCCTATGCAGGCATTTCTGCAGGCACTCCATAAATTAGGAATGTGCTTGCTTAACCAGAAAATACCCTTAAAGGTCTGTAGAAGGAAGAATATCAATTATTCACTTCTAAGTGAGAATGTCCTTATTAGATTTTTTTGGACTCCTATCTAGCTGAGGCAGAGCATGGGACACTGGCATAGAGGATGTGATGGAGACTGTATTGAGGGGCTTTGGGCAACAAGGTAGAAAATGAGACCATTGGGACCCCAGGAGATGGACGGAAAAGGCATTGGGTCAGGAGGCACCAGGGGGATCAGAAAAATGGGATAAAAAAAGGAAGGTGGTAGGGAGTTGGGAGGAAGAGTATGGATGCAACCTGCGGGCCTCAACTCATGCAGTGCAAAGTCAAAGTGTGTGCAGGGCATTTCTGATGGGCTTTGTCTGCATATGGGCACACTGCTTGGTGGGAATTACTCTGGGAACTTAATTGCAAAGGAATCCACACCAGTCGAACTTTCGCGAGACAGATGAATGCTTCAGATGTCAGTTTCGTCATTTATACATAGTAAGAGCTGCACGTTCTGATGGATGAGCCTGCAACAAGGTCTTCCTTTAAATGGGAGACGATGTGTGTAAAGCTACTGGTGCACACCTGACAGTACATCCCTCTCCAAAGACCTTTTGCTTCTTGGTGTTCTGTGGTCTGTTGTTTCTTGCTGGCAACCCAGTCCTGCTCTCTGTATTTTCTTTACAATGCGTGCATTCTTATTTGATCCCACAATGCCCATGTTACTGATCCACTCTGAACTGTAGGTTTATTCCATCCAAGACACAAGGTCTAGCTTATTTAAGGCTACTATTGATCAAAGAATGTTTTTGGCCTTTATTATTTTTTGGATTAGCCTAATTTTTGGACATCCTGGGCTTTAGGGCAGAGTCAAAACTATGTGGTTATGAAGCCATAGCCTCCTGACCTCATCCTATTTTAATGACAAGAAAGCATCCATATGTGGTGCCATATTTATTACTGGGGCTTTACAAGTCACTGTAAGGAGAGAAATCTATATAATGCTTCGCACTTTAAAGCCACATGGTATAAAATGAGTGTTGTTTCATATGCCCCAATCTATATTATATTCTATGCATTCTCGCTTACTAAAGAACACTCATGGTTCACAACTAAGAAAAATTGGATAGGAAAATCAGTATGTTTTATGATTTGCATAAACTTTTTAATGTAATTTAAGAAAAAATTATCAGTGTCAAAAATGATACTTCCAAGGTAACAGAAGATTCAGAATATAATGGATTACTAAAGTTCCCAAAAGACCTCACTGTCAGGTTGTCTCACTAGAATATGGTCCCTGATATCCTGAATTAACATTGTGTTCTATTTCAGTGGGATTGTGGTAGGGAGGATTACAAATAAAATAGATGTCACCGTCCATTAACAAAGGGTGGCATGATGGTTTATCCCGAAAATCCAGTTCTGAATGAGCTGCCACACTGAAAACAATCTGTGGAATACAGACCCAAGTTAAAGAAAGGCATAGCAGAAGTCCTCTGGTGCGTCCCTCAGTAAGCTCTGCGGCATTCGTACGACCCCCACGCTGTGCTCCCGTCTTCTTTTGCCCATGCAGAAGAGTCCTGAAGGGCAGAGGTGTCTGCCCCCTCGTCGGGGGAGAGGGACACCACCTTGGGCGGCAGGTCATTCGACATCGTCATGAAAGGAGTGAAGGGGTAGGGGGGCGGGGTGGGGTACCCTGGCGTGTGGTACAGATCCTCCAGCGCATGCAGCGAGTAGGACTGAGCCCCAGCTAGGGGGGCCCCCCAGCTAGAGCTCCTGTGCTGGGCGGAGCTCCCCAGCTCCAGCTGGGAGAGGCAACTTGTGCTGGGCGGCAAGGTCTGCAGGGCCTCGGCGGGGACGGGGTCTGGCTGGCTGAGACCATCGGGCACCGTCTGCTCCCACGAGTCCCTCTGACGAGAACGGAAAGGGCACTGGGGTTAGTCATTAGGTGATACTCTGATGGGGAGAGATTTCCTCCCCGACAGGGGGCGCTGCTGGACCAAGGCTTCCAGAGCCGACCTGGCGTCCTCGCTCTGCTCTCCGAAACCTCCTTCCCACGCAGCGTTCCCTCTGGTGACTGACAGCAGCAGCGGAGATTTGAGTTCCCTTCTTACTCTAGAATTAGATTCCCTATATATACGAAGATTCTTTTCCCCACAAAACAGCGTTAAATGAGTGAAGTGCGAGAATAATCAAATGAACATTTATAGAGCATTTTACCATTTACAACACACTATGTCTTGGGTTCTTTTTGAGCTGCACCATGCCGGGGTCCTAGACAGCCCTTTCCACAGCGCGGTAGTCAGTGCCGGCTGCTCCTGGAAGGCGTAGGTCTCTAAACCACAGAGTGAGTTTCTGGGTGGGCTAAGAAGACCACCCTGCCCTCCGGGAGCAAAGAGCTAGGAACCTCATAGGCTTGGAGCTGGAAAGATTGGGATTCCACTCATAGCTGTGCCACTTACTGCCTTCATGACTCTGAGCACCTCACTTTGTTCATTTGTAAAATGGGACTTTAATAACTATATCTCAAGTCGTTGCAAGTATTAAATAAACAAAGACACATAAAAGTTCCTGGCATAGAGCAGGTACTCAATAATGCTAATCCCCACCCTCTTTCGTCTAAAATCCCATCTTGAGAGATTCATTCCTTTGTGGTTGAAGGCTTTACAGTTTTCTATAAGAAGGGTGTTAGTATTCTTCAGATCATTATGAACTCCTCTTTTTGAAGGATTGCGTGAGAACAAGGTTCTATAGGGTAGAAATATTGTGGGGGAGGGGAGGCACCGGACTGGGAGGGAAGGGAAGCCCCGGCCAGGCTTGCCCTGGGAGATTACAGCCTAGCTGTGCCTGAGATGTAACTCCAGGGCTCCTTTCCTTACGTGCTAGAGGAATGATGAGGGGACATTTGGCAAAATCAGTAAAGCATTAACAAAAAGGATAAAAATCCTGCCATATTAATCGTCTCGGCCTAAACCCTGGAATACATCCTTTTTGCTGTCGTAGTTGGCATGGATCTTCGAGGAAGGCTCCTGGAGCGTATCCTGGCAGAGCGGCCTGGTTTCATCCTGGTTGCCAAGTGCACGCACTGGCCAGACGCGCGTGACCTTACCTTACACGCGAAACGTGAAATATCTGTATACTCACCAGCACGAAGTGTGTGGGGTCGCTGGGGAACGGCGGCGGCAGGAGCGGCGGCAGGGGCGAGGGGCTGAACAGAGAGCCGGTGTTGGGGGTCAGGGCCGGGGGGCGGTGGTCTCCGTAGGGCTCCGTGAAGTAGGGATCCAGGAGGGCTGGGTGGCCCTGCCCTGCGGAGGCCTCGCAGGGAAAGGGCTTCGCCGCGCCCGAGGTGCAGACGTCATTTGCAAACTGCTTAGTGTTGTGGAAGTCTGAGTCAGATAGGAAAGATCTTCTGACCCCATAGTAACCTGACATCACTGGTGAACCTGTTGCCAAATGAAAAACAAATGGGCAAAAATTTCCTCATGGGAAAGTCAAGGCGTCTCTTGTTGCAGCTGAGTTTCTCCACGTGTGAAATGGTGTTTCTAATGTATGCCCGACACCAAGGCTAATATTTCAATAGATAAATGTCTTGAAAAGCGTTAAATATTGTTGTATTATCTCTTTTAACTGGTCCAGCCCAAATAACTATTATGTTTCAAGTTCACTCTGCCTTTGGGGATGAGTTCGCTTTAGATGGTGCAATAACTGGTTGATCATTCACTCACTCAACATACATTTATTCTGTATCTTCTATGTGCCAGGCACTGCTAGGAAGGGGTTGGGCTTAAAGAGATAAGAATAAGAATCCCTTAGCATTTACATTTTATCGAATGAAGCATCTTTGTCACGGCTTCTGAGCTCTATCCCCATATACACAGGACCGTCAACAAGGGGCTGCTTCTGGGTATGTTGTCTGAGATGCAATATTTCTAGGTAAGGTGATACTGTAACCCCATGCTAAATCAGAGGCAGGTTGTACTTGTCTTCTAATTCTTTGTATACTGACCTTTAACCTGGTGTCTTGCACCCAGCAGGCATGGAGAAATGGCTTGCTTGCTTTGGGATGATATGGCTTTTGTGCAGTCAAATTAGAGGACCATACACAAAAAAAGTTTTCTGGCTTTGATGAGTCTCATGTTATTTGCTGCCCTCTTGTGGCCATACTGAGTCCCTCCCTCAGCTGCCCCGGGCACTGCAAGTTTGGGAAGAGAATGTCTGGCACAGAAAGTTTCCTTTGGTGAAAACAGGGGGGAAGAAGCTGAAACTGAGGAGTCTCATTTAAGGGAAGGCCAGCAAAATGATCCCAGAAGTGAAGGGATGTGTTTGCTAAAGACGGTCTGACGCCAGAGCTCAGGTGTAGCAGGAAACATGCTATCATTTAGTACATACAGTTCAGGGGCATAGACTCAAGGGCTGTAAAACTGATTGTTTCCAGCTGTCGTGGGTGTGGTCTAATTAGCTAAGACCTTCACCTTGAGGTCACAGGAGGCCTGAGCTGGGAGGGAGATGCAGGTGCCTGTCTTTCTTACCTTCCCCCAACCACAGTGGACTGCTTCTGAGCTTTGTCCCTGTCCACCCTGCCCACTCTTCCTCAGGGAGAGGAGACAGACTCATCAAGACCCTCTTCCTTTGGTATCATGGCTCAGTCATACATTTCTCTGCATACACAGCACCCTGGTGTTCGCCATGTGAAGTGGCACTTCAGATTATGCTCATATTCTCTCACCTGAGTTACAACCCTCTTTCCAATTGACCTGCAAGCTCCATGGGGGCAGAACTTATGTCTCACACATTTTCTGTAAACCCAGGAGTGTAACACTGTGTTCAACAATTATACGTAAATTTATTCATTCATTCAGAGGAAATCAAAATTCCTTGTAGAAACTTACAGCACCATTCTGCTCACTCCACTTTCATCCTAAATTCTATGGCCCCAAATTTCTAATCTGTTCATGAATTTGAAAGCAGCATTGGGGGTTTCATCATAAGCATACTTCCTTGGAAAGAAATTTGTGCAAGTGAAAATTAATATCAATAAATAAAGTTCTGTTTCACACCATGAATTTATCTCCACTGGAGTGGTTAAGGCTGAGAACAGAATGAAGAATCTGGAAACTAGCTGTCTAGGGTCTCATGTCTATATTTCCAATTTCCAAATAAAAACAATCACAAAGAAAAACCTCTTTGCTCTCTTAAGCATATATCTTTCTCCGTGAAAAGGAAGAATAATTCTAGAAGGTCAGAGAAGCTGCAGAAATTTTCTTCTATAGAAGGGAGCAGACGCAACCGGATTCCAGTGACTGTAAATATGATTGGGAAACACAACTCGGAGACATTCAGATATGTGAGATCTTCTACTGCTTTTATTCCTTTCCCTTATCCAGCTCTGAAGGCGACTAAAACTACTGAGAAAGCCTATGCCACTTCTGAGTTTGAGATCTGGAAGGAGTGTGTGTGTGTGTGCATGCGAGTGTGTGCACAGATCTGGGCGTGCGTAACCCTATTATTAAGAACTCCCTTTTCCATCCTCACAGGAGTCTTTTACGAGACATATGTACTGAAATGAATATAAAATGCTGAACTAAGTGCCTGACCTATAGAGAGCACCCAATAAATGGCAGTTCCTCCATCTGTCTGCAGGCCTCTCTCTTTCTGTCCTAAAGCAGATGCATAATCTGTTGGATCATGGTGCCAGAAAATTTCAGACATTTTTAGATTGTATCAAGGGCCTATTGCTGTTTGCTATTGCTTTTGCCCAATAAACTTCCGCTAGGCAAGGGATTAAAAGGCTGCCTTCAAGACAGAATGAATTTTAAATTCAGGGATGACTGAATGAGGTCTGTCTTCACTGATTTTGTATTTAAAAAATAACTATTTTAAAGCAGCAAAATTTTGAAAATGTTGTAAAGTGGTTGTAAAAGAGTGGAAGCCCAAATGCCCGATTTAAACTCAAAAAGGAATGAATGACTTGCTCATTGAACTGAAGAACTCACCTGGCATCTGGACGAATGGTGACGGAGAGGAACTGACGCTGCCCTGGAAGGCAAAGAGATCAAGTGTTTTCTTCTTTAGTTGCAAGTTTGAATCTTAGAAAATAGTTTCGGAATATATCTTACAAGCTTTATTTTCTGATACTAAGAACCACTATTTGAGGGGTTAGTTTGAGGGGGTTCACTGAGAGTAAGAATGAAAGTACAAGAGAGCAAAGTTTCACAAGGGACTGAGAGAAACCAAAGTTTTAGATTCTGGTAAATGTGCCAAAAAGTATGGACTAGATGAAATGGAATAATTTATCCTTTGTTTTTTGCTCTTTGCATTAATATCCTTCATCAAATATATATTAAGTGATTTATATCTATTCATACATGCATACATGTGCTTGGCGTTTGGCTTCAACATTGAATGGGCACTTTTTTTTTTTTTTAAAGATTTTATTTTTTCCTTTTTCTCCCCAAAGCCCCCCGGTACATAGTTGTGTATTCTTCGTTGTGGGTTCCTCTAGTTGTGGCATGTGGGACGCTGCCTCAGCGTGGTCTGACGAGCAGTGCCATGTCCGCGCCCAGGATTCGAACCGACGAAACACTGGGCCGCCTGCAGCGGAGCGCGCGAACTTAACCACTCGGCCACGGGGCCAGCCCCTGAATGGGCACTTTTTAACTGTCTATCTTCATGTAGAGGTGAAGCTCCACCAAGGGTAGGGACCTTGACTGTGACTTGTCCTCAGTGCCCAGAACAGAGCGTGGTTCATAGTAGACACAATAAAAATATGTGGAATAAAGATACAGTTCTCAAAGAACTGTGGTCTAGTGAGCATGGGAGTTTGGGGAATTTTGTTCGTTGAATTATATCCCCCCAAAAGATACACTGAAGTCCTAACTCCTGGTTTCTGTGCACATGACCTTATTTGGAAATCGGATCTTTAAAGATGTAACTAGTTAAATTAAGATGTGGTCATACTGGATTAAGGTGGGCCCTAAATCCAATATGACTGGTGTCCTTAGAAGAGGAGAGACACCCAGAGACGCAGTCATGGGGAGAAGGCCATGTGAAGACAGAGGCTGAAATTTGAGTGATACAGCCTCAAGCTAAAGGACACCAAGGATTGCCAGCAGCCACCAGAAGCCAGGAAGAGGCAAAAAAGGATGCTCCCCTGGAGTCTTCAGAGGGAGCCCGGGCCTGTGGACACCTTGATTTTGGTGTTCTAGCCTTCAGAACTCTGAGGCAATAACTTTCTATTGTTTTAAGCTACCCCATTTGTAGTAATTTGTTATACAGCTCTAGGAAACGAATACAGGGAATGATGGACTGAGACAGACAATTCACTATAGTGTAAGAAGTGGCATGGCTGGGGAACAATGGGGTGAGGTGGGCACCTAAGCTGGCATCAGGCATGGGGTGGGGAACACATCCTGGAGGAGGTGATGCCAAAGCTGACCTTTGAAGGAAGGGGATTCAGGTGTGTAGAGTCTTAAAATATACAAATGCAAATTGTGGCTTCAAGATGACCAGGAACAAAGGTAAGTGGAAAATGACACTGTTGTAAAAGTTGAGTCCTCAATATCCAGTTCTTTGGATCTGAGCTCTTAGCTCTGACCCTCAAGGTCCTATAGACTCTTAAGAGTTGGAAGAGATTTTATAGAGAGTCTCATTCAGCTATCTACTCAATGCTGAAATCCTCCCCATATTATTCATACTTGGTGCCTTTAGCCTCCAGTGTTGGAAAAATCAGCGCCATCTGAGAAAACTCATTTCTTCTCTTGGGACCGCTGACTCCTACAAAGTAGGCTGAAAAGAACCACTTTCTTAATTCTAATCTCTTTGGTCCATACAGAATAAGTTTAATCCTTCAAATATTTGAAGACAACCCTCCATTTCCCAAGTGCCTTAATCAGCTCGGGCTGCTATAAGAAATACCATAGACTAGGTGGCTTTAACAACAAACATTTCTTCTATTTCTGGTGGCTGGAAGTTTGAGATCAGGGTGCCAATGTGGTTGGGTTCTTGGTGAGGACCCTCGTCCTGCTTTGCAGATGGCTGACCTCTTACAATGTCTTCACGTGGCAGAAAGAGATCATCTGTTTCACATGTCTCTTCCTATAAGGATAGGAATTCCACTCATGAGGGCTCCACCCTCATGACCTAATCACCTCCCTGAGGCCCAGTCTCCAAATACCATCACATTAGGGATTGGGGCTTCAACATTTGAATTCTGGGAGGATACAAACTTGCAGTCCATAGCACCAAGCTGGAATTCTATCTTCTCCAGGTAAAACATCCTCCAACCACTCAGAAGTAGCATAGTATTTAAAGTGAAGACTCTGGAACCAGAGTGTCTCTGTTTGAATCCCAGCTCTGCCTCTTATTAGCTGTGTGATCTTGGGCACATGAAGATTTAATGGGATCATGTATGTCAAGCACTTAGAATGTTCCTGGGATAATCAGGATATAAATGTTAGCTATTATCACTCAGATGCATTTTTATGCCCTTTATTTTTATGGTATATTCTTCTAAACATGTTCTGATTTGTATTTTCCCATTTAAGAAGTTAACACTTTTAAGTAGCAGAGGGGAACTCTGGGCATGCATGGTCAGAGGTGGGTGTAGATTGGGGTGCCCTAACATCTTATTTGGGAAGGCAAGGAGGCAGTGATTTAACATAGAAGCACCTGTGTTTGGGCACATTTTCCCATATTGCCAGAGCCCATGTTATCCAGCGTTTCCCTCCAGTTTCCAGCTCTGTCTGTCTGTCTAGGTCTTTCCTGGAATGCCTGTGCCAAGGCCTACACCCTCTGGCTTCTGCCTCAGCCTCCCTGTGTGTATAAGTAGGGTGTGGCAGGGTGGTAGCTGTCCTGGGTGCTGCCTGGGGAGATGTCTCCCTGTTCTTCTCCTACCTTCTCTCCCTGCTCACTCCCCTTAAATTGCTCTGGCCAAGGCTGGGATCAGGAGAAAAGCTTCTGTGAGACATGGTACATGTGCCTAACGTGGTAGTATTAGCACCCTGTTCTCTCAGTATCTGTCAGCCATTCGTTCATTGACTGGCATGGCTCTACCTCTGGCCTCTGCCCAAGGCCGGGATAAAGCTCAGTCTATGTAACACAGCCCCTTCAGCTTTTGACATCTCTGCTGTAAATGCTTTCCTATCTTTCTCTTCTACCAGCAACAATCTCTAGAATCTTCTTATACTCCTTCTCTTTCTTCTAGTTAGGTTTAATTATTACAGAGGAATTGCCAGCATTGTCCCTCCCTCAACCCAATTTCAATACTTGAAGACTCTACAAAGGTTTCACAACTACAAGTGTAGTTGATTTTATTTATTATTTGATGAAAAGAACCTTCTTGTGTTCACTTCTTCTATGTAATTTTGCCCTCTACCTGCTGTGGAAATTGAACTCTCTACTTCCATTCTTTCCGGTTACCCGTAAAATTTTACCTTGCATTTTTAACAAACTACAAACAATATCCTAAAACTCCCACTGACAGCCAAGATCTTTAGAATGTTAACTCTTTCTACTCCTCTCCTAATTTACATGTGTATATTTCCTTGCATTTTAGCTTGTTTCTTTTGTTAAACCTCCACAAATTAGACATCATAATTATTAGATTTATTTACATGTTCACAATTTTCCTTGCTTACTCTTCTTTCAGACTTTTTTTTCTAGATTCATTTTCCTTCTTCTAAACTAATCCTTTAGAAAATTCCTTTCATGGAGGTGGCGTTGGTGGTAAACTGTTCTGGCTTTTATTTATCTGAAAATATCATTTCTCTTGCCCTTGTACTTGAAAGATAATATTGCTGGACTCACAACTGTAACTTTATGGGTATTCTTCTCTCAGCACTTTAAAGATGTCACGCCACAGTCTTTGGCTTCCATGACTGCTATTAAGAAGTTTGCTATGAACCTTATAGTTATTCTTTGTGACATTCTTTCCTTCCTTTCTGACTGCTTTTTGATATACTCCCTTTGTCTTTATGGTTCTTAAAGTTCATCTCATTTTGCCTAGAGGTAGATTTTTAAAATTTATCCTGCTTGGTATAAGATATGCTTCATGTGTCTGGGGATTTGTGTCTTTCATAAGTTCTGGAAAAGTTTCAACCATCCTCTCTTTAAAGATTGCTTTGTCTGTATTATCTCTGTTCTCTCCTTCTGGGACTCTGTTCAGATGCATGTTAAACCTTTTACTTTTGTCCTCTATATCCCTTAACTTCATGTTATTTTCTTTATCTCCATGATTTTCTGTTCTATATTTTGGTATAGAATGGTATAGATTTCTTCAGATCTATATCCAGTTCACTAATTCTTTCTTCAACTGTAGTTAATTTGCTGTTTAACTCATACATTGAGTTATTTTATTATCAATAATTACTTATTTTTTCATTTCCATAAATTCCATTTGATTTTTACAAAACCTGCTTGGTAATTTTTGATAGTCTCTTGTTGAGTGTTCTTTATTTATTAAGTTATTGTATATTTGGTATTTGGTAATTTTAATATCTGGAAGTTCTGGAAACTTATTGCCTATTGTTTATGCTGACTTTCATTCATAGTGGTTTGCTTTTTTAAGCATTTGGTAATCTTTGATTGAAATTTATATCTGGTTAACCTTAAACTGCGAAAAGCTGGGGTCCTAATTTGAGGTTGCTTTCCTCCAGAAGATTTATGTTTATATTCTTAGGATCCAGCTCTCTTCCAGGTTCCCAGATTAATGGAGTCCCGGGTTCAGCCCCTCAACCTTGACAACATCTCAAGGATCAGTCTTCACATGTAAAGCTAATTTGAAGACCTGTCCTCAGGGGAGCCCACCTTTTTGGTGTGTTCACCTTCTCATCATTCAATGTCTTAATTTCTGCTCAAAACTTTCCCCAACCTCCCATGTCAACCCTCCCTCCCATCCCAGCTTTGGAGATTTTCCTTACTTCTTGCCAGCTCAACAACTCATTAAAATGTGTTTTATTCAGGCTCCGGTTTTGTTGTGGGTGAGATTTCCCCCCTCTCTGACCATCTAGTCTCCCTGAAACAGAAATGAATCCCTAAATATTGAAACTGGATGTAGATACCTTCCTGTTTCTTACACAGCACAAAATATGTTATTTTACCATCATTTCCAACATTTTCCAGCAGAGATTTAAATTATAATGGAAGTAATTCATAAGCATATATTCATAGTAATTTTATAAGCACACTGTTAGGCAAACGGCCAAATGTCTTAAATGTATTACCTCATTTAGTTCTCACAACCACCCCAGAAGACAAGCAATATTATTCTCATCTTAATAATGAGGAAACTGAAGCACAGAGAGAATAACCTAGGTTCCCCTGCAGGATGAGGTGGTCGTGGTGGTGGATGGGATCGAACAAGGACTTTTCTGATTTCAGAGCCTGTTTCTTAACTACCACACGTGATACTGCCTTCCAAGCATTTTAATAATTCAAAAACAAAAATAGGAAATCTTCATAATTAAAAAAAGAATTTTAGTATAAAAGAAATTTATGGACATCCAGAGAGATGATATAATTATATAAAAGCTCACAAGAGGATCAAGTGGGATTTATACTTCATATATATCTCTCTATATATATCTGTAGTACTTCAAAATATATTCTATTTTTAGGGGGTCAGCTTTGTCGAGGTATAATTTAAAATTAATAAAATTCACGAATTTTAAGTATGCAATTTGGTGAATTTTGACAAACTCTTGTGACTCACTCACTATCATAATCATGACATAAAACATTTCCATCAAATTGATTATTTTATCGCTATAATTAGTCCTGCCCCATGGCCTGGGAAATATTTGGATGGATAAATACGGAAAGGAATGATAGTGCACCACTTCAGTTCATCTCACAGCACGTAGAAGAGTTCTAAAGGGGCTGTATTGGGACTGGGAAGGATTTCACTGGACAGATTTCAGAGCTGGCCCTTACTCCCCCAGCCCATTCCCAGATTTTATAGGTTAACAAAGAACAGCCTAAAAACATGAGCCTTCAGCATGAGCGCTAGTTGTTATTACAAATGTGAAGGGAAAACTCACATTCCTTTCTTCTTTGTTCAAGATATTATATTCACACAGTTGCCTCTCACCATACGAATCCTCCAGAAATAGTATTGAAATTAATATTGAAGCGCCCATAACTTTTGACCAAGCGAGATGGTATATAATTTTTATTTTGCATACTGCAAACAACAGGATCCTGCAATGCCAGGTAGCCAAATTTAGAGGTTTATATTTGAATGAAATTTGCCAGTCTGCAACTTCCTGTAGCTAACACAGCAGCCTCACAGCTGCCCCAAAGCCCCTCCATGAAAATGAGTTAATTTGAACTAATAGGTTACCAAGGTAGTAAAGCGATAAGATTAGAAGTTTCCCTTGGATACTTTTATAGTCATTTTTATGACCCTATAATATTTTTAGGGCCAACCTAGTTGAAGGAATATATTGAAATGTACTAAGGAGGAGATCAACTAGCGTTAAGATTTTTCATACAGCAGTATGAAATATATATATATATTTAATTCTGATGGTATAGTTTAGAAAGTGTCTCTTTAAACTTAAAGATGTTGATACTAAGGCTTAAATAATAATTATCATAGCCACTTGTGAATAGCTTGGATCCCTTTTCAAGGAATTCACAGTACTTTATATATTTAATTTCTCTTTATCATAATATCTGTGTTTGGGAGAGGTGGTGCTGATGCTATTATACTGAACATTCTAAAACCACGTTTTAATATCTAAAATTTAGACCCATCATAGGTCGTATGATTTTCCTCCAACTTTGAGATGAATATTAAGTTAATGCCAGATGTAACCCAGTTAGCCTTTAAATGGGTACCTGTGTTAGGTCTGAATACCTTCTTCCTCCAGAAGGAAATGGGCATAGAGAATTAGATGGCTTAATTAATGTGATAAATATGCAGTAGAACTGGGGGCATTCTGATTGGTGAGAAATCTTATACAGTGCTAAACTATACCAAACCTGTTTTAATAAATCTTATTAGTTTTGCAAAGTTTGAAATGGGTTTTGATTTATGGCCCACTTATCTAAGTTACATAGTAATTTAATCGTAAATGAGAAAAATACTCCATAATAAATAGGAACTACAGCTACAAGCATCTACTACCTGCCAGGTGCTTTATATAATATTATCTTACTATAAAGTAGATATTATCACCTGAGGTTTAGAAAAGAGGAAACTAAACATCAGAGCAATTAAGTAATGTGCCCCAAATCACCCATCTTGTCAATTACAGAGCTAAGGTTTAAACCCAAACTCTGACTCCCAAATTTATGCTCCCTCAACCTCTCAAGGACATAACAAGCAAGTTCTCTGCACTAGCCCTTACACCAACCGCATATATTTACTGAGCTCCTCTGATGTGAAAGGCACAATGCTGAATGTTGCAGGCACTAGAAAGAATGCAATCAAAGGGCTTAGATTTGTATCTACTTAGGGACACAAGCCATTTGTGGTAAATTAAATCTGACCACAATTTCTTTGCAGCTCCTCCCATCAAGAAGTGAAGTCTATTCCTCTCCCCCTTGAATTGGGGATGGGTTTGTCACTTGCTTGGACTAACAGAATGAGGCAGAAGTCATTGTGTGACCTTCAGAGTCTAGGCGTCAAGAGGATTTGCAGCTTTCACCTTTGCTTGCTTGAAATGCTGCCTTATGATTTCCTCTTCAGAAAGTCAGTCTAGCCTCCTTGTGGATGAGTGACCACGTGGAAGAGAATCTAGGCACTCCTCCTGACAGCCAGCACCAACTGCCAGACATGTGAGGGAGCTATCTTGAACTTTCCAGCATGGCTGAACCTCCAGCTAAATGCAACTGCATAGGTGAGCCCTGGTGAAACTAGCAGAGGAACTTCCAGCCACCCACAGAATCGTGAGACTTAACAAATCATTACTATCAATTTCAAAGGTTCAGGTGGGTTCTTATGCAGCAATAAGTACCCAATACAGATCTACCCAGGAAAAAGTAGCTCATGGTACAGAACAGTATGTATCTGGCTTCCAGGTGCATGGTCCATGCTCTACGTGCTCTGGAAGTCAGAAAAGGGGGAAATCAATGTGCTGAGGATTTGAATTGGGCTCTGAAGTATGAGAGGATGGATAGAGGAGACAGGAAACTTCCAGGTGCAAGGAATTTTGTGAACAAAGCACAGAGGTGGGAAAGCACAGCTCTTCTTCAAGGAATAATAAGCAAGTGGGTTTGTTGAGAGCAGGAATTTCACCTAATTGATTAAATAAAAATGCATTGTGTGCCTACTATGCATCAGAATTGTGATAATTTCCAGAAATACAAAGAGGAATAGGCATGGTCTTAGGCAGCATACTCCCTAAGAAACTTAAGGCGTGTCATAAAGAAGATAGTTGTTTAAATATATATGTAATGGGTGCAATAATAAAAACAAGGATTGAGAAGACGAGCATTTCATGAATACCTACTTCATGCCAAACTCTGTCAGGCACTTTACATGTATTAGTATGTGTTTCATTGTTTTTAGTAACAACTAATATTTGTGTGCTTTATGTACTCCGCACTGTGCTACACGATTTACATGCATTATCTCATTAAATCTTCACCATTAACCAATGAAATAGATGCTGTAAGTACTATCTCTAGATTATAGATTGTAAGACTAATAGTCAGTGTAAAGGACTTGTCCAAGGTCACAAAGCTAGTAAGTGACATAGGCTGGATTCTGACATAGATCTAGTCTAACCATGGTTTAGAGCAGGTAGGTGGGAGGTGTGGGTGAGTGGTGGAGGTGAGTTGCTGTCTTAGGGGAAGGTGACTGAACATGTCACACTACAGGTGATATATGGGTCCAGTTTTGAAGGATGAAAGGCAATCAGGGAGCAGATAGGACAAGGGGTGTGGTTGTTGGGGAGCAAATCCAAGGCTTAAATGTGTGGACAGCATGTGAGACATGAAATGTGTGCAGACAGGAAAGCTGAAGAGGAGCTGGAGGAGGGCGCAGGAGCCAGGCTATGAAGGATTTTTTTGAGCCATGCTAAGGAGCTTGGACTTTGTCCGCTAGCAGGCAATGGTCCTTTAGAGGTTTCTCAGCAGTGTAGATATGATGATGGTGGCATTTGAGGAAATTTAACCTTGTGCTGAAAATGATGGGTTGGAAATGGTTGAGTGTACGGGCTACAGTATTGAGCTGAGTTCAGTGATGGGGGTCTGATGGGCTCTCAGTAGGGGCGAAGTTTCAGGAGGCCAGCAGGTGACACTTGTATCCACTTCCACTTGGCTCTGTTTTAGAGCCCAGCAAGGGCTGGTACTCGCCCTGCAGGTGCTGAGGGCTGCTGGCCATCTGTGCCAGTTGTACCAATTCTCAGGGCTCTTTCTCTCTTTTCTTCTTTTTCATCAACTTCCCTCCTTACAAGTGTATACAAAGAGGGGGCTGGCACATCCCCCTCATACTGCCCTATTTGCAAAGAAAAAAAAAATCCCTACATTCTTAAATGATTTATTACTACATTGCATAGGTCCAATCCTAAGGCCAATAAGAATTTCTGAGGAAGGAATATTGTAACATATTTCCTTAAGAACATTTGTCTTGTGTCTACAAAGCCTAGATTATAGAGGATTTATCTCACAAAGAAAGAGCTCATCTGGTTTTGAGCTCCTTGTTTCCATTATTACCAGCCTTGAGTGACAGTAGGTACTAAGTAATTGACATAGAATGGAGACATAAAAGGATTAAGTGATTTGCTTAAGGCCTTCAAATGTATAGAGGTTAAATGAAGACTAAAAGATGTGTTTAAATTCTCTCTTGGGGGAAGGGAATTTACCATGAAAATGTTAATTTATAACAGTGCATATAAATATCTAACATAGATTTTTATGTTGAACATAGATTTTTATGTTAAACATAGACATTAAATGCTAAGCATAATGTTTAAAAAGATGTTCCTTAACTTGTTGGTGCAACAACTTAATTTCTTTCTGCTAAAATGTCAGCAAATTTCTGGAAGATTGTATGTGAAACTCAGTGTGGAGACCCCTGGAAATTAGAAGGAGAGGATGAGGGGACAGGGGAGATAAGTAGACTACTTTTTACTTTATACTCTTTTATGCTGTTTGAAATTTTACATGTATTACTTTTGTAATTAAAACGGCTAGTTAATAAAAGTTAAAAAATAGAATTTAGGAATTTAAAAAAAACTATGACTCCAAGTGTCTTAAATTTCTGTTATATGAACTATTTTCTGTCCTTTGGAAAGTTTGTACTGTTACAGAATTTCAGTTTTCTAACAGTTTCTTGAAATTTTACTGTAAAAACTCTCTTACTTGGCACAAAATTATGTCCAGGCTGTCTCTGGGAGAAAGTGTTTTCTGTTGCCTACATTACAAAGCGAAACCCATTTTTTTACCCCTGGGTCTTGGTGTGCTTTTGGAATGCTATTTGTGTTTATGTAGCTAAGTTAGAGCAACAGGAGCCACTGGGACACACGTTGATAAATCACCCTGCACACTTTGGCCGGAACAGATCTGCAGAACTTCAGCTCTGCCAGATGGGCTTGCGATGGCTGATTTTGCTGCAAAATCTGATTATTTTTGCAAGCTGTGTGAAAGAATTCACCACCAGGAAATATTTTAAGTTTCATGACATTTGAAAAAAACTACATAACCAACAGAACAGCTGAAAAAATAAGTTGCTTGCAAAAGGTTCACCTTTGTTATTATTATCTTTAAAAATTTCTGCAATTGTGAAGGAGCAGGTGGTTGGGTGGGGAACATGGAAAGTCCTGGAAATGTGGTTTAGTTCTCTAAACAGAGCAGGACAGTGGGCTAATTAAGTCAGACAATGAACCATTTTCAACGCCCTGGATAAAATGAATGCCAAAGATATAATATGTACCTCTGTATTCAAACATTGGCAATTTGAGTGTACAAGGCATTGCCTACTGAGAAAATGTTTTTTTCTTTTTAAATTCTTTCTGGGCTCATGAAGCGGGTTAGTTGGCAAAGTTAACAAGCAATATGCAAAGCACTGTGCTATGAGAGTGAGCAAAATGTGTAGGGGACGTCACTCCCGGGGTAGACACTGATTTCCTTTATCAATAATCTCTCCAACGTTGCAAATAAACTGATCCTTCTGCTGGCAATTCAGAAAAAAGTAGCAAGGGCAAATGAGATGTACTTATTAAAGAAAACTTACAGTTTTCCTAAGAGATTTAGTAATCAAACACAAAGAAAATAGGTATTTCTAAAAAATAAGAAAGAAAAATAATATAAGAAAAATAAAACACTAGCAAAGCAGGAAGACACACATTGGGCCATCTGAGGATCCTTTTCTGTGCCCAGGCAAGTGTAAAAATCTTACTAAAGCCGGAACACATTGTAGGATGGGTTCAGTTTATGAGAGTTGAAGAGACGAAAAATAAATTTTATGGTAAATTTGAAGAAATCGGAGAAGGGCAGGAGTCTGTCTTGTTATAGCAGTGCTACAGACTTTTTTGCACTCACGTGTCTTCAGAGCTTGGGGTGCCTCTGTCCAAAGCTTGTCTTTCTTCTAACTACAGATTCAATATAACATACATGTGCTTTGCTCTTAGATTTGATAATACAGTGATAGCTGCAATGGCCATACGTAAATCCAAGAAAGAATTTGTGTATGGCCAGCTCCCTAAATTTAGGGCCCAGGTAATTCGTTTGTAGTCTTATTTCCATTCTACTTCTTTCTTCTTTTGATGTTTTTATTGTTGTCTAGGACTACCGTTAGAATACCCAAGAGAAGTAGCACAATATGTAAATTGTCTAAGTTTTAGCATGTTTTGGAGGTTACACCTTGATTAAAATTAGATTTTGATATCAGTGAAAGCTTCCATCTGCCTTGAGCATGAAAGACTAAAGCTTGGCTTCGACCTCGGAAATGAGTCCGTTGGTTGTCCCTCCTCCCCATCTCTTCCTAGGCTTTTATAAGAAGGTGGGAGGATCAGGAAGTTACCTTCCCCTTTCCTTAGTAGCTGCTATATTTGTTAAGAATATGCATTTGATTCTTTATTATGTGAAACTCTGAGAGAACGCTGGGCACCATGGAGGTAGGGAGAGCATCTAAGCGGTAGGTCACCAGAGACAGCAGGTCAACTGAGCTGGTAAGCTCTACATTTCACTGGACTCAGGGATCTCTTCTAGCCTTCAGAAGGGAGTGGATATGGTCTCTGACTTCAGGTGGGAGAAATGGCATTCTACATCCAGTTCCAGGAGCCAGCCATAGGATACCAGCCTCTCAGATCAGCTCAGCAATATTCAGAAAAGAGATCACACTTCACCAAACGGCATAGCAGGAGAGTAAGCTTCAGGCAAGAAGAAAAGTTCAGAGCGAAATGGATTGGGTGAGGTAGGTCCTAGAGATCTCTAGGAGAGCGGTAGAGAGGCTTCTATGAAGTCACTGTGGTATGTTTTGACTCTGGTGCAGGAAACATTTCCTCGTTTACAGAGAGAGCCAGGTGCCATGCGGGGCCCAAATGGGGAATGACAGAGAGGAACTATATTCTGGAACCAGGTTTTGGGACAGAACTAGAGTCAGGTTCTAGAAAGAAATTAAGAACTTCTTCTGTCTAGTTTCTTCTAAGATGTCTGGGTATCACAGGAAAGGAAGGTCCTGGCTCTGGAGGTGGCATCGTCTGAGAAGTCTAGAGAATTTTTGCAGGGACAGGAAGGGAGACAAACTGTGATTTAAAGGAAGCAAAAGTCATGATGGTGATCCAACATCAGGTACGGAATGTGAAGGGTGAGATGAACTCTGAGCAGAGGACCTGAAGCAGAGTGGTTATTCCAAAGCTAGTCCTTCCTTGGACCAGAAATGTAAATTTAAGAAGGCAATACGTTAGGTAAAATAAAGACCATGCAGTCCAACAAACCTGGGTCCAAATCTGAGCTCCACTGCTTTCCACCTGATTCTTAATTTCCTCATCTGAAAAATAGACATGAGTGGCACCCTCTTAAGGCTACTGTGCTTTTCAATAAATGAAATATATTTTGGAGTGGATAAATGAAAATAATTGTAAAGTCCCTATATCAGAGCCTAGTAGTAAATGATAGTTATCATTATTAACAATTTTTATTTGTCCCACAGAGAACTGAGGTGATAGAAGGGGACCCAGGCCTGGAAGTCACCTCTACTGTCCCACCCATGCCCATCTTTGACCAAATATTAAAGTCAGAATGTTTGCACTCCACATAATTGCTCTCGTGCTTTATGTGATTGTTCTGTTCTCTATTTCCCTTGCAAACTCAATTTGCAAAACTCTAGTTGAACTAGAGGAAAGGGGATGTATCTTTCTCAGAATAAAGAGGGAGTTCAACTTGGCCTTGGAGTTTGGGGGTAGGGGTACCTATGGGTGGAACATGTTCTGAGGTTGGGAGAAGCTATCGTCAGTAAGAGAAACAGCTGTACTCAGTAGGGAGGAGAAGACATGTTAAAAACACTGAGTTCTGGTCCCCTCCCATCTGTACTACTCATAAGCTTATATGATCCTTTGTAATTGAGGAAATGTAGGCCTAAAAAGGTAACATTACTTGGTAGGTCAGTAAATTGGTAACAAATCCAGTCAAAATGTTGACTTATTTCCTTCTTCCTGCCATTTGAAGTTGGAGTTTTCATAAAACAATAGTCCATGATGGGAAGTATAATATTTGGTTTGTTATCCAAGACTGGTTAAGTCTTTGGATATTTAGGACTGCAGAATGGGAGCAGTTGAATTTATCTTAATGAAATGCACTAAATTGGAGTTTCAACTCTAGCCATCTTGTCCTGTGGAATGGAGGAGGGTGGCATTGCTGAGTCAGAATAAAAATAAGTTTGCTAACTGTTGCTTCTACTACTTTGTTGTTTCATTTGCTCATAGAGAATCAATTTTTCAAACCTACGAAAGTCACCCAGAGGCCTTTCTAATGGGTTGACTTATTTAAACTATCTTAGAATTTGTCGTAATAAAGACAGAAGTATCTAACTCCCAAGGCTGCTGTCCAGAGCTTGCCACAATCTCGAGGGTATCTCCCTTTGTGTGGCACGCTTTCGCTGGAACATTGATCAAATGCTACAATGTTCCAGGTACTTTAAAAACCATAAAAGTTGCCATGTGATGAGAACTTACAAGGTGCCATGTACCAGCTGTACCAGGTGCTTTATATGCATTGTCTAACTTCATTTTCATGACACCTCTATGGTCGCTATCTCCATTTACGTAAGAGGAAACTGAGGCCCAGAGAAGTTGGATCCCCTTCACATGCTAGAGTCAGATCTTCAGTCCATCTGACTCTGAGACACAAGCTCATTCTATCGTACTACTGAGCTGCAGGCTCCAAAAGGAACAAACAGAAATAGTAAGACATTACCCAGTTGGAGTAGAGATTTAAGAAAACAAGTAGTTAGAGTGCAGTGTAATAAATATTTTAGCAGATAAATATGCTGGAGGCTCTGGAGCAGAAGGGAGTGTTTGGGAGAACTTAGCAGACAAGACTAGAACTGAATTTTGAAGGGTCAGGTGCTAGGCCGGGCCTCCCAATCTGCTCTTTCACTTCTCCACCTGCAGACCAAGTTGGTCCACCCACTGAACATCAGTGTCTCCTCTTCCTCTGGACCTTTGCCCCCTCCAGGTGTTCTGCTTGGCCTCGACCTCTCCTCACTGCTTACCTGCATTATCTTCTTCCTTCAAAGCTTAGCTTAAGGCTCACCTTCCACCCAGAACCTGTCTACCTCTTACCCTCAAAGCCCATGCTTTGCTCACACTCTTCTCAACCTCCATAGTGTTCACTGATGGTCACTATCGTGTGTTTGGCCCTTGGAGCAAAGCCGTCTTTTTATTTTTAATCACTTATTTCTTGTGTAATTCCTTCTCCCACAACTGGACTGTATATTTCTCCAGGTCAATGAATTTCTCCTGTCACTTTGAATTCTAAGGTTTCTCGCATGGACTAAAGTGTTTACTAGCAATAGCATTGATTGAGCACATACCATGTGCCAAGCCCTTGACAAATATTAAATCTAACCCTTATGATAACCTTGCAAGGTGGATATTCTCTTCTCTTGACAGCAAGATTAAGTAACTTTACCATCACCATACAGTTAGCCAATGGCAGAGCTGGAATTTGAGTTCATGTATCTGGGTCCAGCGCCCAAACTCTTCACCATGCTATGCTGCCTGTACCTTAGATAATGAGCCTCAGCCAACCTAAGTGCTGTAGGTTCCAAGATGGCAGAGTGATCTGAAACATCAGCTCAAAGATGCTTCAGTTTGGGTGTGAGCTAGTTCTCAGAGATTCAGATCTGTTTTAAATCCTCAACAGTGAGATGGAAACATTTGAAATATGAATAACAAAGACAAGAAAGACAAGGAAGTGAGATAAACTTATAAAAGTTTGGGTATTAAAATCGAATATTGAAGTGGGAGTAACCCAACTCTCTACGTTTATTGATAAGGACACGGAAGCCCAGCAAGGAGAAAGGAATTGTCTGAGGCCACTGATAGCCAGAAGGAGGGATTCAAATAGACTAAGAAGGAAAATTTCTCTTTTGGTGTAGAAGAGATGTCTCGGGTGTGTTTTCCAAAGTTTCAGGGAAAACAAAGAAATTTTGAGGTGCTTTAATATACCGTTCCCAATCGCATATTTTCTTTTTCTAATACTTCACAAGAAATCCAAATGCAAATCACAGATATGGACATCACAATGTTTACACTCGGTGGTAACTGAAGTGTGCATGTGATTGGTGCTACAAAACAGCAGCTGGAGATAGGACTAAACAAACCTGGAGCTAGCACTCCTGCTAGAAAGACAGACAGTTATTATGGATGGAGCCAGGCAATGCACAGATGTTCCACAGTTAGAGCTTACCCACCTCTTTGCGAAGATCAAAACACTTTCAATTACTCTGTGCCATAAATGCACGATATGGCACCCATTTACCTTCTGTTCCTCTGCATTTTTTCATCAATGTGTACTATTGTCATGCTTCTTTCTGTGCTTAAAATGTTTTCCTTCCGAAAATGATTAGGAAAGATTATTAACCAAGACACCCAGCTGGCAGTATAGCCTTATCCTATATGCTCTTGACGTAGAGATTTTAACAGCTAATTTAAATGTAAGGATTTAGGAAAATATATAAAGGGAAAATAATTGTAAGTCATTATGATTTGAAAAGCAAATACTTGAGGCTGGTATAAAAAGAATCATGCCAAGTGAAAATAGTTAAATTTTGGTTTGTGGATGTATCAATATGTATAATTCGAGGCTGATATAATCCAGATATATTTCCCACTTGGAATAGACCTCCTCAACATTTTCCTCAGTTTAGAGCTTCTAAAAACAACCAGATCTTCACTTATTTTTCCTCGTGTTTATGTAGAATATTAACTTAAAGTGACTTTCGTATCTATTTCCTTATTGTTCCTCACTATAGCGTTTTGATGAATGAGCAGAGCTGGATAGCTATTAGTGTGCCCGTAAACCAATAAAATAGATTGAACGTCAGACCCTGATTCCCGTTCTTAATTTCCCTCATACTGCATTGTATTCCCCCATTCCACTACACAATTTTAATTCCAAACTGATCTCCAACTCCCACTCAGCAAGTTAAAAAACTTTTTTTCTCATGCCAGCTGTTGCATGTTCAATGATTTTAAATGAATCTTTATGATAGCTTCAGAAAAACTCGGTTAGAAAGCTCAATAGCCTGTAAATCATTCATTGACTTTCAGAACAAAAAGGAAAAATTGTGGTTGTTAGGCTTACTGCTGCTGCTGCTTCTTTATTTTACTATACATAACTGAGAGTTCGCTGAATTTTGTGATGTTATTAAAAATTTTCAATGATCAGCTTTTATGGAACTCAATTGAAACAGTGCAATAGAAAAAATACAAGATAAACCTACATGAAAAGTCTAATTGTACAGTCTTTGGTACTAGATGCTGGTGAATAGCTCATATTTTCAATATTCTGGTAGGAGATCTAGTAGTATAATAAAGAATAACAGAAAAACTCAAGAAAGAAACAGAAAAGCCAGTATTTAAAAACAGATATCCATGACAATAGTTGTGAAACCAACGGATTATGGCTAAAATGTACAGAAGTGGTTTTAAGTCCAGCCATTGGTGAAAGTCCCTTTTGATGCAAGGGATTTTTTTTGTCTTTGGTTCTTGCTGCAAAGATGTAAAACACATTTCATGGTATCAGAAACAGATGTTCTTAAGGGAAATTGTGGTAAAGATGGATCAACACAGTCTGTGTAAACTTATCAATGTGTAGTCACAAAGAGAAGAGCAGCAATTTGGGCATCAGATGGACGCTTCCTAAAGGATCCTTACCCAGAGGGACATGGTTTTCATAATATATGCATATTAGTTTCTTGGGGCTGCGGTAACAAATTACCATGGTCTGGTTTAGAAAGACCAAAATTTATTCTTGCACAATTCTGGAGGCCAGTAGGCCAAATCAAGGTGTTGGCAGGGCTGTGTTTCCTGTGGGACCCTAGAGAGGAATCTATTCTTTGCTTCTTCCAGCTGCCTGCATCCCTTGACTTGTGGCTGCATGACTCCAATCTCTGCCTCTGTAGTCGCATTGCCTCTTCCTCTTTTGTGTGTCTTAGTGTGTGTGTCTCTCTCAAAACTCCCTCTTATGAGGATACATGTCATTGCTTTCAGGGCTCACTTAACAAGGTAAGTGCCTCCTTTCAAGATCCTTAAGTTAATCACATATTTTGCCATACAAGGCAACATTCACAAGTTCCAGAGATTTGATGTGGGATCTTTGGGGGGTCCATTTTTTTGGCCCAGCACAACGTGTATGGTAAAACCACATGGTAGGGGCTTCCATATCCTCAAGTTAGCCCGTGACTGATTATTGTCCGTGTCATCTGCAGCAAATTTTAAACACATCCAAGGATGGATTCCCTATCTGAACTTAATAAAAGATATTAAACTTACTGTCACCAGTTCATTGGTATAAAAAAGAGGAGGTAGTTTCCACCCATGCAAGTAGAGCCCCACAGTTGCCTGCCAGTAATGTGGTTCTCCATAGTGCTCCATGATTTCCGCTCATTGAGTTGCATTTGCAACAGGGCCAGAAATATGTCCTTGAGAGTGGATAGTTAATTAATATGATATCCTTCTTGGGACATACAAATATTCTAGAGTAGTGGCTAAGAAGATGAAACATGAGCAAGTGGACAGCAAACTCAATTCATGGGGATCCCCAAAGTCTGAATAACTACATTTTGGGACTACATGCATTTAATTAACCAAATTTAAAAGGTCATTGAAATAAGGATGAGAGTACGATATTAGCAATGAGATGTTGGGTAATATATGTGAACACAAAGCTAAGGTTGAGTTCATACTGCCCACGTACTTGATGCCTGAGAAAAACTACCACAGTTAGAGCTGGTTTGTGCCTTTCCAGTCCTAGAAGTCCTTTCTACCTGATATATTATCTTATATTTTGATTTTCTTTGTTTGCATGTGCTACGGCGTGAATGTGTGTGTCCTCCCAAAATTCATGTGTCAAAATTCTAATGGCCAGTGTGATTGTATTAGGAGATGGGGCCTTTGGGAGGTGATCAGGTCATGAGAGTGGACACCTCGTGAATGGGATTAGTACCTTTAGAAAAGAGACCCCAGAGAGCTCCCTAGGCCCTTCCACCATGTGAAGATACAACAAAAAGTCCGCTCCTTGGAAGAGGAATTTCAGCAAAACTGGACTATGCTGGCGCCCTGATCTTGGACTTCTTGCCCCCAGAACTGTGAAAAATTCTTGAGCTACCCAGTCTGTGGAATTTTTTTATAGCAGCCCAAATGGACAAAGAGAGCACAAGTCAGAGATTATTCTACTCCAGTCCACACTGCTCTTTCCCTTTAAAAGGAATATGGAATTAAGAGTCAGAAGACCTCCCACTTGCTAACTGTGCAGCTTGGAAACAATTACTTCTCTTCTTTTGTTCTCAACTTTTTCGTCTGTAAAATGGGGAGCCATGCAAATATCACTCTCACAGGATTAGTGTGTTTATCAATGAAACAACACACAAGGAAATGCGCTTTAAACTGTGCTTATGAGGGGAGTATTACAGTCTTCATGTCACATGGCCATGCTGCCTGGCCTTTTGTCTTTAGCGTTCAGCATGGTGGTTGGTTTACGGTTTTGTATTTATTAAAGGTATAAGTATTCTTCCTTTCCACCAGGTCATTTAGTGTTTAATGGCACAGACTGTGTATTGCAAGTTTCTTGTACCCACTTGGACTAGAACACTTTCAGTGTCACTGGGCCGACAGCAGTTGCTCAACAAGATCTCATCTGGGTGGAGACGAGACCCTTGGCTGTGGTGTGGATGCTCTGACACTTGCCCTTCGCTCTGTGGTAAAGTTCTCCAACTATCATGTGCAAAGGAATCACCCGAGGAGCTTGTTTCAAATGACCATTCCCTGGCCCCAGCCCCGTACCTCTATGTCAGTAGACAAGGGACTGGGACCAAGAATCTGCATGTTAAAATTAAATCAAATAATCTGGCTTATTATTAGTTATGTTTACATTGTTATAGCTTTTAAAAAGTAAAAACATCAAAAATAGAGAAAGCACACTATTTGATAGTCACAGATCTTGAGCAAGACGTCATGTTACATAATTTTCAAAAGAAAAATATGTTTACAAACACCATTTGGATAATTGCCTCCTTGTCTTTTTATGTAACCTGTCTTTTTGTGTAACTGTCTGGTATAGTGCCTTATCATTTGAATATGCATATTGGTGATGATGCCAAGGAGTGTGTGATATCCTCACTCACATAGGGCGGATACAGTTCTGCTCTTTGACTATGACATTATCCTCATTGTGACTCTTGTTTTCCCAATTGACAGTTTGCCTGAAACTTTCATCAAGTTTCACAATTCTAGCTATAGTTGTGGCCCAGAAATCCAGATTACTTCCATGAAGCTGCGGTTCATTTAGAGTAGACTCCGTATTCTCTCTGTCTCTCTTCCTCTCTCTACCAAGAGACCAGATTGGCATGATTTAAAAGAAAGGAAGAAAGAAAATGTGCAATAAAAGGTGTTCTTGGATGGCAGGAAATCGAATCTGGAGTTGAGTCACTTGAAACATGTCCCAGAAGTTTGATTTTGGAGCAATGTTGAACATGATGCCGACATTCTGAGCAGACGTCCCTATCTAGGTGTTGTACATGGTTGCCTCATTCATTCTGTGTCATCTGCTCTCATGTCCTGCACCCAGCAATGCCTGACAGATGCCTGACATTCATGTTGTTATAGTTCACCTCATAGAATAAGTGATTATTTACCCATCTTGATAGCCAACTGCTATTTCCCTTCTAAAATCATTTTTTTTATAATACCTTTATATATGGATTTAGGTAATGTAATAGAATTACAGACAGAGCAAAATTCTGGATGCATCAGCATCAAGACACTCACAGGGCTCATTTCCAGGTGAGACAATTAGAGGTGGTACAATGTAGGTGATATTCTAAAATCATTTTTTTTGAGATCTGGATGCAACTACTTAAACATTTTAGACACAGAGTGGAGCTATTTGTGAAGACATGATGGCAGATAGAGGTTTTAGACTTAAAGACATCCTCTACTAGGAATTTAAAATATGGTTTTGTGTGTTTCAGAGAGGATTTTTCTAAGTTGTTGCTATCAGGTTTAGAATAATATGTGAATGAAGGTCAGCATTATTCCCATCAACTGAGCCTTTGTCAATTCACCACTGGGGGAAATGAGAAAGTCAAGACATCATCTTTACATTGCCACTAGCTGAAGGAGCCAGCCAATAAGTTCATAGAGCTCTTGGAATCCTTGCTCATAGCTTATAATGTTAATAATGGTTATTATATAGCATGTGCCAGCTAAAGGAGGGCTTTGCTATCAAGAATATCAGACTCCAGAGGCCAGACATTGATGTATAGATAGAGGGAGAAGGGAGATAACTGATCTTAACAGAGGACTTAAGCCCCCAAAGACTTCAGAATGTATTAAATTGAGACTTACATTAAATCTTGCGTTACTTGTCTGCCTGGACCGTTTTTCTGCCAGTAGATCTTTGACTGTGTGCTTCACTCTCACGCCTTGATACACGCGTTTGCTGTAGTCTCCTGGGACTTAAGCAAATGAAATAGTAACCATCAAATGCAGATGGAGTAATTAGGTTAACCCTGCAAGGGGCATATTCAAGAGCTGATAATTTTGATGCTATTTTCTTCTTAGAATGATACACTTGAATTTGAAGTGGTTTCAATAGAGGTCATTTAGTCTTGTCTCTTGGTTTCTGATAGAAACTCATCCGATCTCTGCTTAAGTGAAAGAAGCACTGTTCCATCCTCTACACAAGAGCTCTTCAAAATGTCCTCTTTTTGCTACTCTTATTTATCAAGATTTGTTCCAGGAAGATTTACAATTTATTCTTTAATCACAAGATCAGGGTTCGGATGCAACTTGAAACAGTGCTTCATACTACATGATGCGACACTTAGATTTGCATGATTCAGGTTACAGAGTGACTATGCCTGCCACATCATATTTCTGCCCAATGTGGGTGAGCAGGTCAACAGGACTCTTTCAAGAAGATTATGTTCCTAAGGAGAAAGTCACTGGTTTACTGCACTAAATTAAGTATTTTTTATTTTTGAAAATACAGTGATTCAACATGAGGAGTTCTTCTTCAAAACTATGCCAAGGATAAAAGAAAAATTCATTCATTCAACAAATATTTATTGAGCACTTACTGAATGCACTTACTGAACATATTATAGTGCGTGGCAATTTACATGTATTATTTCATTTGATCCATTTTACAGATGTAGAAACTGAGGTCCATGGCTAAGTTATTTGTCAAGGACTCAAGGCTGCTAATTAGCAATAGTGCTGGGATCCAGACTTAGGTCAGATTTTAGAGCTAACAAGCAGAAAAATTTGTTATTTTCACCATGAGGAAATTACAGAGAGATAACAGACTATAAAGAATAATGTTTCTCCAAGATTCTTAAATTGACAACACTGCTTCTAAGGATAGTGAGTTCCTTGTCACTGAGGATGGTCAAGCAATGACAGGAGAACATTTTCTTTGGACTATTATAGAAAGCATTTAAGCACTGAATTAGTAGGTGAACTGGAGGAATTATAAGATATTTTCTAACTCAGAAATCATTGATCTGCAGTAGGTTGGATGGTTTCAATTCATTTTAATTGAAGCGTTGCAGGCTTACCGGCAATTTTAGCTGGAACAGAATTCAGCATCAGTATGTATGGCAGAAATACCACCATATATGTGTGTGTGTGTGTGTGTGTGTGTGTGTGTATGTGCATTTGGCATATAACCAAAAATATTCTCTAATCTAGTCGAACATGTAGATAGTCTAGGATATATTTGATTTATGAGTCAAATATCATTACGAAAAGAATAAAAGGGAGGCAGAAAGGAAGAAACCAAAACCAAAACCAGAGACAGAGAAGCGCATTAGAAAATAGAGGCAGCTGGCTTTGGAGTCAGTGTCACATGACCACGTTAGCACATATTTGTCATTGACTTGGGAAAATCACAATCTCTCAGCCCTATCTTCTTCATCCTAAAAATGGGTATAATAATCTCTCCATAGCTGACTTCAGAGTTTTATAAGATACGCATGTGCAAATACTTTGAAAACTAGTAACAAGTTTTATACAAAATGTTGGTACAAAAAGAAGGAGAACAAAAAATCTGAGTTCCAAGACAATTTATTATTTAATTCAAATAAAGCCACATGCAACCTGACTTTAGCAAAACATAGTTGTTTGAATGGTTCTTTGGGTCTAATTTCGACAGAATCTAATTTTGGTCTATATAGCTTTTAATTAAAGAAGCTTGAAGTACTCTTCTCAAATCAGCCTCAAATTTAAAGCTTAATGACCTTATGTTTGTTCCAAAGGAATCTAAGCATTGCTCCTAGAATTGCGTGTGATGTCTTATTTTTTAGAAAAGCCTGGGGTTACAGTTATTCATTGGTGATTTAGTGAGTACTTTTTATGTGTCCGGCATTGTGTCAGAACACAATACAAAAGGACATGCTATCTAGTGGGAGGAGAGAAATGCTTAAAGCATAATCATAATGCAATGTGCTAAGTGCGACAACAGAAATATGCCTAGGATATTCAGAAAAACACAGAGTGTGTCAATTCCTTGTGGTGGTGGGGAGGCAGTTAGGGAAGGTAAGGTCACACCCGAGGTGAGGTAAGGGGTGTGTGGTGATGGCAAAATGGGCAAGAAGATTCCAGCTATGGAGCACAGCATGGGCAAAGGCCTGGAGGCAAGAACAGAAATCGGTATGTGAGGGAGGAAGTGGCAGGAAGTGAGCCTGGGCAAACGAAATGAGTAGGGCTCAGTCATGAAGTTTCTTGTGGGCGAAGGCGTTTGGACTTCATCCTGTCGGCTGTGAGCCACTGGAGGCTTTTAAGCATAGGAGTAGTGTGGTTAGATTTGCATTTTAGACAGACTTTTCTGGCAGCTGTGTCGAGGGTGGATTTAAGAATCGCAAAGCCACAGGGAGATCGGTCAGGAGGATTCTAGAATAATTCAGGCAAGAGGTAATGGGGTCTCAGTCATGGTAGATAGGAGGGCAAGGAGCACACAGGTCTGAACATTATTTACATGTGGGAGAGAAAGGAGTGGGAAGATTCAAGGGTGATGCTCAAGTTTCCACCATGGGATTGGTCTGGATATGTAAGTTTCAAAGCCATCATGATGTTGATAGTAATGAAACCAGGAAGAGGACAACATCTCTTGGGGAGTATTTGAAAGGTAGAGTCAAATGACGGCACATATAGAAACAATATGTGTCTGGAACACTGGGCTAAACAGGCCAGGCTACTCCCAAGGGCTGAGAGGATCAATGTCTTGGAACTCTTATAATCCTGATTCCTGACACACTGGTTGGGAAGCTCTGGACTAAATGGTTACAGATGGAGTCCTGGAGATCATTGACATTTGAAGGGATGTCAGAGGAGGAGGAGAGAAACCGATGAAGAAGAAATTGTTGGAGAAGAACCAGGAAAAACCAGAGGAATAAGACATCACAGAATTTAGGAGAAGAGACTTCAAGAAAGAAGGAAAAAGTATGAGACGTAGCAGAAGGGTCCAGGAAAATAAGGAGAGCAAAGCATCCTTTGCTTTCCATTCAGTGGTTAGCGTTGACCTTAGCAATGGCAATTTGAGAAGTGTGGGGCAACCAGTAGCCAGATAATAATGTCAAGAGAGGAGGTAGAGACAGGGAGACTTCAAGACTGCTCATTCTTGAAGTTTGAATGAGAAACGGAAGCAAGAGATTAGATCCTAACTGAAGAGAACTACAGGGTCAAGGAGAAGTTTGCTTATATTTTTATGTCTATTTATGTATTTATGGGTAGGAGAGGTTTGAGGATATTTGAACAGGACAGAGGGAGAGACAAAAGATTTAGGATAGAAGGAGAAAATGATGGAAGGAGGTCTTGAAGAGGATGCAAGGAAGTGGGGTCAGGGACACAAGTTGGCTTTCAGCCTCTGAGACTGGAATAAAGACAGGTGGGGCAGGAGTGGCAGTAGGGAGGTAGGGTTGGTAACTAAGACAGCTCTAGTGCTCAAAGGGCAGCCTGGAGTAGGAATAGTGACTCAAGTTCTAAAGGCCAAAACAAGGCAGGGGTCAAAGCCAGACAGATGAGTCAAAGTGAGAATATACACCAGCGACCCTCAAAGTGTGATCCTGGGCCAGCAGCAATGGCATCAGCTAGGAACTTGTTAGAAATGCAGATTCTAAGGCCCTACTCCAGATATACCAAATCAGAAACTTTAGGAATGGGGCCCAGCCATCGTGTTTTAACAAGCCCTCCAGGTGATTCTGATGTTCTCTGAAGTTTGAGAACCACAGATATACGTAAGAGTAAGGACTTTATAAGTTTCCCATGGAGGTGTGAGCCAACTCTAACCTAGGCATTACTAGCTGAGCAAAAAGGGGAACATCTGGCTGATTGATGGTGGGTGTGGGCTTAGGTCTGAGAAGGAGGAGGGGGTGGAAGTTGAAGAGGTCCGGGCTGGATCCTTTGTGTGTTTGCATACAGTCTTGGCTTCAATTTTTTCCGAAGGGCTTTTTAATTGATGATTTCAATCTGAATTACCAATTTATGCTTTATGTGTATGCCAAAAAGCCTAGAGGAAATACATCTATTCTAAATAAATTTAACAAATAACCACAAGATGACTAATAGAGGGATAAAGTTCATGAGATGGCAAATAACCAGATCAAAACTTCTGAAGTTTTGTCAAACAAAACAATCAGCCTTATGTACCAGTTGGCATCCACTTAGTGCAAAGTATGGGGCTACGTGCCACAGGGGATGCAAAATAAGTTTAGAACATACAACAGATGTCCTCAGAGAGATTCTGTTGTAGTGAGAGAAATAAGACATTCACATGTGAAAGAGCAGGGGAGGGGAAGAGCACACTTTGGTTTGTTGGTGGAAGTTCTGTGGGAAGGACTGGGACTTAGGTTGGACTTGGAAGGATGTGGATAGGTTAGGAGGAGGGAAAAAGGCCTTGTAGACATCAGGCATGGCATGAGCAAAAGCAGAGGCAGGAAGGAGCAAGGCATGTGTAAAAAGGGTAAGGAACTAGGGTAATTGGAGTTAATGGATTTAAGTGCCATCAATATCTAGATGAAGTTCAAATACATGCCCCTAGCCCAGATCTGTCGTGGACCTTAGACTTGCATGTCCATCTTCACTTGGATGTTTAGCAGACATTTCAAACTTCACATGTCCAAATCTAAACTCCATTCTTCCCTTCCATGTTTGCTTTATCTAAAACCTTCCTATCTTGGTTGATGGCAGCTTCATCCTTCTAGTAGCTGAGTCCTGGAGCTATAGAGTCATCCTTAATTCCTCTCTGTCTCTCATGCTTCACAACCCATCCTATAGGAATTCCTGACAGTGCTACTTACAAAATAGATCCAGAATCTGCTGACTTTTCTCCACCTCCTCTGCTAATATCAAGGTACACTCTACTGTCATCTTTCATGTACGTTACTACAGTAGACTTCCAGCTGGTCTCCTTGCTCCCACTCTTCACCCCTGTCCCCAGTCTATCTTAACATGGCAGTCAAAGCGATTCTTTAAAAAAAGAAAATCCAATTGCACTACTCCTCTTCTCAAAACCATACAGTGGCTCCCCATTTCACTCAAAGTAAAAGCCAAAGTCCTCGCAATGCCCTACATAACCTTGTTCGGTGGTACTTCTGATCTCATCTCCTAACACCCTCTCTGCTCACTGTACTTCAGCCAGTTTCTGAAATGTACCAAACACACCACTCTGTCTTAGGACCTTTGCATTGGTTGTCCAGTCTATCTGGAATATTCTTCCCCCAGTTATCCACGTGGCTAAATGCCCTTGTCTCCTTCAAGTTTTAGATCAAATGTCATCTTCTCAGTGAGAACATATTTAAAGTTGCACCTTCTCTGTAAAACATTCCTAACCCCCCTTAACCTACTCTACTTTTTCTTTCGATGTAACACTTGTCCCTTTACAATGTCCTATATAATTTCCTTAATTATTAAGTTTATTTTTTATTGTCTGTCTGGTCCTTACTAGAATGTAAGCTCCATGAGGGTGGGGTCTTTGCTTGTTTTTCTCGTTGAAAGATCTCAAGTGCCAATGCCTAGAACAGTGCCTGACACGTAGTAGGCTTTTATGATATATTTGTTGACAGCATCTTTTTTTTTTGGTTGAGAATAATTGAAGTATTAAAGGTCTTGAAAACTAGGCTCTAAAAATTTATTTTTTATATTGCAGGAGATAGAAACCACTGAACTCTTTGAACAGAAGAGTACTAAGACTTTGTCGTATTTTGGGGAAGATTTGGGATAACTTTTTGGAAGACTAACCGAAGGTAGATCCTAGGATGGGTTGAGGGTGAGAAAGCAAGGAGGATGGAAGATAGTGAAATAGCGGCCAACCAGAAACAGTGGAAATGACAAGGAAAGGACAGATTGAAGGGACCTTTCCAAAGAGAATACATGCATGTGTGCACACACACTCACACACACACTAAAAAAAGACTACTATGATTAAGAAATCAAGAAAGCAGGGAAAAGAGTTGGTTTTGATGAGGAAAGAAGAGTTCAGTTTTGAATACATTTACTTTGAGGTTGTGGTGGCTTAACCAAATCCAAATATCCTAGAGAAGGCACGAGAACGTTGACCAGGGTTAGAACTGTACATCTAAGATACAACTTTAAAACTATGGTAGTTAATTCTATGAAAACAAAGTTCTCCAAGGAAGACTTTGTAGCAAGAGAAGAGTAGAAATCCAAGCTGTGAGCCTTGGTAAATGGCTCCAGTTCCGATGCGATGCACGGGGGAAGGCAGGGGTCAGGGAAAGACTGGGTGGGGGAGGAGAGGTCAGCAATGTAACAGAGTGGTAGCCTCAGGGAAGTGAAAGAAGAGGGAGTGTAGAGAAAGAGGAATAACCAGGAGTGTCAAGTATTTGGCACCTGGTAGGTGGTCAATAAATACTTGTAGAGTAAATAAAATGCCATAAAGAAGTTGAGGAAAATGAAGGCTCAGAAACCACAGGGTTTGGAAAGGTGCAGATCCTTGGAACACGGGAGAGAGCAATTTCACAAGAGGTGGGCATGAAACCCTTTCTCGAGGGCTCCGTGAGAGCCTGGTGGAAAGAAATAGGAGCAGTGGGGCTAAACCATGCTCTGAAACAGTGCTACAAAAAAGCAAATACCGACACTTTATACAACACATGAGGTGAATTAAAATAAAATAAAACTAAGCAATGGAACCTAGTACAAATTCTTTAAACTATCACCTGGAGTATTCTTCATATTTTTGAGAATTCTGAAAGTTCCTTAATCGACCCTGTCTCTCTTTTTTGGGGAGGAGAGACATTGAGAGTTTAAAATGTTCCCAGTATTCCTACTCCAAACATTTTTTTCATGTGCATTGTGTCTATTTAAAGACTCCACACCTGCATAAACCAGGGGACGCTTAAGAGTTTTTATTCAAATATTCTAGATACAAACTTGCATTCAGATCAGTTGTTGAGAAAACAGAGACGTGTGTTTCCGGAGAGAAAGCACAAGCAAATTTATTACTAGGAATCAATTTATCCTTAGAATTCGGAAAAAAAATTCTTTACTTTAGTATTGTGATTATGTAAATGCAGCAAATTGTCTAAGTCATCTCATTGCTGTTTACTTTGATGAAGAATTTGGCCCATAGTAGATTTAATGGTGGTGTTGCTTTAATAGCATTTTTGAAAATTAAACATTTTCTCTATCAAATCAAGCTCATACATTCTGGATTGAGTATTTAAAATGTAAGTGATTTCTAAACTGTTCTCAGTTACTGAATATCAAATACGTTTGTGGTTTGAGCACCTCTTCTTTTCCTATTTTTGATGATGTTCTCTGGAATACATTTCTTGCTTTTAAATTCTTTAAGCAGATGCTTGTTGCATAAGGTAAGGGAAGAAAGAGATAGTTCAAAACAAAAAAAGAATAAAACGAAAACCATGCCGTAACTTCAGAAAAGAACAATTCACACTTTGAGTTATATCATTAGACAATGGCAAAGTTAAGATAACAGATGATGCCTCTCTGAATTGTAGTCCCCCAAGGTATGGAATATAGGCACGCTCTCACTCAAGACAGAGCAGAATAAAAATCCTGAATGGTGGATTATTGGCGGATAGGATCCATGTTTGTTCCATTTCTCTGCCTGTGAGGGAAGTTCCAGCAAAGAGGTCCCAGGCAGTCCCATGGCAATACAGTGTGCTGGCCCACGGTCTGGCTCAGATTCTGGCCCTGGCACTGTGGGGACCCCTCTCCTCACCCCACGAACCCAGCTCAGCCTTCCTTGCTGAGGATCAGAGCGCCCCCATTGAGGGAAGGCGATACCCACCTAGAATAAATAGTTCTAGCTCTACACCCACTAGAGGCTCAGCGTTTGTGGTTCCACTTCTGATCTGGGGACATGACCTCATATTAGTTTTATTATGGGTAACCTCCAGCAGAGTATAAGAAAGGCAAGTTCAAATATTATTAAGCAGAAAATAGTATATCCTACTTATGAAATCTTAAACTGGAAATAAAGACTGAAGCTTTTAAAGAAATGAGGCCAAATTAGTTAACAGGTTAGGATTTTGTAGACATTTGGTTTGCCTACACCATAGGCATCCAGACACCCCTCCCAATGGCCACCCTGTTTCCTATCTTTCAAGCCTCATAGCTGGATCCAAAGACTTAGCACTTCTGTCAATAACCAATTCCACGCTGCAGAACATAGATCGAGATCGTCTTATGGCTCTTGCTATCCTCTTACCTTTTGACATCTGACTTTGAAGAATCGTGGTATTTTAAAAAATATTAATTTTTCTTTCAAGATACCTTTGTAAGGTATTTTTGAAATATTTCTTCCGTCATTATTTATTAACATTTAAAATGCTAACATTTTCATCTCAATTTCTACCTAAACAGATGGGTTTTACTCTCTGTTGACTCTGACATTTGTATCCTCAGAGTGAACAAACTGGGAAAGATCCACGTATGGTTTGAATTCGTTAAACGACAGCTCAGGTTCTTCCTTATCACAAATCCGTGGAAAGTCCTTCATCCTTAGCCTAAGAGCCTAAAGCGAGATGCATGAATAAAAGGTATTTCAAGTTCTAGATAAATGTGGATTCTTCTCCTGCACTTTCCTTACGGTAATTGACGGCTTACTGAAAGCTGTTACGTTTGACACAAAATTCACTATATTGGAAAAGAATGCTTCAATACCCAAGTCCTCATTTTATAAAAATAACGTTCAACAAAGTTGATCTTTCAGAATAAATACATACCTAAACTCTGTGCAGCAAATGTAAGTCTAAGAATTATAATTGTGATTAGAATTATGAAAATATTACCAAGAATTCTAAATTGTTGATCTCTGGTCTATGTTTTTACATAGCCAGAGTTAGGAATATTTCTTCTTGTCCTTAGCTTCATAAGTTTGTGATATCAAAAATAAACATTAGGCTTATTAAAAATTTTTTTTAAATTTTAATAATCAACATTGACTCACCACTTTCCATTCTGGATCGTTCTGGTGAATTTCCTTCTTAATGCCAATACAGGATTTCTGGTGAATGGCGTATTTTCCCTGATAAGGAGTCCTGGTCTCCTGGAAAGTTCAGTCTGATCCTGATGGGAAAGACTTCTGTACACGGTAGTGATGCTTCTAAAATGACTTGCTTTAGATTTGATTAAATGCAAATCCTCTGGTGTCTGTTTCTTTACAATTTGCATCCCCAATGTAGATTATATATGAAGATACTTTTTTCCTCCCCAAGAAGATTTTTATTCAATAACAATGAGTTTCCATTAGGAGCAAGCGCTCTTAAAACTTTGTTATGGAAACAAGGAATCTATTATTTGTTTTATGAATAGCAGTGGCATTTTCTATCCCTTTAACTTAGAGTTAGGTTTTAAAAAATAGTATGTATGAAAAAGCCCATACTTCCCAGCTGGAAATACAGCTACTAAGCCTGTGATACTTAGATTATGGGTACGTGA
The DNA here is from genome assembly GCF_041296235.1 of Equus asinus. NCBI lineage: Eukaryota > Metazoa > Chordata > Mammalia > Perissodactyla > Equidae > Equus > Equus asinus. Next base: position 52,503,879 of record NC_091809.1, read on the forward strand.
TTTTTAAAAGTTAGGCATCTTTCAGATATAGAGAGAATTCCAGTGAGTTATTGTTATTTAGGAATAAAAATAAAAATGAATGTCACTTTAATGCAATTGGGTAGCCTTTTTATTATGTAAAACACAAATGTCTGATCTATAGCAAAGCTTCCTAAACTTGGCAGTGCATCAGAATCACCAGTGGAGCTCATTAAAAATACTGTTGCTCAGCCTCCATTCAACTCTAATTCAGAATCTTTTGAAGTAGGAGCCAGATAACTATATTTTAAAACAAACTTTCTGATTTTTTTAAAAAGGTCTTTTTTGATACATAGTCAGCATTGTGAACTTCTCTAGAGCAAAATGTAAAGAAACCAGATTTTAGGTACTGTCTGACATTTCTCTCATTCATCTGCCCACCTACCTTTGTGCTTAACCTGAGTCTGGCTCTGTCTCCCAGTCCTGTTAGTTTATGGACATCTTCCTAGTTGTTCTGGATTTGTGTTATATTTGGTATTCCACGACTTCAAATAGGTGTCATCTAGTGACCCTCCAACCTGACTGGAGCCCGTACCCCTACTCACTTCAGACAAATGGAATAGAGGACAGCGGTTCTCTAAGCGGGTTCTGCAGATTCCCAGAGGTCCCGGAGACTGGTTCAGGAGATCTACAAAGTCCAAACTAATTTCACAATAAAACTATTAAGTTATTGGCCTTTTACTCGCTCATTCTCTCATGAATGTACAGAGGAGTTTTCTAGAGGTTACATGATGTGCGATATTGTAACAGTTGAATGGAGAAGCAGATTTGAGAATTCAGTTGTGTTTAAAGAAGCCAGACATTCAGAAGATTTGCAAAATTGTGAAACAGTGCCACCCTTCTCAATAAACTTTTCGAGGATTTGGAAAACATAGTCATTTTTTATTTAAAAAGTTATTTATGTCAATATGTAATGGTTTATTATAGTTATTTTAAATGAATAATAAATATCTTAAAAATTCCTCATTTTAATTTCCAATATAATAAATATATGTGGATATAAGTCATATGAAAAAGATTTTTGTGGTCCTCAATAATTTATAAGAGAGTAAAGGGGTTCTGACACCAAACAGTTTGAGAACTGCTCCTCTGGAAGAAGATCTGTAGCTTAAATGAGTTTCTAGAGTGTTCCAATACATAGTAAATTTGAGAACTTTCTGTCTATGCTTCTCTTACTGATAGAATTCACATTTTATGGTCTCTAGCTTTCTAAAAGAAAACAAAAAAGACAAAATTTGTCTCAGTTTCCAGCACCTTTTTCTTCTACCCCTTCAAGCAAATGAGAAGAAAGAGGAAAAACATAATCACACTGATCCCACAGCCCTTGTGACTTGTACCATTTTTCAAAGAGGGGGTGCCCTGGTGGTCATCCCAATTCATTCTTGCTTACTCTTCCAACCAAGAGCTCTATATTAAAATAAAATATAAACTTATTTAGTGAACTTTACTATTTCTGTAGTAAATTCCCCAAGCATGTAGATTCTTCTCAATACTGTACTTTTAAAAGAGACTGGAACATTATAAACCTTTCAAGCAGAATGGAACCATTTAAAAACACAAATACAGCATCCCACTGCTGATAGAATGAAGTCCAAGCTCCTTAGGATGGCATTCGAGGTTCTCTACGATCTGAGCCTGGCCTACATTTCCTCTTGTCTCTCATTTCTTCCCTTCACATAGCCTCTATCCCAGCACAAAGTGTGGTTTTGGGCCACCTACCTCAATATCATCAGCAATCCTTATAAAATGTGGTCTATCCTAGATTTACTGAATCAGAATATCCGGTTATGATGCCAGATAATCTGCATTTTAAACAAGCTCCCTGCCCCCATGTGATTCTTAATAAATACTGAACGTTGAGGGTCTCTGCTCTAGCTACAACTGATAACTCAAAGGTTTTCAAGATTCAGCACAAATGCTACCTTCTCCACGTGTTTGCTTGTATATTCACCAAGATGGACTTAATGGCCCATTTCATGGTGCTTCTTGCTTGAATCGCTGTCATGGCACTGATTTCATGCTGCTTTCCATTCTGGTCAGTGGTTTGCATATCCATCCCCCAGCCCCAACCAGATTGTCTCTCTCTTCTTCTCCCTATTCCCACAGTAACACTTAACTGTGTTTATGGTGCTGTGCACACAGTAGGTCTCTAGTGAGTGCTGGCCATGCTGGACTCTGCCATTGAATTCATCAGGGATGATAGTTTCTGAGCATGAGCAGCAATACATAAAAGATAAAGGATAGCAGAGGGAATTCCGTTATTTTTCATGGTAAAGAAACGTTGCCCTGCGTATAATCTTTCTCTTTCCACAAACTGAACACAACACTGAAGGGTTTGTAACCATCTCCTTGTAGGCAGGTTCTGTATCCAAAAGATGTAATAATTTTCTAGAGAAAGTTTAGTGTAGACACGTCCAGTCCCCTGCAGAAGCGTTTCAGATACTCGATGTCATTGGAAGAGCTGAAATGCATTGAAGCTGAGAAATTGATTTGCAATAGATGTGTGCTTGTGCTTGAAAACACTCTCTAGTACACTTGCTGCGTTTGCATAGAACTCTAGAATTGCTTACATAGACTTAAATACATTTTAAAAAATCCCAGAAAATGTTGTTGTCTTATACCAGGGAAACAAGTCTTCTGCAGATTTGAGTGGACGGTTGTTGCTGGGAGGATGTGGCTTGGTGATTGGTTTTGTCTGTTTGCTTCAGCTGCTGGTGGGTCCCGAACATGGCACGTCCGCAGTCAGGCAGGTTGTTCGGTCACAGTAAGGTCTGATGATGGCCTGGGCAGCCAGTTAGGGAGGGGAAAACAAGGGCAGGTTTGGGTAGAATAAACACAAATCCACAGAGCACAGGCACAATTTGTATTTGTCTCCTTTATCTCATACGGGGAACACCCCTCAGATACTCCCAACCACAACGTTTCTGTATCAGCTTGCTTATTCATTCCAGAACTGGGCACCTGCTGCGTGGGTTGGTAGCTCCTGACAACTTGGCAGGGGCTTTGTTGACAAATGTGTTATAAGGCAGACACGGTGGAGGCGAGGGTGTGGAGGGCAGGTGTGAGGGACCCTGGAGCTGACATGCCAAGGTGGGAACCATGGCACCTTCTATTTCTCCCATCCAGGCTTTTTTCCAGGGTTTCCTATTTCTGAGGCCTATCTATGAGGCAGCGGTGGAGGGAGCAGTGAAGGCTGCTCGGTGGTTTGAGCTGATGTCATGCTCTATGGCACAGTGCATAGGGGTTTAGGGGCATCTTTACTACAGAGTGCAGGAGCAGGAGCATGAGGATTCTACTGGGAGGCAGAGGGGAAATATGCTAGAAACATAAGAGATGCCTCTTTAATGGAAAGAAGAATTTGCATTGTGGCATAATAAGAAATGTATATTGGGTCTCTGCCCTCGGTTCTTGACACAGAGATCCTAAACCCCTTTTTATTTCCTGAGTGATGGGGGGCTGGGAGCATTATTTTCTAATATTTGGTCTTTGACTCTGGTTCCTGGCACAGCGCTCTAAATCCCTTGGAATTTCCTGGGTGACAGAAATACATTTTGTTCTAATGGAGTGACTCTTGGTGGGCTCCGGGATAACTTCAGGATGCGGCTGGTTGCCAGAAAGATCAAACCATGATTAGAAACTTGGAACTTTCGGCCTCTGTCTCTAATGAGGAGAGGGGGCTGGAGATTGAGTTAATAACTGATCAGGCCCACATAATGAAGCCTCCAGAAAAGTCCCTAAACTATGGGGTTCGGGGAGCTTTAAGATTGGTGACCACCTTGGGGTGCTGGGAGGAGGGAGCCCCCAGAGAGGGTGTGGAAGCTCTCCACCTCTGCATCTGTCCCATTTGTCTGTTCCTAAGTGGTGTCCTTTATAATAAATCAGTAGTAGCAAGTAAACTTTTCATTGGGTTCTGTGAACCATTCTAGCCAATTATTGAACCCAAGGAGAGTGTCATGGGAACTCCCAACTTATAGCCAGTTGGTCAGAAGTACAGGTGAGAACCTGAGACTTGTGATTGGCATCTGAAGTGGGTGGCAGTCTTATGGGACTGAGCTCTTAACCTGTGGGGTCTGCACAAACTCTAGGCAGTCAGTGTCAGAAGTGAGTTAGATTTTAGGATATCCAGTTGGCATCAGCCGAGAACTGGAGAAATGTGTGTGAAAATCCACACATTTGGTGTCAGAAGTGTTGTGAGTAGAGAAAGGATAAAGTTTTTTTCTTTTTAGGTGTGAACGAGCACACGCCCAGTGGGCCCAGTGGGATTCTCACATGCAGACAGAACTTTCTTTCCTGTCCACACGTGGATAGGTGTGAAGATCTGTGTGGCTCAGGCAGTCCTGAGGGGGTGACTGTGTTTGCTTCTGTGGCACGAACTCAAATTTCTGGGTCTGCTCTGTTGGCTTCATGCTTCTTTGCAGGGGTAATAGTGATCCTGATGAAGACCGAGCAGAGAGGAGGGGCTTAGCCATCAGAGCTTGTCAAGTAATGGTACGGATGGCTTGAGAATAGAGCCAGTGGCTGACCTGGAGTACAGTAGGGGGCAAGGGAGGTACCAGGTGTGGCCAGTCTAGGGCACCCGAATTGTCCTTTAGAAGGACCTGCCTGCAATTTGTAGTGGGATGACCTGGCCACTTATCTGACCCTCCCACACGCGGCCAGTTTCATGGCCACAAGCTTTCCCTTGAATCTAGAAACAGCTGTCTTGCAAATACTCTGGCAGTGGTGATATGGAAGCTCAGTTGGAGAATGAAAAGTGCATGACAGCCTGTTTCCACTGGAAGAGACATTGGAGATTGGGCAGCCTATATTCCTCAATTTGCATGGGAGAAAATGCGGTCCTTGACCTGCTGGATCAGAATGAATCATCACTCCTAGAAAAATGATTAAATTGATCCTGGTGTTTCGGTTGGTAAAGCAGACACACTGGGGTTACAGACATGAGAGGTCAGGAAACCTTGCCCTAGGGGGCTGCTTCCCTGGCAGGACATGCTTCAGGGAGGGGTTGACCCGTAGCCAGGGGAAAGGACGAATAAGATGGCTTAAGGAGGCCTTTGAGGAAGCAGTTACTTTATTTCTCAGACTACGTCATTCTGTGACACCCACTGGCCCCTCAAGAAAGCAATGAGGCAGCTCGAAGTATCTTTTCGGGTAGGAGTGGTGGATGGGTGTATTTGCTGAGCAGTGCATAGGGCCTGAGGAGAGTCTCTGATCCCGAGCCTTACACTTAAATAAACCAGTCAATTCCTTAAGCCCATTCCCGGAATCCACTAAAGAATGGAATTTTAGGGATTGAAAAAGCTAAGCAAGTGCGCATGGCGGTGCTGAAGGTAAATGCCTGCTCATTCCCAATGCCAACTCTCAGAACTTTTTACTCGGTGAAGGATCTTGCCTCCGAGTCCCGTAACTATGATGTCGCGAGGGGAAGGGGCAGTGATGGAAGGGGTGAAAATAAACCCTCTTTCTAACCATGAGCCTTGAACAGCAAAAATGCCAGGATTTTAGAATCTTAAGGCTCCCGCATAATTAGTTCTCCTGAATGTGACAGTTGAAGTGGAGATCTTGACTCTATAAGTGAGGAAGTTAACTCAGCAGATTTCACTTGACTAGAGATTTTATTTCCCATTTTTAAATTCAAGAGGTAGGTAAGCCACTGAGAGATTCTTGCTTTCTGGCTGGAGCGGGGCCTGAAGCTTGGCCTGAGCACACTTCTGGGAGCAGCTGAGGAGGCTTGATGAACCATTCTAATAGACAGCTTCTAGTCAGATATAGCCAGGTATGCGATGATGAGAAGGCCTTTGCATCTATTTGGACTTATATTGTATCTCTTTGAGGCTAAGGAGACATTGACTGTAAGACACCTCATGATTTTGTGCATCACTAAGAAAGAGCCAAAGCTGCCATTTGAACTACAGCCTAGTGCCTAACAACAGTCCTATGCATGAGTTGATCAGAGCCTCTCCTCGCTTTGAAATCTTTTATATCGGTTTTGAGGGATGTGACCATTTTTCCCCTCTTTAGTTGCATCGCTTGGCATTTAAAAATATTTGTTAAAAAATAAAAACATGCTTTTGCATATTTTCTGCCAAAAAAATGTAACACATCTCTGTGGATTTTTAAGTATCTACTTTGCTTAGATTCCAGGGACCCTGGGTTTTTACTTTCTAAGAAAACATGGAATTGTGGTCATTTCTCTAAAAATGACTGTTTGTTTTATGAATATCAAATTTACGTCCCACTGCTGTTTCTATGCTTTTTTGTGGGCATGACATTTTTAATTTCAATGCTTATCACGGGGTACTCTTATTTTAGGGCATTTTGAATGATATTTGAAACCAACATACATGGTACTAACAAGATGCATCACCCAGGGGAACTTTTGTCCACATCTGCCTGGGATGGTCCCCATTACACATATCGTGGCATCCATCTGGTTAGTGTCTCCTTTCACTTTCAAAGATTCTTGGTTTGGAGGATGGAATCTGTGGTCATCTTACACACACCTCAATTGAGGTGACAGCGTGAACAGCTATGACCACATTGCAGGGGCAGGGGCAGCGATGACTAGCCGTAGCTGATGACTGGATGGCAGAGATTGTGAGGTGCGACCTATTTTCAGAGATGCTGAATCATGGAAACATACGTATCTTAGAATCCGAAAAATAAGGAAGAACTCTTATAAGACTTAAGTGTCTGAGTGTTCATCTTCCCAAGCTGCCAATCTTTTCCTCCAGTAAAGAATGCAAATTAACTCTCACTCAGTCCTTCAAGTGGATCACCTACTGTAGACAAAATCCATCTCCTTAAGGGCTGGTTCCCTGAAGGGTGTTCTCTTTAGAGGAAGACAGAGGTAAATGACTGATTAGCACTCAGTCTGGTAAGTGCTATTTGGAGATATCATCGCTGCCCTCAAAGCATTTATAGTGCAGTGTTTCCAAACCATTTAAAAATTCATGTTTCTTCTCGATAAAACTTTAAAAATCCCCTCCTCCTAGAGATTCAGACAGCGGCAACTTCCTCTCAATCTTTTCTCCTCCTTCTCCTCTTTCACCTCCTCCCCCTCCTCCTTTTCCTCTTCTTGTCCGTGGAAAAAAGAATTCTGCACAAATTAAGGTAATTCGAAGAAGAGCATAGGTGCTCTAATACTGGCACAAAATGTCTACGAATGGCTTAGAGAAGGTGTTCAGGAGGCAGAAAAGCCTCTTAAACCAGGAGGCATTTGAGCTGATTCTTGAAAATGTGTATAAGTTGGTATATAATTAAGAGTCTCCTACCTACCCATTCCTTCTACCCTATAGATAATCATTATTATTAGTTTCTTGTGTATTTTCCCATGGGTTCTTTATGCACTTACCAGTAAATACAAATGTAAGTTCTATCTGGCTCCTAGCTTCTACAAAAAAAAGTTAGCACACTAGACACATTATTCTTCCACCTTCCCTAACTTATTTTGAAGATTATTCTTTTAAATTTTTGCGTAGTATTCTTTTGTACGGATGTGCCATCATTGATTCAAGCAGTTTTCTACTGATAAACACTGAGTTGTTTCCAATCTTCTATCCCAAACATTGCTACAATAAATAATCTTAGACATCCATCATTCCATCTATACACAAGTATATCTGTAGAATAGATGCTCAAAGTGGAATTGCTAGATGGAAGATTATGTGCATTTTATTTATTTATTTAATTTTAATTAAAAAAATTTTTTGCCCAGTTTTATCGAGATATAATTGACATATAACATTGTATAACTATAAGGTATACAACGTAATGATTTGATATATGTATGTATTTTGAAGGTTATGTGCATTTTAAATCTTGATAGATGCTTCCAAATTACCTTACATAGTCCTTGCAACCTATTTCTCTCCTCCAGTAATGACAAGAGGGCCTGTTTCCCACCACCTCACCGGTAGTGCGTGAGGTGGGGAGAATAATGGCCCCCAAAGATGTCTGAGTCCTAATCGCTGGAACCTGTGAATATGTTAGGTAACATGGGAAAAAGGAATTAAGGTTGCTAATCATTTGACTTCAAGATAGAGCTATTTTTCTGGATTATCTAGATGGGTCCAATGTAATTACAAAGGTCCTTAAAAGTAGAAAAGGAGCAAAGGAGTGTGAGTGGCCCCAAAGCTGGGAAGAGCAAGGACACAGGTTCTCCCCTAGGTCTCTGGGAAGGAACGCAGCCCTGCCAACACCTTGACTTTGGCCCAAAGAGACCCACTTCGGACTCTAACCTGGAAAACCGTAAAATAATTTGTGTTGTTTAAGCCTTTAAGTTTGTGGTAATTTGTTACAGAAGCAACAGAAAATGAGTACACTGTTATCAAATTTATAGATCTTTGCCCACCTCAGGTAATAAATGTTATCTCAGTGTAGTTTTAATTTACATTTCTCTTATTATCAGTGAGACTCAACTTCTCTTTATACATTTGTTTCCTTTTCTGTGACCTACCTACTTTTATATTGGGTTGAGTGCTTTTCATTTTATCAAATTCTAGGAATATTCCATAAATTGAAATCAGCTCTTTCTGTGATATGAGTTGCAAATAATTTTCCCCAGTTTGTCATTTATCTTTTGACTTTGCTATGGCTTTAATTTTAGTAGGGTTTTTTGGGCACAGTTTTTATTTTTATTTAGCAGAATGCATCAATCTTTTCTTTAAGGCTTCTAGCTTTTGTGTTAGAGTGGGAAAGGTCTTTCCCATCCCAGGTGTATAAAGGAATTCTCCCATGTTTTCCTTCAGTATTTTTATTATTTATTTATTTAACATATTTAAGTCTTGGATCCAATTGGAATCCAGATGGCAAAACTTTCTTTCTGAATAGTTAATCTTTCCTTCACGGATTCGAGATGACTCTTTTATCATGATCTAAACTTCTGTATATATTTTAGTGTATTTTTTGGCTTTCTATTCTGTCCCATTAGTCTATTTATGTACCAAAACAACACCTTTTGAATAATTGAGAGTTTATGTTTTAATATCTTATAGGGATGGTCACTCCTCTTTGTCCATCTTTTCACAGAGTTTTCCTAGCTATTCTAACTTGTCTCTTTTTTCCATATGATCTTTAGAATTAGCCTTAGTAAAACAAAAAATGTCAAAAAAATCCTTCTGGTATATTTACTTATTGGGTTCAAATAAATGTTTTTTTATTTGATCAATAGAAAATGTCTTGTTTAGGGGCCAGCATGGTGGCATAGTGGTTAAGTTCTGCCCTCCACTTTGGTGGCCTGGGGTTCGCAGGTTCGATTCCTGGGCATGGAGCTAGCACCGCTCGCCAAGCCACACTGTGGCATCCCACATAAAATGGAGGAAGATTGGCACAGATGTTAGCTCAGTGACATCTTTCTCAAGCAAAAGAGGGAGATTGGCAACAGATGTTAGCTCAGGGCCAATCTTCCTCACAAAAAGGAAAGAAAGAAAGAAAGAAAAATAGTAGACCTAAATACAAAATGCAAAACATAGAGTTTCTAGAAGAAAATACAGTAGAAAATCTAGGTGATCTTCAGTTTAACAATGAATTTTTAATACAACATCAAAAGCAAAATCTATGAAGGAAAAAACTGATGATAAATTGAAATTTACTAAAATTAAGAATGTCTGCTCTGTGAAAGACACTGTTGAGAGAATGAAAAGACAAATCACACACTGGGAAAAAATCTTTGCAAAACACTTATCTAATAATAAACAGCTTGTATTCAAAAATAGGAAAAAAACCTCTTAAAACTCAACAATAAAAAAACAAATAACCTAAATAAAAAGTGAGCAGGGGCCGGCCCAGTGGCATAGTGGTTAAGTTCCCATGCTTCGGCGGCCAGGGGTTCACTGGTTCAGATCCCGAGCGCAGACATGTGCACCGCTCATCAAGCCATGCTGTGGCAGGTGTCCCACATACAAAATACAGGAAGATGGGCACAGATGTTAGCTCAGGGCCAGTCTTCCTCAAAAACAAAAAAGTCTCAGTTGGTATCTATCTGTACGGTTTAAATTTTGTATATATGTTCTGCCCATTTCTTGAGTTTATTCCAGTTACTCTATCTATTTTGTTGCTATTGAAAGTAGAGTCTTTTTCTTCCATGATATTCCAACTTATTATTGTTTGTATTTATGAAAGCTGTTGATATCTGTATATTAATTTGACAGCTCTCTGTTACCGAATTTCTTATTGTTTCTAGTAATTCCACAGTGGTTTGTATCATGTTTTTCAAATATACAACTATATCATCGGGGGATGTTTTAGGTAAATTACATGTCCATAGACAATTATCCGTTTAATCTAAATTTTCAAATTTATCTGTGTAGAGTTGAGCAAAGGAGACTATTATGATTCTTTCAATTTTTTCTTTAGGTATGGTGGTTTCTTATTTCTGTTTATGTATATTAGTGCTTTATCTTTTTCTTAACGAGATTAGCTAGCAGTTTGTTATTTTTTTTAAGATGCACATTTTGCATTTATCAGTTCTCTCTCCTAACATTAATTTCTGGTTTATTAATTCTTTACTTCTACCTCCCTTTGGTTTATCTTCTTGTTCCTTTCCTAACGTCTGTGTTCTTCTCCTAACTTTCCTAACTCCCTGATTAATGCATTTGTTTTTATCCTTCTCAGTTTACTCAAACACTATCTTGAAAGTTATGACTCACACACTAATGATCCGATTCAATGGCTTTCTCCATCTATGTGATCCTGTAGTTCTCTGTTTTCGACATGGTCAGCCCTTGTTGAAGATCCTTCCTTTTCTCTCCTAGGACACTGCACACTTCTGCTTTTTCAACTTTTCATGTAAGTCTTCTTTTTCTTTTTTCCTGAAGATTCTTCCTTGTACTATTAGTGTGAGTGGATTTTCTAAAGTCCCACTAGCCCCTGGTTTAAGCTCAAGTTGGCAGTCCTGTGTGATCTTAACCTTGAGGGTCTTTTTCCCTACAGACTACCTTAAATTCGCATTGTATACTAGTCATAGCTCTGTCTCCTCAGCTTCAGGCTTACATTTTGACCTGCTCCTCCATCTGGGCCTGCTAGAATTTAAACCTAATATTTGAAAGGGACCCCTTCACCCTTCTCTCCTCAACCAGTCTTGCCACACTCTGGCTTCCGTAGCTTGACAGCGTCACCATTTTTTGAAGAGCTAAACCTCGACAGTTTGCAGTTGTGTTTTATTTCTCCTTTTCACTTCCAGCATTCAACCAATTATCAAATCTCATCAGTCCTGCCTCCATCGCGGGTTTCCCTTCCAGCTCCTTTCCTGTGCCTATACCTGATTCTGGCCCATGTTTTCTCCTCCTTGACTATTATGGTGGTTTTCTATTAGTTTCTCTATCTCCAGCCTTACCCTTCAGTCCATCTGTCTCAACCAGTTTCAAAGCTCTGACCTTTCACTTCCCAAGTGGAAATCCCAAACGATACCTCACGGTCCACCAAGTGAAGGATTGGGTCCTCATCTGGTTTTCTATACTGAGGCTCTGACCTTCCCTCTGAGCCTGGTTCTGCAAAAACCCTACATGCTTATGTTCATTGCTTCCTGGATTGCCTACGTTTTATCATCTTCAAGCTTCAGCTCATACTGTTTTTTCCACTGGAAACATTTTATTCTCCTCTTCTTTATCTACTGAAATTTTATTTATCCTTCAGATCCCATCTCTTATACCACTTCCTCTGTGAAGGCTTTCCTGTTGCCCCCGAAGTGAAGGCCATCCCTCCCTGATTTCATACCTACAGACTCTCTATTATGCTTGTTTTGCTTCTCTGAACTTATTTATTCATTTCCCTGCTTTGTCTTCCTGTTAGCTCAGGATTTCTGAGAAGGCTGGGACTGCATCTCCTGTGGAATGCAACCCAGCACCTTTTAAGTACTAAGTGTTCAAATATTTACTAAACATAGGCAAAGTCTCTAAAACATGGTGAGGAAATAAAGTAGAAGAGTCCTTGAATGACTTTGCCCAGCAAACAGCTTGCTACTTTTCAAAGCCGCAACATGGCAGAGAAATACACTTTACTTTTAAGCCACTGTAATTCAAGGTGTCTTTGTCACAGCAGTTTATTTAGCCTTTCAAACACATACAATGGGGAACATACATAAGTAGGCATGCCGTTAACAGAGGAAGGCTCGTGCACTCATTGATCTCAGGATGCAAATCAGCTCTGTATGACAAATAGAGAAAGACCTAAGGGGGCCCCCTCTAGTTGGAATGAGTTTAGGGAGCTCTTCTGTGGTCTGAGGGCTTGCAATAGGGAGAGAGAGCGATCTGGCAGCTGTGGCAGGGATTAGACATAGCTTGGAGAGGCTTCCGATATGATGACCCTGACCAGCAAGGCCATATGACCACTGGTGAGACTAAGCCCTGAGCTCAGCTTAGAACAATAGGTGAGGAGGCCACACTTCACCCAGGGAGAGAACCAACCCTGAATAGGGAAAATAAACGTGACCAACGTGGACAAGAGAGAATGGGGTCGGGGAGCTGGAGCTTTAGGGACTTGAGTACAGAGACTAACAGGAAGCTGAAGGAGTGGACTGCAATGCCAGAACAGATGTTCCTGAAGGGCAAGGAACCGCTCTAATTCCTGAGGCTCAAATAGGAGAAATACCATCCTCTGCCTTGGTCTGAATACTGGGGCTTTGCGGGGCATGGGGTGCTTGCAGAACAGATGTAACAAAGCCTAGGGACAGAAGGCAATATCTGGAAGCTCATTCTTAGAAAACATACTAGAATCCTGGTTCCTGCAGGGTCAAGGCTCTCTCACACCTACCATGATGCCAACCTGAGTTGACTTGGGACCAAGTCTGTGTAGAGTGACTAACACTCAACCTGGCATTGGTTGACACTACATTTGGCCATTTCCTGCATCATGTGTGTGTTTAGACCGCTTCTGTCTGATCCTTTGAGTGTGATGGTGTTCAGGGTAGGCCGCCCCAAGATGCACTACTCTGGTATGCAGATTATTTTGAACTGAAGACAATAAAGGCTCAGAAGACTCAGGAAGAGCATCGGACCTTAACCCCTGCAAACTGCCTAAAACACTTTAACATAGAAGGCTTGTTCCAGGAAGGAGCTCATACCGTATGATGTAAAATAGGGGTGATAAAATGACACCAACAAATTCATTTTGTGGCCCAGCAAAACCTGTTTCACAAACATTTGCATTCCATCTCTATGTAAATTGTCTTCCTCCCCTTTGAAGCCCCAAATCACTACCCCCAAAATCCTCCTTGTCTGTAGCTGAAGATATTTGAACAGGCAGCCTCGGCCAGGTGGCTGATTTACTCAGTTTCTCCTGGGTTTCTCCCATGTATGCATGCTATTAAACTTTGATTTTCTCCTGCTAACCTTCCTCTTTAATTATTTGACCAGCCATAAGAACCTTAAGGGAAAGCAAGGAGAAATTCTCCTACTTCCTCAACAAGTGCTTGGAATTTCTCTATCTCCCCAGGTTCCTGGAGATGGGGTAGGGGAGCCCAGTCAGGCTCTGCCTGGTTTTCTGGGGTTTGGGCCCCCTAAAACCCTTCTTCCCAACCACTCTGAATTGACACCACCAGTTAACACCCTCATCCGCACCTGACTCCAGAGCATGACCACTGCTCAGAATTCTAGAAGCTGTGCTTACGTCCTTATCCCTCACACTGCACCTCCCAGCTGTCCCCCTATCCTATAACTCTCCATCGTCACACGCCTGATCTAGACTAAAGTTCTGCTGGAGGTGTCGACCTGCCCTGCCAACCTCTCTGTCACAGAAGTCTCAGGTGGACTGCCTGGCTCTTGCTTGGTCTGGTTCCCTCGGGCGGCTCCTTAACATGTGCCATGTAACAGACAAGGGATAGACACTCACTGACAACTCATGAAATCACGAAGAAGGTGGGGTATACCCTGCAAATAATGCATTCTGCAGCCCTGCCCTCTGTTACGCTGAAGTTTTTGCATAAGCTCGGCGGAAACTGTTCTTTGAGAAGAAAGAAGCTTCTCTTTCCAATTTTCCCTGTCTTTTCCTGCTCCTTCTTTGCTAGTAACCTCTCCTGAGTTACCTCTAGATGTTGAGTAAGGTTCACAGCTGTCCAGGATGCTTCTCAGTCCTGGGGAAGGATTTTAAGAGACACAAAGAGTAAGCGACTGGGGTATGGAGTTTAGGTCTCCTGGTATTCTGTGTAAACCCTTGAACAGGCTGGCATAAAAAAAGACATCTTTTAATGTCTTTTAGGCTACAGGGGAATTCAGCAAGGCTTTGAGCGTGGGCAGTTCTCGCTTTCAGTTTCCGTTTCCTGCCTTGGACAGATAAATTTCTTTCCTGCCTCTGATTCTCCAGGACATCCTTTGGGAGTATTTTCAGTTTAGCCACGAGGTGGCGCCTCAACCCTATCAGTTGCTCACTCTGACAGCTGGGTTAAGAACAAGGAATTTTTGGGGAACTGCAATGACATGGAAGGAATGTACTCTTTTTTCTTGAAACTCCTAGAAGTCAATCTAAATATTCTTTCCACAACTGCCTGTGGATAAGGAGGCCATTTCTCCAACTTCTCTGCCCATTCTTCTGACTCTTTCCCCCTGCCCTTTGCTGCTAGCCGCTGGACGGTGGAGCCTCTTTCTTAGGGTGGTCCTGGTTGGGAGCTCCTCTCTGGTTCACAAGGGGCAGCAAGGCCAAGTGGTTAAGGGCACAGGCTCTAGACCTATTGGTCAGGTTTGAACTGGCTCCACTTACGTACTATGTAACATGGGCAAGTCACGTGACTTCCCCATGTCTCAGTTTCCTCATCCATAAAATGGGGATAAGGAAAGTGACCTATCTCAAGATTGTTACATTGTGATAGCATAGTTGTTATTTATTAGCACTGTCCAGGTTAGATACTAGATCAAACCAGGCAAACTTTAGTCCCTGGTAGGATCAATCTGACATCTCACTGGCCCTGGTGAGATAATATTGGTCTGACTTTTCTAGTCTTTTCTCTAAGAAGGAGCCTCGGTATGCCTCCTGTTTCCAGGATTGGAAGAGCTCTACCTCTGACCACAAAGCTGGTACAAGACTGTTAGCCTGCTTTTCTGGTCTTGAACTTCTTCCTGTTGACCATATCCTTGGAGGCAGAGCCTCCAGATCATACACCAGTGTTCCAACTCAAGGCTGGCTACCTCCTGATCCCCTCCCCGCCGCCTCCTCCTATCCCCCATCACCCTGCTCTTGGCACTTCCTCCCTTTGTAACCATCATGTAACTAACTTGGCATTTTTTCTTTCCATTTCTGGATCCTCTGCTAGACGTAAAACCTTTGAAATCATTTTGGTTTAAAAACATTTATTCTGTGGCTCTTATGGCCAGACACTGTGTTAGTATGTTTTGTATCTGCTGGGGTATTGTTACTGGAGTGTGCATCTTCACTTCCAGCGCCCTAGGAGCAGGACTCAGCTCTCTTCTCTCTATCTTATCAGAGTGAACGGTAGGGACCGCATCATCAGCTCATTGAGTGACTCCTGGGGATGCAGAGCTGCAAAGGGAGAGAACAGAGTCCCCGGGATACAGTAGCCCTCCATTCTCTATATCAAGTAGTAAAATGAAATTCACATCTCCTCAGTGGTCTACTCTGAAAGTCACAGAGGAAATAACCTCTATTCATAACAACTCTCTTTACCTCTTAGAGTTCTCTAAATTGTCCATGCTTTATGTACTTCAGATTTATCCCCCCATGAGTTGCTTATTGACTGACTTTTGGGGTTAAGTGGGGACTAACTAGATGAGGAGAAATTGAATCTCCCATGGGATCAGGAGTTTCAAGCATGATCCTCCTCAGGTATCAGAGGAGCACCGGAGGGTCCTAAAGCCTTGAGGGTCTGTTCCCTGTGACCGGCAGCTGTTTGGTTTCCTCAGCTGAAGAAATAGTCCTTCCTTCTTCATTGGCTGACAAGAGAGATGAACTTTTTGGATAGGAGAGGATTTCTGTGCCTATACAAAAAAGACACACAGTCTCTCTCAGCCCTGACAAACAGATTTGTGCCTTGGATTCTGTGGTGAAAATGTTGTCTTTTTTTTCAAAGCTTGTGCATTTTTCTGTTGAAGTCTGCTAAAGGATGTTGAGTGATCTTCTCCTGATACCCCAAAATGGGCACTAGGCCCACAGCTGGAAATGACAGGCCGGAATTCCCTGCCATTGTAGAGAGAGCCACCAACTCATGGAGGCCCCTGGAAGCCACCTTCTCCAGGCTTATTAGGAAGTAATGAATAGTCCTTTCTACCACCAGCCACTTGGTCCCCACCCTCCCAGTCTACACAAGAAAACTAAGGAGGGGATGAAGAAGGAGAGTAGAGAAGAAAAGCCACAGATGTGCGGTATGTGGGTTAAGAAGTTATTTCCTCTTTTCCCTGGGTGAAGAGTGAGTTATATGCCACATCACCTCCACAAGACCAGTGGAGTAAGCTCCAAGAAGATTACTTGTAGAAATTGGAGAAGGGGAGATGGGCATCTTGGTCTCTAATTGGATGACTTGCTGATCTGCCCTGGACAGAACCCATCTGATCTCGTCTGAGCAGAGGAAAGAAGGAGATGGTGGGGCTGAAAGAGGTGTGGCCATGGTGAGGATACGTGCATCTCCCGTGGGCCTAGAGGACCCTGTGGAAAGTGGCTTGGCCTGTATTGCTTAAGAGACTTCCCACCAAGAGGAGACCTGGTTGATGAGTTGCCATGACACTGTGGCATGGTCCTCTGAAGGTGGAAGCTGTGTGGGGGTGGAAGAGGTAAAATCAGGTTGGGTTCTCCTGACTCAGGAAAGTGTGCTGGGCTCAGGCCCCGGAGCCCCAACAAGAGCTCCCACACAGGCTTTTTGAAGAGCGGGTATTTGAACACCAACCATGTGGGAGGTGTCTATAGCTAGTTAACATTACCCTGAGAAGCAGAGCAGCCAATGGGGAGAGGAACCACAGGGACCATTTACAGAGGAGACACCTCTCTCTGCCTCCTTCCTGCCAACATACTGGAGAGACTAGGCCTTGCGGGAGGGTAAGGGAAACAGTTCAGAGCTTCTCGTGCCCTCTGCCCCCTTCTTCTCTCAATTCCCAGAGTCTCAGGTCAAAACCATGCTATTGGGAGGAGAGGATGTGATATGCAAATCAAGTCTGAGATTAAAAATTTCAATTGGACTGACTTTTAATAATAGAAGATAACCAGAAAAGCTTTGAAGCCTGCCTAGGATGTCACGAAGGAACACAAAGGGCAGATTTGACTGAGCTTGGTTGAAGGCAGTAATTAGAAAAAAATAAAACAACATCATGTTCATACACCACTGAATTGAGACAGAGCAATATACTGGTTACAAGCCTTTTGAAAATGATTTCTTCTAAAAGAGACATAGACATCTCTAAAAGAAGTGTTTACAGGATAAATTGGAGATGCTTTTGTTAGCTGAAAGTTATAAAATTTCTGATATAAACACCAAGTTTTCCCAACACAATATCTTAATCAAAAGCAAATTATAAAAAGCCACTTGGTGTTAGGTCTTAATAGATGTCCGTGCACTTTGAGATCAGCACTGGGGATTAAGATGAAGGATTATTGGCCTAAATTTCCTTTGTTAGCCTTCTTAGAGGAGACTCAAAGTCTACGAAGGATTCTAAAAATCACATCGATTAAAAATTTCTCAGAGCAGGCTTACGTATCGGGCCATCTTTGGAGCTATTCTAGAATCCACATCTATTTTGACTGATTCAGTTCAAATACACAACCTCCAGGGTCTCCAGTTAATTCTCTTAGGACTAATGGATCCCTACATAACTTTAGTAATTATTGCACCCCACCCCCACGGCCCAATGCTCATCAGGGAAAATTCACCTGCCTAGTGTGGTTACCACCTTTGCCTGGAGGGCATGGCTTCTCTCAGCCTATGACTACATTCCTTGCCTGGCCACTGGCCATCATTGTGACCTTAACTCTGCCTAAGATTCCCTTCTCATTGTCCCGACCATGACCTCAACTTAGCCTAACTCACTAAATCCCCTTGTTTGGCCAGGACTTTTGCTCTGTCTATTAAGCTGTGCTGTCTGTCTTGATGAAACCTTTTAAAACTGTGTCACTTTTTGTTTTCAAACCATTTTGCTTTTAAAAAATACATCATGGGGGGGGAATAAGGAGATCAGTTTTTGCAAAGAGGAAAGTATACCAGTTGGAAAGTATTTATGGCGGGGCTATATCTCGTAGCATTAAAGCTGTGTGTTTTCTGCACCCTCTGCTCTCTCACTAGTGCCCCCTCCACAGCCCACCCAGAAGCAGAAACAAAGACTTAAAGGAGCTGCTGGCCTAACCTGGGAGGAGAAGACTGATGCACGCTTATATTTAGCTAGAGTTTTCCATCCCCAAAGGCAAGTTAAGGCTGGAGGAAACGGAGAGGGAAGAGGAAGAAGTGGAGGGACAGCCAGACTGGAGTGTTTGAAGTGGAGAGGGCAAGAAACTCAGGTTTGGTGAGGCTTAGGGATGGAGTAAACACCAGTCCATCCACTACTTGTGCACGACCTGTCATCCTACAGTCCTGGGTCCCTCGAGCCCCTGAACAGAGGGTGAGGAGTTTGGGACACCTTGGGTGAGAAGGGGCTATAAAAGGCAAACTTCATCCCAGGCCAGGAGGAACTGTTCAGAACCAGTTGGATTTCCATTTGACCCAAATGGAAACCACGGGCACGCTCCCATTGTTACATACTTCAATAGGAACTGAGCTGGTTGGCTAGCTTGTGGGTAAAAATGATGCATATCACCTGAATTTTAAATCTGTGCCTGCTAATTTTAGAGTAGCTAATTTCTCAGTTGAAAATGTTAATTTTATAGATTAAATGAATTACAAGCTACAAAATAATAATTTTATCTGGGTGACATGTTATGGTAATGATTGGGATGCTCAGTTTGCTCTGGATGCAACATTGGAAAATTCCATTGATCTTCTGGGTTGACAGTCTGATCGGGATCTTTTTTGGATGATGATAATTGTACTAACCAAAGTCAGCTTTTCAAGTGGCCAACCAGTGATTTAGCTGGGAACTCAGCAGTCTGAGCTCTGGCTCCAGATTATGTGTTCCACCCTCAGATTCATGCTTGATTGCTTTTGTAGAATTAAGTATACACAGATACATCATCAACAAGTCAGCTACTCATATTTGTTGAGTCAATTTGGAGATAGAAAATATGTTTCTTTGTGTGTGTATGTGTATACATTACAAAGAAGTAGAAGATATGACTATAGCACTTGAGGAACTTATAAACTAGTTAGAAAATTAACATATAAAGTTAGTAGGTTTATATTTAGAATTGTCTTATGGCTAAATATTTCTTGGTCCTCAAATACGTACTTATATAAATTTATAACAGGACATTAAAACTGAAGTTTCAGGGGCTGGCCCCATGGCCGAGTGGGTAAGTTCATGCACTCCGCTGTGGCGGCCCAGGGTTCCGCTGGTTCAGATCCTGGGCACGGACATGGCACCGCTCGTCAGGCCACGTTGAGGCGGTGTCCCATATGCCATAACTGAAAGGACCTGCAACTAAGATATACAGCTATGTACCGGGGGGATTTGGGGAGATAAAGCAGGGGAAAAAAAAAAAGATTGGCCACAGTTGTTAGCTCAGGTGCCAATCTTTAAAAAAAAAAATAACAAAAAAATATAACTGAAGTTTCAACTGAGGCATTAAAATATAAAAAATGCTGTTTACCAAAATGAGATGTGAGAAAAAAATGTAGTTGGAATCATGCAGTATGTAGGCTTTTCAGACTGGCTTCTTTCACTTCCCAGTATTCATTGAAGATTCACCCATGGTTTTTTTGTATCTTGATAGCTCAATTCTTTTTATTATTTAATAATATTCCTTGTATGGTTGTTCCAAAGTTTACCCATTCACCTATTAAAGGACATCTTGGTTGCCTTGAGTTTTTGGCAATTATAAATAAAGCTGCTATAAACATTTGTGTGCAGATTTTTGTGTAGATGCAAGTTTTCAAATCAGTTGAGTAAATGCATAAGAATATATGATAAAACTATATTTAGCTTTCTAAGAAACTGCCAAACTGTTTTCCAGTGTGGCTGTAGGATTTTGCATTCCCAGCAACAGTGAATGAGAGTTCTTTTTGTTATGCATCCTTGCCAGCAATTGGTATTGTCAGGTCTTTTGGACTTTAGGTGTAACTCTTTTAATAAGTGTAGGTGATATCTCATTGTTTTAATTTGCATTCCCTAATGACAAATGATGTTGAGCATCTTTTCATAGGCTTATTTGTTATTCACATATCTTCTCTGGTGAGATATCTGTTCAGTATCTTCTTCTTGTTGAGTTTTAAGAATTTTTTATTTTTTATTTTGGATTCAAGTTCCTTATTAGACAAGTGTTTTGCTAAGATCTTGCCCAGTGTGTGACTTGTCTTTTCATTCTCTTAACAGTGTCTTTCACAGAGCAGACATTTTTATTTTAGTAAGTTTCAACTTACCGATTTTTTCCTTCATGGATTTTGCTTTTGATGTATTAAAAGTTCATTATTAAACTGAAGGTCACCTAGATTTTCTATTATATTTTCTTCTAGAAATTCTATGTTTTGCATTTTGTAGTAAGGTCTATTCTTGAGTTAATTTTTGTAAAAGTTATACAATCTGTGTGTAGGTTGATTTTTCTCTTTTTGCCTATGGACAATGGACATTTAATTGTTCCAGCACCATTTGTTGAAAAGATTATTCTTTCTCCATTGAATTGCGCTCCTATTTCAAAGACCAGTTGGCTATATTTGTTTGAGTCTATTTCTGGGCTCTCTATTCTGTTCTGATCTGTTCCAGTGTACATGTCTATTCTTTCACTGATATCCTCCTGTTTTGATTATTGTGGCTTTTCAGGGTTTCTTTGGGTAAAATGCACAGTATAGTATCTGCCCTTAGTAAGGACTACATAAGGTAGTCCTTAAGGATTACATAAAGCAATAACACCTTACATTCATGTGTAAGATTGAGTGGAAATTCAAGTGTTGATTAATGTCCTGAACTGAACTCTTAAGTTTTGAATTGAGACTGTATTTTGTTACTTAAAGTGACTGTGGCAGTGTCTATTACTCTAAAATGAATAGAAAACTCTTGAGACCTGCTGAGTCTTTTATCTAATGCTGGGGCAAAGCTTCATTCACTGAATTGTTTCAAAGGGCGTTGGGGAGACAAAAATGAAGTTAAATTTTAATGAAATCTTACTCAATGGGACTATTCAACATATGTGTTCAACACATAAATATGTTAAAATTCATACAATATTTAAATAGTTATTTTGTAGATTTGGGTTAGTATGGATCAAATCATGTGCCCTCAAATATTATAACTATATCCAACAAGTAAATACTTGATATATATTGTAAAATATAACAGTTAAATCGCAAGTATTAATTCTATCTTCTGGTACCACATTTTGGAAAGAATTATGTTGTATTCCCTTTTCTTATTATTATATTGTTATAACTCAGATAAAATTTAAGTAGGCCAAAATAGCATTTATATTTTCTTTTCTTAGAAAACATAAACTTTAGGTTGCTTTAATAACATTTAAGTCTATTAATTACCAGCCATTTCTCAGCATTTGTAATTTTTCCAAACCGTGGGTCTAATACCATATCAATTATGCCTTACATTGTATAGCACAATTATTATTTAAGGTATTTTCTGTCTCTTATGTAATTTTGTGTCTGAGACAAAATTATAATGGGCTCTCTCCTGTGCACATTTGCTGGAGTCAGAGGATGTCATCATTGGTACTCTTGTGAGGTGTTATGTCAGCTCCACTGCTGCCTATAACTGTCCTTGTCCAATGGGAACAATGGCAGTTGTTAAGAATCGACCAATAACATCAAAGTAGCTCAGAAATTATTAAGCATTTGCTCAGTAATCTGTCTGATTATTTTACATTTTTTTCATGTGTGCGTTTTGAAAAAGAAAGATATTGTTGGAAATCACCTCTTTGTGGAAATAAGCCTATTTAGGTTAGAGTGACTAGTTAACCTAGACCAGAGATAGGCTAACTTTTTCTATAAATATTTTAAGCTTTCTGAGCCATACAGCCTCTTCTCAACCACTCAGCTCTGCCACCGTAGCATAAAAGCAATCATAGATAATATGTGAACTAATGAGCTGAGTTCTTATAAAACTTTTTTTATAAAAATGGCCAGCATTTGGTCTGCAGGCCATAGTTTGCTGACCACTGGCTTAGAGAGTAGAATGTCCACTTCAAACTTTCTTTTTTGAAAGTAAGTGGAATTAAATCAATACTAGTAGGCGACTTATAAAATCTAGCATGGAGTAGTAATTACAATGGATGCTTTTGCTATCTGTCTGTCTGTCAGGAGTTCTTTAAGAAAACTTCCCAGTACCGGAATTTTATCTGAAATTTTTAAAGAATAAGAAAGAACTAGTATCAAATGCCGTCTTGTCCGTCCAGAGGAGGGATAAAAAGACGGGCAATTCCATGATGGTGCAAATTAGCCACTGGAATCGATGTACCTCTGACTTGCCGACAGTGGCCCTATGCTTAGCAATGGCTCACCCTTGCAGAGACAGCCTCTAGTGACTCGATTATCTAGGACATTGCAGAGGAGCAAGAAATAAACACACATGCAGAGCTTAAAAGAAGGTTCATTTATCCAAGCTTACACATTTCTCTCATAAGAAAGACTGTAGCCTATCAGTAACAGCATATTTATTCTTACTTTAGAATAAATTACCTAATTTCCTAGCTCTGGATGGATCATAATCAGCAAATTGGTAAGAGGGAATAAGAAGCTGCTGCTGGAAGCTGACAACCTGAAAGTAAAGGAGGACATAGGCTTAAAAGAGACACAACAGTTCAAACCCCTAGCCTTGCAGTCATTTACTGCTGGGATAAACAGTCCTTACGTACAGATTAATGCTATTGATTTTGGTGAAGACAATTATGAAATATGGACCAGATCTATCAGAAACATTGTGGAAATAAAGGAGTATTGGCATGTGTGTTTATGAATAGATGTTACTCAAGCTCAGTGAAATTGACTGAAGTAATGGCTTAAATGGATATGAAAAAGCAATTTCTAGGGGAACATCCACCAATTGTTCAGCAGCTCAAAGCATGTAGGGAATGACTGCTACCTATATTTCCTGGAGACAAAGGTGAACAAGAGTCCTTAGGAATTATAAAGCAAAATGAGATTAGGAGCCTAACTGGCCTTGACCCCAGGCCAGCATGAAAACCTTGATCATATTCTGTATACTGTCTTAATAAAGGGGAGAAAGACATCCAAATTTGCAATAGCTTTCCAAAAATGCTTCCAATCCAAGTGGTTGAAATTATTAATAAAAAAATGTCTTGGCACTCAAAGGCGTAACATTATTTGAAACACTTCATTTCACAATGATGTTGAATAAATAAAGCATTACTCTCCTTAAGTAAGGCCAGGTGTAGAAACAAATTACTTTTTTTTGCTGCATGTTTTGGAGATTTGTGCTTGCCTAAGATTGTTTCCATATAGTAGAAAGTGTAGTGGGGATTTGACTATTATTTGGTAATTGTGATCAATGTTAAATGCTCAAGAATAATTTATTCCTCTCATGAATTAATTTCATGCAAATTTTTAAGCTTAGATGTCTAATACTGATACAATTAACTGAATAACTGCCAAAGATCCTTGTTTTTTTCCTATGTAGACAACATTTATATTGCTAGGAGATTATCTGAAATGCTCAAATTATCTAAGGTTTCCAATTTTGTTGCCAAGAAGAATTGACTGAATATTTTTTCCTTTTTGGAAAAATTTACCTGTTACTCAGGGTTAGCTCTTTGGTCTTATTTCATATTTTTCTCTCTCCTTTTTAATGTAGTAAATAAAATATAATAGATACAGATGAGGATCCGTTAATACCAGTCCCCAGTCCCACTATCCTCTTTCTTACCCCAGAGATAATCTTTATCCAAATTCATGTTCTTATTTTTTTGTATATGTTTTTTCATTGCTGTGTACTATTCCAGGGTATGAATAAGCCACCATCAATTCTCCTTTCATCTGTTGGTGGATATTTAGGTTGTTATACTGGTACAAACAATAATGAAATCAACTTTGAATTTTCTTGGTGTACATGTATCTAGAATTAGTATTTCTGTGTACGTTCATCTCCAACCAAGCTTTTATTGAAAAATTGCTCTCTACTGTGGCTGCACCAACACACAGTCCAACAGTGTGTGAAAATTCTCATGTATCCACTTCTTCAACAAACTCAGTATTATCAGGCTCATAATTTAAAAAATTTTGCCATATTGATAGTATTGAATCTGATGGATTTTGTTTGAATTTGCATTTGCTCGACTGCTAGTCATGTTGAACATCTTGGTATGTATTTTGCTTCCTTCCTGTGTTTGTTAGAGACCATGTAGACAACAAGGAATGCTAATGAGTTGGGATGCCAAAGGTTTCCATGGCTAGGAGTTGAATTCTTCAAAAAATGAAGGAAGTGATTTCAAGTTGAGGAGATGTCAGCAGTGGGGAGAGGGAGAAGGTGTTAAGAACCTCTCAGGATCAAGAACATGTGAATGATGGTTTGGAAGTGGCACTGAGGACTCAAAAAATGCCTGTCGGAAGAATATGGGGCTGCTTGCAGAAGGCTGACAGGGCGGGGACCAGAGAGTTTCCATAGGAGAGAGCCAGGTTTTAATTTAAGGCATGAGAAGAAGCAGAAGATGCAGGAGAGTTTGCTGATTGCAGATTGGGAGGTCCAAGGACCCAGTTGAAGGATTTGTGAAGGAAGGACTAGGGCAGAATTAGGCAGAGAGGGAGCAGTGTGGAGATGAGATTTTGGGGATAACGGGTGTGAGGTGTGATGGGATTGGCCCCGACATCCTTTCAAAGGAGGGTAGAAACCTGTGTGGTGGGATGGTCCTCCCTTGATGGTAGGATAGCTCCCAGGGAGAGTGACTGGGTTTATTGTTCTCACTGATTAGTGGGGCCTGGGAACCTAATGTGGTGCTTTCATTTACGTCAACAGTTTCCTATGATTCCTGTGCTTTAGGAGGCCCAGCTATCTGCAACCAGAACCTAGAGCCAGAAGCACTTGATAATCTCTCTTTCTAGAGTAGCATTCACAAAAAAATTCAGGATTTAGAAATAAAATTCACTAAGGAACTACCTTAAAAAGTATTTTAAAAATATTTCTGTTTTAGCTGAATAAATATGTTATTTTCTTTTTGCTTTAGCCTTTATCAAAAACTTCACAGGAAAATATTTTGATTATTTAAACATGGCTTTCCACTGGGATTACCTTCTAAGCAAACATCAGTTCCGAGTGAATTGTGGATTTTTTGGCTTCACATACTACCTAAAATAGAATGTGTTTACTTTATGCACATTAATCTACAATTAAAGGGATATATTTTGGGAACATTTGTTACTAGGACTACTCTTGACACAAAAAAAATCAAATTTTACACATTTTACTAAAATTTGGTGCTAGAGAAAAAAAGAGTTTTTCTGTTGTGTCACATAAATTTGAACAGCAAGGCATTTGCAGCATTAAAAAATACTAAAATCATAAATCACCTAAATCAATATAGCACTCATAATTTCTTGGAAATTAGTAGAGACCTTTCAAATTTACCAAGAGTCAGTGATGAGTTTAGACAAAGAAATTAAGGCTAGAGCCTATTTGGCCCAGTGCCCCATGTCACATCAGATGATGGGAAGACACATCCTGCTCCTGATTTTGCTTGTTACCATGTGGTCTCTTGTCTTGAGTGTCTGCCTTTGCCCAGATTGAGAAAACACATTTCTTGTTATTGCATCTATTTAAATACTTAAATTTGTATTTAAATATTCAAATTTTGGTTTAATACAAAAACTATTGCAAGAAATTAGAGAACTATCATTCAAGAATGGTAGGTCTTACTCCAGTTTATATGCAATTCTGCCCTTTAATTTTCCTGTATTTACACCACACATTTTGCAACATTTCAAAGAAATGAAATTTTCCACTGAAGTAAGAGTGCATCCAGCTCACAACCTCAGGTCAGATCAATCAGTCAGTACTCAAGGCCTGGACAGTTAGCCAGAGATGAGGTAGTGTGCTTCTAGACGACTCCAACTTGCTAACATCCATCCATTCAACAAACTTTCAGTGAGTGCCTACGATGTACCAGCACTGCAGAAATGCTGAGGATACAGAAGGGGATAAAACTCTCATGAAAGCCTGTCTTCAAGCTTAAATTCTGCATCGAAATGTGTCTGAGCCGAGAACCTGCTTCCTGGTCTTCTCACAGCGTCCTGGTGCTTCCAGTGCTCTTCTCTAGTCACCAGAGAACTTTCACTTTATTTCCCTCGAGAACCCTTGTCTTTCAAGGGATCCCTAAAGAGCCAAACAAAGGCTGGTCTAGAGTTGCCAATGTCATGGGGAATGTGACTGATGGAGAATGCAGACTTAATCATCAGAGACAATTTCCTCCTCTTCCAAAACATGTCTGGCTTTGGACAGCTTCCCTACTGCCGTTTCTCTCTGCCAGATCCTGATTCCTCGATGGCCTCCCTCAGTTTTCCGGTCCTTTCATCGTGTTTCATCCAAGCACGTCACCCGCTAGCTCTGCTTCAGTGTGTGTCTGGTATGTTTGTGGAGCTTTAAAAAAGGAGTACCAACACAGTTCCTGCCTTCTACAAACTTAGTTCTATTGAAGATTTGAGACATTTGAGATGTGATCATAAAGAAATGTGTCTGAATTAGAAAAATGCTTTCAGCAATGACAACATTATAAAATTACATACATATGAATACTATATAATTTTTTCTTCAAAGTGACTGTATTTGGTTAGAATCATAAATTCTAATACGTGTAATTGGGCATGCAATAAAATTTAAAACTGAAGCAAGTTACTAAATTGCTCTATGTTAATACACAAAACAGAGGATGGTATGAGTCAAGACGTAAACAGGTGGTATAAAGAAGGCCATGGCTTATGGTAAAGGTGACATGAGTGTGGGTTCCAGCAATGGGGAAAGATTCCACAGATGTTTTGAGTCCTAAATTTGGCCTTGAATGAAGGTTAAGATCTGGATTGGGAGGAGGCTAGGAAAGAGTGACAGGAAGGTGCTGCAACCTGGGTGGTGTATCCACTGATGCCTTGATTGTTTCTGTCCTGCCCCATTTTTGTGAGAAGGAGAGAGATCCCTTCACACTGTCATTCCTAACCAAAGCATTCTGGGAGTGGACCTACTGTTGAGTGTGGGAATATTGGTGTTTATAGACTAGTGCCTGGAACTAGAGGGCTTCAGGTTTTCTATAGACAGGGGTTGGTGGGAGGAATGAAGACCCACTGAGAAGAGCCCCTGGACATTAAATGGCTGACTAGTGATGATGAGGGAAGGGAATCATTGGTTGGAAGGAGTTAGCTTCCTGTCATCTCTTAAGAAGTGAGGACAAAAATTATTTTACATGCACAACCAAGATTGCAAGAAAGTAATTAAAATCTGGAGGCACCAAAAATGAGAAGAAAATTAAAATCCAGATGAGTAAGCACCCAAGCTGTCTTGGGAGTAGGCTTAAGGCATTGGGGGTTGCCAGTTTCTGTAATCTAGGGACTTGTGTTTTAGTATCCATGTGGGGTTAGACGATGAGTCTTTGGTCTTAACTAGGAGGGGGAGTGAGTTGGACCTGGGACTCCTACATAAAGACAAGATATTCAAGATCCTTACCATCAGTAAAAGGATGAATTAAGAAAAAAATTAATTGGTAGAGAGACAACAAGGGAGCCTGTCTGTTATGGGCAAAAAAAGTTCTCAAGAAGTGTTAATGACAAGCTTGTGCTTTGTGCTGGCTTAGGATTTAAATTTATGCTATCTGCTAAGAAATTAACATAAAAATTTGTCCAGTAATACCCTGGCAAGAGGGAGTACAACAGAACTCTGGAGTGGCAAATCCTTAATATAGTTTGCACAGAATTCCCATTAATAAAGCCCTGAAGATGAACTCGCTATCCAAATTTAGGTACCAGCACATTAAATTCAGTGTTTCTTGCGGTCTTGGAATTTTAACAGGAGCCCAAAGGCTGAGAACAACATATGTCAGACCACCTATGAAGAACAAGTGAAACCTGTTAGCTGGTTTTTGACCTGCCTTCAGAGCAGGTAAAGATAGGCTTGAATATTGATTAGGAGAAATCCTGGAGCGAGGACTTCTTTAGAGAGAGAGTTGTAGATGCACTAGGTGTTCCCTCCCATTCTCCCACTCAAATGGGGGTGGTGGGTCAAATATAACCACTCAGACTGTTTTTCTGTGTCCTCTGCGACTTAGGAGATGTACGAACTGATTTCTTATTTATGCTTGGAAATATATAACAGCAAGAGACTGGCAAGATGCCAGCAGAGTGAGGATAGGTGGCTACAATGGGAAGAAGCTACATTTCCACTGAATGCGGTTAAGGGTGAATGTTCATGTGGGCCACGAGTGGATTCTTTGGAGGCAAAACTCTGAGCAAAGGTTTTGCTTACAGAACTGGTACGATTATAGCAGGAAGATTTTGGATATAGACCCCAAAAACCAAGGATTCAGGGTTCTCCTGAGTGGCTCCTAGAGAAGGGTTGCTTATATCAGGAAAAATGCAGCTGTATGTTCTCAGAAGAGAAGATCTCTGAGGAACCCAGAGAGCGTTCCAGGAGAGAAAGGAAAAAGCATTCAGTCATCTGCCACAAACTGAAGACATCAATGTCATATTACCATTATACCAGTCAAGACTCCCCACCAAACCTTTGGACCCTAGGTTCACCCAACTGTGTTAACTATAATTCTTGGTCCACAACATTAGTCATATTCATCATTAGGCTAAGATGGCCTGCTTGTATATTTTGATGTGATAAGAACCCATGAAACCACCACCCCAAACAAAAGCCAGGACCTTGGTAATAGTCTAAACCTAATGGTGTGGCTCTCCCATCCCATTCCCCTGCCTCCTTTGACTCAAGTGGTCATCATTCTGAACCCTCTGTTCAACATTACCATGCTTTATTTTTCTCTAAAACAATTAAAGAAATTTTTTTATTTAAGGGAAAGAGTCTGGAAATTTGGGTTCCAGATTCTGACTTTAACAATATCTACTCTGTCTTTTTTTAATGCTTTTTTTTTCTTTTTGGTGAGGAGAGATTAGCTCTGAGCTAACATCTGTTGCCAATCTTCCTCTTTTTTTTTTTCTCCCCAAAGCCCCAGTGCATAGTTGCATGCCCTAGCTGTAAGTCGTTCTAGTTCTTCTGTGTGGGATGCCCTGGGCCTCTGGAGCGGAGTGCGCGAACTCAACCACTTGGCCACAAGACCAGCCCATAAAATAATTTTTTGAGGTAGAATAAACATACAGAAAAGTGCACAAATCTTAAGTATACAGCTCAATAAAATCAAAGCTTCTCTTTGAAAACATAAACAAAATAGATGAAATTCTGGCAAAGAGTATTAAAAAAAATAAGAGCGAGAACAAATAAACAATAATAGGAATAAAAAGGGAACAAAAATGCAAAGCCAGTGGATTTTTTTTAAAAGAACATCTGTAAACAATTTTGTGCCAATAAATTTAAAATATGAAATAAAAAATTATCTGGAAAAATATAATTTAATAAAACTGACAAGAAAGGAGAGAAGACCTGAATAGATCTAAAATTACTAAAGGAATTGAATTAGTAGTTAAAAATATAGCATCCACCTCCCCCAAACATATGAACAACAAACAAAAATGCATGAGATCTGGAGGATTTTACAGATGACAGCCAGCAAACGTGGAACATGTAATACCATTGTTATATGAAGTTTTTCTGTGATTCTGCATTTCCATTTTGGGAATCACTGCTTTGAAGACGATGTTGAGTCATGGCTGTATGAACCTAGACATGGCCTATTTTAAATTCTCAATCCTTCAGAAAATAACATCATAGCATCTTAGAGAGACATAAATGAGTTTTTGGCTCCTTAAAAATTTTCAGAAACAAGTAACTGAGCCACAGTTTTAGTAAAAATCAGTGCAGGCTACCTTGCAGGAACACGTCTCACACGTCTCTTGGTTTGAAAGTAACAAATGTTTCAGATCAATGTGTTCTTTGTTAGCCAACTTTACTAATCAATTCATATCACTGACTTCAGAAGCAAAATATTTACAAACTGCGTAGGAACTACTGGGAATCAGCTGTAGGGCCTAATTGTGTCGTAGTGGCCTCTTCCTGGGCAGTTACAGTATTTTGAAAGACATAATTCAGCCCAAGTTATATATAAATCCACATTTTAGTGAGCCCTGTTGTGTTAGGATTCTACTGTGTTTTCTTCAGAATTTAGACTTTGCCTAATTATTCTATTTAATTCTTTCGCATTTCTTTTTGGTGCCCTCATTATAATATCGCCCTGATTAATTAGTGGTTGTGCATTGTTAACTTGGTTTAGTGGTCATTGCTTTCACAGAGATATGCTTTTAACTTCTTGTTTGAGCTAGTTTGCATAAATTTTTGTATGAGTTTCCTCCTCCGGCTAAGACAGTCTTGGTACTATAATTCTTCACTCAGTCAGGTGTCTTATTCCAGGCGTCTGTGTATTTGTTCATTCATCAACCATTTATTTTTCATCTTTCTGTATTAGGCACCCTTAGGTGCTGGGGACACAAAGATGAATTAGGTTAGGCCTTGGCCTTCAATAACTCACAGACCGGAGGGAGAAGTGAACATGCTCATCCATTTATTACAATGGAATAGGATAAATGCTGTCATAGAGATAGGAACAGAGGGCCAGGGCTGAGCAGAGGAGGGAGGAACTAATTCTGCTTCACTGGGGAGATGAATTTTAAGCTATGTTTTGAAAGATTATAAAGAAGGACGATTAAGTAGCAGAATAACAAACAGAGAAATGAATTCCTGGAATTATTGAGGAATTGCTTAGAAGTTCAGTATAGTAGGAGTGTAAAGCACAAAGAGGAGTTTTGCAAGATGAAATTAGAAAGATATTTTGGGGACCATATTAGTTATCTACTCGTGTGTAAAAATTACCTCAAAACTTAGTAGCTTAAAAATGATAAATTATTTCACAGTCTTTTTGGGTCAAGAATTGGGGAACAGCTTAGCTTCATGGTTCTGGCTCAGAGTCTCTCATGAGGCTGCAGTCAAGATATCAGCTTGGGCTGAGATCATCTGAAGGTGTGACTGGGGCTGGAGGATCTGCTGCTAAGCTAGATCACTCATATGCCTGGTAAGTTAGTGCTGGTTTTGGGCATAAGACTTCAGTTTCTCATCTCACAGACCATTCCAGAGGGCTGCTTAAGTGCTGTCATGTCATGTCAGTTGGCTTCCCCCAGAGCAAGTGATCTGAGAAAGTATAAGGCAGGAGCCAGAATGTCTTCTATGACCTGGCCTTCGAAGTCACACATCATCATTTCTACGATATCTTAATGATTGCACGGGTCAGCCCCATTCAATGTGGGAGGGGATTACACAAGGGTGTAAATACCAGAAGAAAGAATCACCGGGGGTCATCTTGGAAGCTGGCTACCACAGCGGCACACTGTGAAGTGCCTTGTGGATATCACTCAGGAGTTTGGATTTTTAAAAATAATCATGAGAAAGTCAGTGGAGTTTGTTATTTTAAATAACATTTATGAAAGGAATATGTGCACATTGCAGAAAATCTGGAAAGTGTACAAAAGTACAAAGAAAAAAGACTCATCATCTTACCACCAGAGAGAATCACTGTTAACATTTCAGCTCATCTCTTTTCAGTTTTCTCCTGTTTATAAGCCGTTGGTACTTTTTTTTCTCACTTTTTACTATAGCGTAAGCAGCTTCTCATATAATTGAAAAAATCAACAGAAATCTTTAAACAGAGTGGTTAAGGAAGCTAAACTGGGGTCTTGAGAAACTTGTAACAGAGACAACACGGAGTCTCTGAGAGATAATGAGAGATTAGACAAAGTAGTGAAGTAGAGTTAGAGATGAAAGAGTTGGGAGAAATTTCCGAGCTGGAATCCACAAAATTAGGTGAGCAATTAGATGTCTGGAGTATGGAAGAAAGATGTTAAGGACAACACTAAAATATCTGGAGCATACAAAAGAACTGTAATTTGTGGCATGGGTACATGTGGGGTAGTTACAGGTCTGTGTTTGGAATGTATTGAGGGAGGTGCCTGCCAGAGATGTGGGCACTCTGCAAGCATCCAATAGTTAGAGAAGAAGCCAGTAGAGAGGAAGAAATCAAAGATCCAGGAGAAAGAGATGATAAGTGACAGAGCATGGCCTTAGAGGAGGCATGAGGGAAAGGGATCCAGGAATCTAGTAAAGTAGCCTTGGCGAGGACAAGGTTCCAACATTGTTGAGTATGTACCACGTGCCAGGCACTGAGCATACGTTATCTCATTTAATTCTGACAACAACACAGTGGGAAGGTGCTGTTAGTCTCCTGTAATTGGTATGGAGGCTAGACTCAGAATGATTGGTTAAATGACTTCTTAGGCTCACTCAGCTAGTAAGTAATAGACCTAGGATTCAAATATTCAAATCCGCTTCTTCTTGGAGAGTGTAATAAAGAGTTTGACTTCATTCTTGATGTTTGACTGCTAACAGCTTTTAAGCCTCACTACTCTCCATTCCCATTCTGCACGCACATCTAGGAAACTGATAGGAAAGTCTGAGTGTCCCTTCTTTGATGCTGGTGGGAAGCTCAAATAACACAAGGCCCAGCTCATGCAGGAGAGCCCTGACATCAGTCCCAACCCCTAATCACAATAACAGTCAAACCAGTCCTCTCGCTGCTCTCTCAAGCCATTTTGGACCTTCTTGGAAGCTTGCCCTACTTGTCCCAAAAGGTCTCATTATGTGAATAAAAACATTTTTTGTACTCTTTTGGTATATGTATGGCAGCTTTAGTCTCAACATTTGAACCAAATTTTGGGTAGGGGATCCATCCTCCTCAGTAGGGTAACCACAACAACTGGTACTGTGAACAAGATATCCAGCAGATGACCACCACAACCAGGGGTCTTTCTTCTCTTCCTATGACAGAGAGGTATAAGTGTTCTTCCTCTGAGACAGAAGTGAGGGAAGGAATGATGGGTGCCTTGGTATACAAGTTTAAGGAGGCAGTGAAGCAGCAGATAAGGTTGTTGGAGGAAAAGTGGAGAGTGGTGATTTGGTGGGCTTTAAAAGGTGGGGAGGCTTGTACATTTGCTGGGGGTGGGAGGCACAAAGAATTGACGCAGAAGAAATGAGAGGACTGCTGGGCAGCACTGTGATTCACCAACACCTTTGGTGACTCTTATTTGCATGGAAGTGTAATTTTTACCTAATAGTGAACTGCAGCTTGGGAGAATAATCTGTACCCACTTTTAAGATATTCACAGACACCTTGAAATTCATCTAGGGGATCAAGGACTGCAGGTTAAGACCCCCTCTGACAAGAGGACTCCATGAAGATGAAGAACAGGCTCAGCTGGAAAAAGATGGTGGGGGAAAATAGGTTATTATACTTAAAGGATAGGATTACACTCTGTAGACAGAGCAGCCATCTCCACGTATGGCTATGGGAGCAGGTGGTTGGAATGAAAAGGATGGGAAGGTCATTGGAGAAGAGGAACCCAGGTGCCCAAGATCCCAGGGTTCAGGGTGTTAGCTGACCCAACTACATGAATGTTGAAGATACCCAAGGTAATAACGAGAATTGGGTTGGAAAAACAAGACATAAATCCTCTCTGATAGCCAGGAGGTGATGATGGAATAAGGTGCTTAAAACAACAGAAATTCTCTCCAACTGGGAGGCTGGAAGTCTGAAATGAAGGCATTGGCAGGGCTGTGCTCCCTCTGAAGGCTCAGGGAAGAATCTTCCTTCCCTCTTTTAGCTTCTGGTGGTTGTTGGCACTCCTTGGCATTTCTTGGCTGTGGCGGTATAACTCCAATCTCTGCCTCCATCTTCGTATGACCTTGTTCTCTGTGTCTTCAAATCTCTCTCTTCCTATAAGGATACCAGTCACTGGATTTAGGGCCACCCTCATCCAGTATGACCTCATCTTAATTTGATTATATTTGCAAAGACTCTATTTCCAAATAAGGCCATGTTCACATATATGGGGGTTCAAACTTCAACTTATCTTTTGGAGGAACACAATTCAACCCACAATAGAAGGGCAGAGAAGAGACATTGTGAAATGAAGCTGAGGGAAGAGATGAGTTTGTTTACAATAGAGAGAGTGCTTCATAGAATTAAACAGAAAGGATTAGACTGGTCAGAAGGCGAAGGGGGAAGGGAGAGTTCTAGCCTTGATGTCCATAAAGCAGGAATCTCAAACTTGAATGGCACAGGGAAACATCAACTCCGGCCTTGAGTGAGGCAGGCTGGATGGAGAATATAGTAAATGAAATGGACAGCATGTGCTCAGTCTGAAGGAGCAGCCACTGCTCAGCTCCAGCTGGTTATTATCATAAGAGAATGGGACCCAGTGTTGCCTAATTTTCCCATTTTCTAAAAAAAGCAGTATACCAAGATTATGTGGCATCTCTTGAATTTTAAAGGATGGCAGCTAATTTGTAAATGTTAATGCATTATATAAACTACAAACCCCTGTGCAGGCTGGACTTGTACCAAGGATGATCAAGGTTCATGTGGCTGGCGGAGGCAGGGTGTATGGGACAGGCAGGCAGGACAGAAATATAATGCACAGCTCTGGGTTCCTGTTGGCATGCTGCCTCTCTCGCTGATTACGTGGTAAACTGTTAGGCTGCAGAGGCTAAGCCTTGGGCAGTGAGAATCACATGATGGCTTCTGCTGCCCAGGCTGCTGGAAATAGATTGTCTTCTCTCTGCTAGAGACAATTACGGTCCCTGCCTTCAAAAAGCCTACTGCTCATTTGAGTGGACAACACTATTGTACCCAAGATAGAAGGGTTTTTGGGCAAACCACCTGTGTAAACAGAGCCTTCAAGGTTGAGAGGATTTAGATATACAAAAGAGGTGGCATCAGGGTATCCCAGGAAGGGTAAACAGCATGGGGACAAGAAGGGGGATGCTGTGTGTCCAAAAAGTGAAGAGCCCATTGTGACTGCAGGGTGTCAGGAGATAACATGAGGGTCTCCCTCTGCTGCAATTCACTCTCCCCTTGCTCTGTGTCCCAGGATGCTGAACTCTATGGGCTGAATCAACTAAGCTCCCTTGCCCTTTCGCATCTGGTCAGGTTCAGCCAATGGAAGCACCAGTAAGGGGTAAGAGGAAAATG
Organism: Equus asinus; assembly: GCF_041296235.1. Classification (NCBI taxonomy): domain Eukaryota; kingdom Metazoa; phylum Chordata; class Mammalia; order Perissodactyla; family Equidae; genus Equus; species Equus asinus. Next base: position 52,539,093 of record NC_091809.1, read on the forward strand.
AGGTTGCAGGAAATGGAGGTCAGGATATTTACTGCCCTAGGAGCCCTCCTTGCTGGTCTGTGGGTTGGCAGTGGCTCAATCAAAGGTCACAGGTGCTGTTGGCCCTGGGCAACCATCTTCTTCAGCTGTAGGTCTCCTTGGATTTCTGTAAATGCTTGTTCTCCTTGCCTTAGGCCTATGGGTGGTGGCAACTCTCTGCTATTGCCAGCTCCAGGGCGGTCCACCATCCCTGGCTTACCTTAACCCTGCCATCTTCTCTGTGAATAGTCCCTTCATTAAACTCTCCTCGATTATTGTTTGGGTGTGACATCTGTTTCCTGCTGGGACCCTGAATAGATAAATAAACACATACACACAGAGCACATGTTATATATATATATATATGTATTACTTACATGTTATATATCTGATTTACATATATGTTATAGTATACATATAGCATATGTGTATACATATGTTTACATATATATTATACGTGTTATTATAGAATAGGTATACATAGCATGTTCTTTGGTCTCAGAATGTCTTTTATTAGGTTTAATGTTTAACATTGTAAGAACAAACAAAATCTCTGCAGAGCTCCCTAATAGAAAACTTTCCAGCTGATTCTTTCTGCCATCACCTGATGTGACAGGGCGCTCACTCCTAGAATTCTGCTCCCTCCATCTGCGCCTATGCTTTCACTTCCCTGGTGGTGTGCTGCCCACAGGGGCCTTCTTGCTACAGCTCACCCACAGTCAGCCACTTAGGATGCAAAAACGACTCTAAGACGATCCCAGGATAAAGGAATATAAAGGTACACAGTGTAATCACGGCAAAATGGCTCAACTAATTACAACAATCAGATCTTTAGCAGTGTATGTGGATTTAGATCAGATTCACCTTTATTACATCTACCAGATGAAAACTGGAGCTATTTTCTTCACTGTTTCAATCCCCAAGGAATCAAAGCCTTGCTCCCAAGTTTTCCCATGGTTCCAAATCAAAGCTGTGACCTCAGCAGCCCTCAGAATCGTCAGACTTCTGCTTCCATGAATTCCTTGCAGCTTCTCCAAGTGGTTTTCCTTTATTTTCCACACGGTCCCAGCCAGGACCAACCTCCAAACTAGTGTGGCCGTACCCAGTATGCCCAAGAATTCTGTCGGTGTTTCTAAGTCTCATTGCTTTCTTAGTTCAAATAGTGGCATATAAATGAGCAGATCTTCAATCCACATGCATTTCCATTACTTTGACCCCAGTTGGGTTAGTTCTTTTTGAACTATACAAAGAAACTGGGTGTTGTGAAAGGGAATTGTGCTGGCTCGTAACTACGTATGATGTGATTTCCATGACATTGATTATCTCTCTGGATCTCAATTTCATCTGTAAAATGGAAAGAAACAGAGAAGTATTTTTAGCAGTGCACACTCTTGTCAATCAAATCTATGTAAAACAGGTCCATGTATTTTTAAGTTCACATTTGTAACAGTTACACGTTATAAAGTCAGTCAATGAGAAAAATGAATTCTGTTTTAATAAATAGACAAATTTAAATTGGGAGAGGTGGTGGTTGAGAATGGGCGATGGACGCAGTCTCTGATGAGCCTTATTTCTAGCAAATTTAGGATTGCAGAACGTGTCCACCATGCCCCATAGAATCCTAGAGCTCTGGAACACAGTTGGATAATCCCTGGGCTGGGAGTTCTCTGAGACATTGCTACACTGAGTGCGATCCGCAGACAGCAACATTAGCTTCACCCGGGAGCTTGTTAGAAATGCAGAATATCAGGCCTCACCCCAGACCTACTGAGTCAGAATTTGCACTTTAACAAGATGCTCAAGCAATTTGTTTGCTCTTTAAAATTTGAGAAGCACTGATTTGGATCACTTTCTCATACTTGGCTGCACATTGGAACCACACAGCGCTTCTCAAACCTTAAATCTTCTTAAATCTTGTTCTGAGGTCCTTTCCAGCTCTGAAATTCCCACAATTTTAAAGCATCTAGCCTGATAAATTGGGGGTAAAATAAGAGATTTTGTTAAATACACTAGTTTGATCATTTAGTCCTGACGTTTTTAATCTAGAGGTTGACAAGAGAACTAGATATGAAAGGAAGTCAGTGTTTTAGAAATGTGTGAGTCACTTTGTCATCTTTGTTATATATCTAAATAATCCCTAGGACATTAAAAATGGCGCCTGGGTAACTTTATAGAATGTATCAAAGAGAAACATCCTTAATAAAAAGTGTTTTCCGTCGTGTGGGGGAGGAGATAACCCTTGAGTGACCACACCTTAGACTTTCCACCTTTATTTTTACTCTCATTCGTTATTTGAAAGTAGCTATTATAACTCAATGTCCTTTATTTCAACAGATCTACTTCCCCTAAAAGTAATGCCTCCGTATTTTTGGTCTAGATCACAAAGTGGCAATGAGCTGGGATTCGTATATTTCACTGTGCCTGTGAGGACTGGGCTTCTAATGAGGGCTGTCTTGTCAATCAGAGGAAGCATCTGTAATTATCAGCCTTTTAGATATGAGAAAAGTCCTTACTCTTTTCCATTTCTTTATAATTTCTACTGTAAAGTATAACAGATGCAGCCTATGAATTTGGTGACATTTAAAGCCCCTCTCCCCTCAATTTTTCCCCTTTGTAGAAATTGATGTAAATAGAAGCTGAACAGGAAGTGCGATGACTGATGAAAATAGTTATTTTTACCTAAGCCAGAAAGCTGTTCCCAGTAGAATTACCATTGGCAGGAAAAATGAGCTTTTCTCTAGAGTTGTCTCTGACATGGTTAATACATGCTGGTGGATGTCTTCTGAGGCAGCACATAAGGTTCCAGATGAATAAAAGGAACCAAGGTCTATCTATCAGGTTCATGTCTAGTTGACAGTAAGTTTTTCAATCTTAAATATCAAATGAGTGAATAAAATATAGTGCTCTAACTACAAAATGGAAGCTACCACATTTGATAGAAGGAGAAATGCAGCAATTGGCCTTTCACCTGAAGGAATCTTTGTCTTGGCGATCGTGACACCAGATCTGTCTTTATTATGATGTTCCAAACATACTGTTCTTCACCGAGGAGGAAGTCAATTACCATCTGGTTGTTGGATTACAAACTGGCTGTGATTTTGATTAAACATAAACCGGAAGGTTAAAAAAAAACGTGGAACTATATCTAAAAAACCCCAGAAAACATTGACAAAAGCAAATCAAATGAATTTAACAATAGTATTTTGGTGATATCATGGACTGCTTGTCAGTACGCATTTGGGAAGAGTCCCAGTTCTATCAAGGAAATTTCCCCTTTTCATACAACAGCATTTGTATATCCAACTACTAGTGTGTTACATTTTCTGGGTTTTTTTTTCTTTTTAAAATTGTACTCAGTACCCAAACACTAGGCATTTCCTTTTGCTGGGTAAATGAGATCCACAGAGCTGCAGTCTAGGAGGCTCTATTTATATTTACTAAAAATAATTAACCTGAGATCAGAGAGAGAACATGGGTCCTCTCTCCCCCTCAGGGGCTGAATGCAGATCCCCTTGTCTCCGTAGGAAGAGTGGGACATAGAGCCTGCCCAGGAAGGCTTGAGGCACTTCAAGGGTTGAAACAGCTGGAGCTGTTTGTCCATCAAAGGAAAGTGTAACCAAAACATTAGGGAAGAGGTATTTTTCAAGATGGGGATGACTCTGGCTGAGAATGACCACTCATCTTCAGTTTAAACTTCTACGGATTCCTGTTGAGGGGCAGACTTTTGAATAATAAAATAACTGATCTAAACCATCTGTCTTAAAAACACTCTGCTTGCCTGAAGAGACTACTTGTGCTCTATTTGGAAGGTCGAAACTGTACTTGAAGCCAGATTCATAGTTGGTGACAAATCTATCTGAAAGCTTGAGGATTTTCCCCCAAAACCCCATTTTTGGAGGAGTTGCCTAAAATGAGCACACGATATCGTATGAGGGATAGCAATCATTTATTGTTTACTATGTGCCAGGGACAACACAAAGTCCTTTCTGATGTTCTCTCTAAAATTCGAGCCATCAATTACACGTCCTTCTACCTCCTTCTTTGCAACCACACATATTTTCCTTTTGATCAAATCTTTGGCTTCTTGAGGTCAGGGACTATGTATAGGGCACTGTCCTTGGGTACTAAGATAGGTAACACAGACCTCCCTTGTGCCCTCACAGAGCTTACGGTCTGACCTACAGTGCTTGGTTCCTCATACAGTTCAATTGTGCTGAATAGATGAATATATATTTATATAGGTGACACGCATTTGCTAGATAACAGCAGCCTGATGGTGAGTTAATGAAAACAGTTATACTCCTAATATATCTGAATCACAGTCCTCTCCAGAAAAATCACTTGCTTCTCATTTCACAGTCCATGAGGGGTATCTAACAGGTTTATGAGAGACCTTTAGAGGTCTTCTGCTTTTGTGGTATATCATTGTCATTCTAGTATGACTTACTTTCTAGTTCCTATGGTTGACCCTCTTATGTGACTTTTACTCTCACTGATTTTGGTGGCTGTCTAGACATTGTCTCCTCCAGGCAATGCCATCAAAATGTGGAGAATAAGTCCCCTGCGCATTGATGTTAGGGCTTTTTATTGGAGCCATGCACATCAATTTCTTACTAGTCCCTAGGTGTTGAGCGCTTTAATTTGACTTGTTCTTGGTGTTTTCCAGCTCTACTTCTCACTTTTATGCGTGTAACCCTGTTTCATATTAAGAATGGACAGTTTTCTTGCTGTGGCACTCCAAATTTTCACTTCTCAGAATGAGTTCCTTGTGCATCTGGTATACCACCCAGAATTTTTTTTTTTTTTTGAGGTAGCCACTATTCCTCATTACTAAGGATTCTTGACTCTGAGGACCAGATGTCAACACCAATGCATTTAATTATTTACTCTGAGCTCACTGGACTCCTGGGCAGCAACCTGTTTGATATCACACTAGCTATGCATTAGTCATTCTGTGCCATTCTCTACACATATATACATACTCATATTCTAAAGTCTCCAATTATCAAATGCCACCTGTGACAAACTAATGTTGAAATTAACTCAAACAATTGTTTGAGAATCCAAACCCTCCTCCTGCCCCCCAATTTGAGGAGGATCACTATGTTGAGAATCACTATGCCAAGATTTCTAATTTCCTCACCTAATTTCCAAATCCAATGGACCTTTTTTTCCTCCAGTCCTTTTTCTACTTAATCTAGTCCTTGTTTTACTTGATTGGTGGCATTTCACACATCTGACTGCTTCCTTCCTGAACTTGGTCCTGTCTTAGCTTTTGAGACACCATTTTCTCCTGGTTGTTTTCCAACTGTTCCAGTATCCTCTCCCAGTATGCATCTTCCTTTGCACATTCCTTTAATGTTGGTGTTCCTTAGGGTTCCATCTTTGACTCTTCTTTTCTTATGATACACACTCCATTTGATTAATGTATTTGGTTGGTCTCATCACTTCTGGGGCTTCAAACTTCCATCTTTATATCAATATCTACATTGGTAAATTGTACCAATCTATATCTTCAGATCTTTCTCTTGAGTGCCAGACCTGAACTTCAAAGTGCCTGATAGACATGTTGACTTAGATGCCTGTGAGCATCTAAAATGAACATTACAGTGAACATGTCCCACACTGAACTCGTTTTCACATCATTTATCTTTCTCCTACATTGTCTACTTTAGTTAAAGGCATGCCATCTCTATTCTGGTTGCTCAAGCCAGAAGCTTTAGAGTCACCTTAGATTTACTCCTCCCTCTCACCACCTTCAAAATCTTAAAAGTCAAATCCTGTTGAGTATACCCAGCTTCTCAAAACTGGCCCCTCTTCTTCATCCTTGAAGCCACTTCTTGCCATTTCTCATTGGTGGTTTTGAAAATTGCCACTCACGCATTCTCTGTATAATTGGTCATTTTTCCCTTGTCCCTTGTTCTTGCTGCAATCAGAGTAATATTTCTCAAATGCAAATGTGATGATATTCTATCCTGCTTAAAACTGTTCAATGGCCCCGTACTGACAATCAAATAAAGGTTAAACTGCTTGACCTCACCCACTAAGATATTTTAACATCTCTAGCTTTTCTCTCTGTCATCCCTCCCACATATGCCATACCCCAGTCATACGGAAATTGCTACAGCTCCCTGAATGATACCTTCTGGCACATGATGTTGCTTCTTCAAATTTCTCTAAAAACTATGTGTATTGAAGTGTAGCCCAGGATGGTATGTGTGGTCATTATCAAAAGTAAGTGGGACCTTCTGAGTATGGCTGGATAGTAAAAGAAATAATATATTGGAGCAGGTTGTGTAATTCTTCCTTACTCCTTGTAGAAGCAGACAGTCTTTTCCAGGAGACAAGAGAATCTCTAGGATGGTGAAGATGTGAGGAATATTGTGTGGGGTCAGAAACAGAGAATATGGACTCTTGAGACAAAAGGAAAATAATTTGCAACTCTGGGACAAGGGCCAGGTTATAAAATCTTAAAAGTGAGAGCAACTCTGAGATGATGACCCCTGAGGGGCTAATGGATCCTTAGAGCAGAGCTTAATATCAGAGAATCTTATGTTAAATTCTGGGGTTACTGAGTCAGGATTTCACCAATAAGCAGAACAAATTCATCCTGAAATGGAGGGGTGAATCTGGGATTCAGGCAAAGAAGAAACTATTTTTCTGATAGCTAAGGGATATGACTAATAACAGTAACACTTAGAATTTTTGAGTATTCAGTACTAAGCATAGTTCTAAGAATTTTATATTTATTCATTTAACATTTACAAAACTTTGAAATAGTTACTATTATTAGCCCCCTTTTACAGATGAGAACGTTGAACCACAGAAAAGTTAAAACAAACAATTGCCTAAAGTCATAGCCCCACGAAGTGGAACCAAGATTAGAACCCAGCACTCTGCCCCTGAGTCCGTTTTCTTAAGCATCTTGGAGCAGGGATGCAGGAAGAAATGAAACCAGGAGGAAGAGTTTGGACCAGAGAAAGAACTTACAAAGCAGAGAGGATTTGTGATGGCTCACTTATATCTTACTGCATGCAGGTACACATGCACACACATACACACACACTCACACATAATATGCACACCAACAAGCTCATGTACACACACATGCTTCCACACAGTACACATGTACGCTCATGTGTCCACACACACATATAGATGGTAAAGGGGACACTTGGGTTTTACCTTTGAAGAAATCCTCTCATTATTTCTAGTAACAGCATCTAAATCTTACCCCAGCATGCCAAAATAGAACAATGTGTCATCACAGTTGCTTTTATGTTTTTTTTCATTTATTGATTTTTTTTTTAGTTTAAAGCTAAATATGGGTTAAAAATGAGACTTCTGAAATGTGGTAATTTTTGTCATAGCTATTTATAATACACTTTTAAACAGATGATTAAAAGATAATTTTAAAATACAAAACTAATGGGAGAATGTGGTAGATAATTTGGTCTGATGATGTTGAGCGTCACATCAAAGAAAGTACAGAGCCGTTCCTGCCTGAGTTAGAGAACATTATTATTTTTGCCTAATGCCCTCTGAGGTGATTTAGAACTCAATGCCTTATACTGTTTCAATAGCGACAGTGTGGAGAAGTTGGGACGATCTGGGATCTGGCTTCTGGTCTTCTTTGGGGACACACCTTGTTTAAGGACGACACGTGGAGAGGAACTAACCTGTCTAAACCGCTGTGGGGAGCAATTGTCTTAGTTGGATTGTTCAGTGCGGTTATGGACTGAATGTTTGTATCCTCTCAAAATTCTTATGTTGAAATTCCAATCCCAATGAGATGGTATTAGAGGATGGGATCTTTGGGAGGTGATTAGATCATGAAGTTGGAGCTTCATGATTGGGATTAGTGGTCTTATAAAAGAGACCCCAGAGCGTCCCTTACCTCTTCCTTCATGTGAGGACACAGCAAGAAGATGGCCATCTATGAACCAAACAGCGGGCCCTCACCAGACAGTAGATCTGCCAGCACCTTGATCTTGGACTTCTCATCCTCCAGGACTGTGAGAAATAAATGGTCATTGTTTAAGGCACCCAGTCTATGATATTCTTGTTATAGCAGCACCAACAGAGTAAGACAGGTACCAAGAAGCAGAATGCCAGTCAGGCAAGCTCGAGCACACGTGGACAACGTTGAAAATGTACAGGAGTACCTCACTGAACCAGGGGTGAGAAGCGCAGCCAGTCTTCCTCCCCGCTCTCCCTCTCATGGGCGTGTGTGCTCACGTCTCTGCTCCTCTCTCTGACTACATCACTGTTCTCTGTTTCTGCAAAATGCCTCTTACTTCTTTTCACTTACTTGACCTGACTCTAGCTTTATATCACTTCAGGTGCATGTCAGAGTCTGACCTGACTCTGAATCTCAGTTCAGAATTGTGGGAGAGAATCTAATGCTTGGGTTAGGTGTCCACTCTTGGTTCAATTAGCGTGGCTAAGTGGGTGGGCTGCCTGCTCAGTAGGATTGTTGGTACAGACTCTCTGAGAAACGGGACATGGGCAGAGAAGGGGATGGGAGGGGATTAATTAACAGATGATTTGGGCACCTATAATACAGCAATGATAATTTTTCCCTGCATATATTACTTGAAAGCCTCCAAGTCTTTCTTTTTTTTTTTTGAAGATTTTATTTTTCCTCTTTCTCCCCAAAGCCCCCCGATACATAGTTGTGTATTTTTTCAGTTGTGGGTCCTTCTAGTTGTGGCATGTAGGACGCCACCCCAGCATGGCCTGATGAGCGGTGCCATGTCCCCACCCGGGATCCGAATCTGTGAAACCCTGGGCCGCCAAAGCAGAGTGCGCGAACTCAACCACTCGGCCACGGGGCCGGCCTTGAAAGCCCCCAAGTCTTAAGAGTAGGGTTGTGTAAATAGGGTCATACTAACATTAATACCTGAATAATGAGTCACAGAAAGGTTAAAACAATTGCCTAAAGTCACAGCCTACGTAGTAGACCATATGTTATATCTACTAATAGAAAATTTTAATTCTTCCTTTTTGTGTCCTGTATAATTGGTTAAGTCACAGATCATGAAATAGATCTCCAGTACTCTGCCCCTGCGCTTGTTCTCTTAAGCATCTTGGACCAAGGATGCAGGCATAAATGAAACCAGGAGGAAGAGTTTTGACCAGAGAAAGAAACTTGAAGCAGGGAAGATTTGTGACTGCTCACTTGTAACTTGCTGTACACACACACATACACACACAGATGTATACACTCTGGTATACACACATGCTCTCAATCTGAGCCCTTGCTGATGTTAAAATTCTTCCCTCTAGTATTTCTGGGCACCCCCAAAGGGTGTCTTACCTGCACCCAGGAGTCCAGGTTGCTCTTATTTTGAACTCTGCCATACCAGTGAGTGCCACTGTGGCTCCAGCTGGTTTTGCTTGTCCTGCATGGGCCTCTGTCCCCAATTAGGCCCAGATCCCTGGTGGATCATCCTGGCCGCTAATGCTATCAACCCCCCACGGTATGGGGCGGGAAGATGCTTCCCCTTCTGTATTGCATTTAATTGGGGCAGGATGGGCTCTAGTGGATCATACAGCCCTGCAGTGTTGCAGAGTTTGGTGTAACAGATCTTTCTTTCTCACATAAGGCTCCTTTCTCCCCAGGGTCACACACACTGCCAGGACAGCTGGGTTCAGAAGGGTTCAAGAGTCAACCACCATCTGAAACCACCTCTCCTTGTGACCTGCTAGGTCTTGTTGCTGATCTCCTCTGCCTGACAAATTTTCTTTTCAATTCCTTCCTTCACCATGGTCTCCATTGCATCTTAACTTCTCCTCCATCATGAATAGCTGAGACGTCTGAACTCCAGTACTGAGCACTGTTCAAGCTCTTATTACAACGAGGCTTTTAGTTTCCATGTAAACTAATGATTGCAGATAGATACAAGAGGCATATATGTGTGTGCTATTTATTACTAACTCCACACGATGGACTTGCACTTGTCAGTTGACACTCCTGATATCTGTAACTTGCCAGATTTTGTCTCAGAGATGTGTGGGACTTCTTGTTTCCTTACAGGTTATGCACAAATCTTTCACACATACCACAGTCCTTTACTGGTGGCTGATAGTGTGCCAATATCCTTTAGGCACAGAATTCTTTTTCTGGATTTGCGGACACCTAGGGGGTCCATAAGTGAGTACAGTCACATGTCGCTTAATGACAGGGATACATTCTGAGAAATGCATTGTTTCATCATTGTGTGAACAGGATAGAGTGTACTTACACAAACCTAGACAGTATAGCCTATTACACATCCAGATTATATGGTCCTAATCTTAAGAGACCACTGTCGTATATGTGGTCTGTCACTAACCAAAAAGTTCTTACGTGACATACGACAGTACTAGGAGTCTGTGACTATTGGTCTCTAAACTTTACTCATGTGCTTAGAATATATTTAATTGTAATGTTGCTCACAAAACAAAGTTTTGATCAGAAGTCCATGATGTTCTTAAGTTTTTTAACATAAACTTTCATTATTGTCTATCATTCTGTCATCATAGTGATGCCTGTCATTAGTAAATGCAAGATACTATCTATTGCTTTAAACTCCTTATTCTATCTTAAAGATACAAATGGGACTGCGTATAGTGGGTATCAAGATTGGTTTCTTTTGGCTAATAGGTAAGATGGGTGCAGTACACTCAAAATTCTTACTCCTGGCCAATTAATTGTGTAATCATGGGTCATTCACTTTGTCTGGGCCTCCTTTTCCTTCATTACAAAATGAGATTGGATTAGATTATCTTTAAATTTTTTAAGGACCAATATCATAGGACTTCTGACCTTTTGGAAATAAATAGTACATGAATAATATTGGGGAAAATTTTTAAAAGCCACATTAATTTTAACCCAGTCTTATGTAGCTTTGAATTCATGGTTTACTCTCTAGAGCTTTCTTGAATATAGTGTAATCTATTCAACTAATTTGTCCTAACAATGTATTAATAGCATCTATTAAAAATACACTGGATAGGGGCTGGCCCCGTGGCCAAGTGGTTAAGTTTGCGCACTCCGCTGCAGGTGGCCCAGTGTTTCGCTGGTTTGAATCCTGGGCATGGACATGGCACCGCTCATCAAATCACGCTGAGGCAGCATCCCACATACCACAACTAGAGGGACCCACAACTAAGAATATACAACTATGTACTGGGGGGCTTTGGGGAGAAAAAGGAAAAAATAAAATCTTTAAAAAAATACATTGGATACAAGTGGCTTTTGATCATATGTTATATCTACTAATAGAAAATTTTAATTCTTCCATATAATTAGTTAAGTCACAGATCATGAAATAGATCTCCACAGTTCATTAGTCGACTTGAAATAAATTTTGAACAAATTTTTACTTGCTTCCTACCTGTTTACTTAAGTATGAATATGCAGAATACTTTATATTTGTGCTTTAGAATGAGCAGTTGGAGTTTGTATTAAACTATTCATAGATTTATGAAAGTTGGATTTAAAAAAGAATTACAAATTAATGAGCTTGTCCTTAGAGTTTAGAAAGGAAGTAGAAACTCATTTCAGATTAATATAGTCAGTTGCCTCTGCTTTTTGATGAAGTTTCTCTCTGAGGCTGATTTAGTCGTGAAACCATCTGCACTTCCAAACTGCGAGGCCCAGCTTGGTGGGCTCCATAGTACTTAGGATGCTTGCTTCTTTAGGAAGGTACAGAGACTTGCTTCACAAAACAAGCCAATAGGAGTGAAGCCTGGAGCTGAGCATGCAGTCTCTGTCCCAAGTATGTCCTTGCGGACATGAGATCCACGACTGGAAGGGAGTGTTGCTCTTGAGCACAGCTCGGCTACCTAAAGCGGAGCAGCTGTTCTCAGTTCTCGCAGCTCAGAGACAATGCTTCCCAAACTTGCCTGATGGAAAGAATAATGGAAGGTGCTTGCAAGACAGAGGGCTCCCCGAACCACTGCCCTGGAGGGTTGGGACCTGGGAATTTGTACTGTTAATGAGAATCTCAAGTAAGTTTTTCATCAGGAAGTTTGGGAAAATGCTTCATTTTGAAACACCTCTTCTTTCTTCCTTTTTGCTCATACTAAATTCTTCTTCTAAAATCACAGCATTACCACATAATTATTGCAATCAGTGATGCTCTTACTTTCTGAAGGGTTTCCTAAGTTGCTGCCCCGACATTCGCCATTCATTTTACACACGATCACCAGCTGATTCTTCTGGAAACTCAACTCTGATCACTATTTTCCTGTTCAAAGACTAGCAAGCCTGCTCTGTTGCCTGTGGGATTATGTCCAGATTCTTTAGCCTGGAACTTAAGGGACTCTACGAATTGGTCCCAACCTGTCCTTTCTAATTCTTTCTTACCTTGTTCCTTTATACATCCTAGGATTCAGGTAGGTGGGGTCATGGTCATTCAATTTCCTCTATACATGTTCTTTGATCCTCGCTCTTTGTCTTGGTTTATGTTGTTCTCTCTGCCTAGAATATTCTTCTTCTTATCTGTGTATGTCCACATCTTATCTATCTTTCATGGGCCAGCTCAAAATTTACCTCCTCTCTGAAGTGTGACCTCATTTTATTGGTCAGAGAATAAGAATTTATTGACTGCTAACTATATGTCAAGCATTGTGCGGAACTCTTTATATGTTTGTCTAACTTGACTTCAAAATAATCTCGGGAGAGAAATTTCCCTACTCTGGACCTCATCCCCAAAGTATAATAGCTCCTCATTTTCTCAGATTCCATATTTTCAAATTCACCTACTTGCTAAAATTTATTTGTAACCGCATAACCAATACTTGTGATGTTTTCAAGGTCATTCCTGAACATGTGTGGAGTGGTGAAAAATTCAAATCGCTTGATGCATACCTCCTGGCTCGGATTGAACAAGGAAACACTCTGCCTTCTTGTTTCAGCTGTCATACTACTTAAACAAGTGTCCTTTACTCAGCCTATTTAGGGCCACATTTTTCACATTTTTGTGCTTTTTGTTAGTAATTCCGCTATTTAAAATGTCCCCAAGTATAGTGCTGAAGTTCTGTCTCCTGTTCTCAAGTTCAGGAAAGCCGTGATGTACCTTATAGAGGAAATACGTGTGTTAGATAAGCTTCTTTCAGGCATGAGTTATAGTCTGTTCGCTACGAATTTAGTGTTAGTAAATCAACAACACAGTCCACCCAGAAAAAGGGAAGGGAAATTCACTGATCTATATGTGAGGCCATTCCAGAAAGTGCTAAAGTAACATCGATAGTGTGCAACGAAGCTATGGAAAAGATAGAAAAGCAGCTTACTTTGTGGATTCATGAGACGATGACCCATAAGAAAAGCATAGTGACTGCACTGTGGTGAGGCTGAAACCTGAGAGATTGTGGTCATTACCCAGGGTCAGGAAAACGTTAAATCCCTCTTGGCTAGTGTTGTCTTGGTTGACACAATCCAAAAGGCAATATGGCGTGAAAGATGTTAAACTGGCAGGCAAGGCAGACTCTGCAGATCAGGAGTCTGTGGAAGAATTAAACAAAATACATGCTAAGTATTATACAGGAGAAGGGTAATGTGGAAGAGCAGGTTTTCAATGCTGATGAGACTGGCTTGTTTTACAAGGAGTTGGCAAACAAACTTGTGTCGTGCAAATAGCATTTTAGTTGATGAAAATGTTGTGACCTGAGGTGTGCAGGAACCTAATCCTCTATTTCTGCTAGGAGCAATAGTTTAGTGTCTGCTAATTTGGTGTTCACAGCGACTTTATAGAATATAATTGCTGTGAATAATGAGAATCGACTGTACTTTGTTTTTAACTTCCTTTATAAAATGTATAATGTTCTACCTTGTGTTATAGCTATTTTACTATGTACCAAACCCCCTACTGTAGTATTTCATAAACTCCTTGAGGGTGGGATCCAGTCATCATTTACTCAGCATCAGTTTTCGAGTATCCATTATGAGACTACCAAAGGCAATGGGTAAGATCGAATTCCTGCCCTTGGGTAGCTTGCAGTCTAGTAGCAGACAGACAAGTGAACAGATGTTTGTCACAATGATTCAGAAAGGCACAGGAGGCTGGATGTGATTCATTAAGAGATTACACATAATTCGCAGTCTAGGCATTGAAAGAATGGATCTGCCATTTAAATATCTTCTTAACGTATGCTTTACTATTATTTGATTAAGTCTTTGCCTCTTAGTAACTCTGATTATGTCCATGTCTATCTCTTTATCTTCCTGAAGACCTATAATGATTAATGTGTGGTTTTGGAAATCCAAAGAGAGTTGCTTTACATTTTTTACTACCACTAACGTGCATTGTTAAGCTTCAAGAAGCATATGGCTCTTCTTAGGTCTTGTAAGAGGAGAATTGTACAGGCTTGTCTTGCAAAGTTGCCAGCACATGATACGAGAAGGCAGCACTGACAGGGGCAGAACCCAGAAAACTGTAGCTACATGCCAGCAAGGTGGCTGTCCAATGCACCACAGACAGCAATGCTTGGATGCTAAACCCACATGCAGGGGCTGTGCCATGCAAGGCAAGGTAAGTATCGGCATGACTGGGTGAGCAGCCACAGGGCTTCTCATTACCACGGGCCTTGGCTTTACCACACCAACCATAACTAATAATTGTGGTTTGGATCGAGACTTTATGGTCGGATAACAAATGAGTCACTGTCTTTCCCTTTCCTATTTTGACAAGGATTGAAAATAATTAGTGATCTATTCAACAATTCCAAACACTTCTGCTAGTCTATTTGGACGAAGACTTTAATATATTTGCTAGAAGAACTCTGGCTGGTGTCCAATGAAGGCTGCATTTTAAAGGAAGAAATTGCACAGAAACATCAATTTTATGGAAGAGAGTGGAATGAAAATGAAATGGAACCTGGGTTAGCTTTCAGGATTTTTTTCCTCTGCCTTGTCTCCTGTGGATTTTTTTTTTTAATATAATCGTGAATTTTTTTTTTTCCTGAGGAAGATTCACCGTGAGCTAACATCCATGTCAATCTTCCTCTATTTTTTTATATGTGGGCTGCCAGCACAGCATGGCTGCTACCAGAGTGGTGCAGGTTTGTGCCTGGGAACTGAACCTGGGCTGTGGAAGTGAAATGTGTTGAACTTAACCACTAAGCCACAGAGGCTGGTCCTCCCATGGATTTTTGACTCACCTACCCAGACCTCTGACCTGATTCCTAGACCCTGCCAGACTCTTCTATTCTGTGACCCTTCCATTCTCCGTCTTCACTCCAGGCTGCTAGGCAGCCCCTCTGCAGTTGTTCCAGTCCCTGTGGTTAGTGAAAAGACCACTGATTAGGGGCTCTCTCTGCTCTACTGTCATGCTGTACTCTCTACAGTCGAATATGACCTGGCCCTTAACCTGGATGAGTTTATTGTCTGGCAGGGAAAAGACACATAAACAAAGTGATTATAATGCTTTTTGATGAGTAGAAGAATCTACAAAATACTATAAAGAACAGCAGAATGAATGAATCAGGGACCACAGATGTGACTGCTTCATCCCACTTGGAGGAACATCTCAGGCTGCCCAGAAATGCCTTCCTCCCTTGGCTTGGGCTTGTCTCTCGACAATCTCTTTCTCTTTCTTCCTGGTTCTTTCCATCTTTGGCTCTTGGAAGGGCTCCTTCACTTCTGCTTCACTTCTCTCTGTCCCACTTGGCTTCTCTGAAGCACATCCGAAAGCCATAAGTCAACGCTGATTCTTTCCTTTTGTGAAGCTGGCCCTCTTCTCCATTGCTCTAGGCTAGGATCAAGACCTACTCTCGGTTGGGGCCTTACCTGTTACAAATTTGTTTGTTTCCCATGTATAATTGCATCTCCCCAAAAGGATTACCAACTCCTGAGGGCAGGACTATGCCATTTACTTCCTTGAAATATCTCTCATAAAAACTAACATAATGTTGAGGTCGTAGAAGTTGCTTCATAATAATTTTTGAAATATCATTTTGTTACTATGGGCTCAGTATTCCCAAGCCTATTCAGACATACTGAATCTGATGAAAGCCAATAACACAGAGAGGGGTGGTCTATGGAGATTTTTCAACCAGAAATTATTTTGTTTGTATATTTCAAGGCTGATTATTTTTCATTTGATTCTGGAAAAATACCTCTTGAGTTTTAGAAAATAAACCGTCTAATCTCACATGCCCAGAGGTTTACACGCTGTGTCCATTTTGAGCAGATCTTCAAAAATAATGTGGTGTTTCATCATCTACTGACACAGAGGAAATGGAATGAAAAATTTTCCTGAACTTTGATATTCTAAGTTGAGACTCTTGAAAGATGGAGGAAGGCTCAGAGTTCAAAATGCTGATCCGTTTCGTCTGACTTTGGTCTCTGGGGAAAGGACGTAGGATTCACATAATCTTTCAAAAATATTTCCCTACATTTGGTGCCTTCTGTACTCGAGGTTTCTCATTATTTCCTTCAAGGGTTTCTGTGACCTGTCAGTTATCTAAACACTTTTTTTCTCTACCTTATAGAGACTATCCATTTCCTTTATGTTTCTTCCATCTATGTGTGTGTGTGTGTGTGTGTGTGTGTGTGTGTGTGTGTGCGCTCTGGTTTTTCACCCATTCATCAGCACCCCGTGAGGGTATACACAGGTCAGATTAAAATTAGAGCAATTTGATTTTTTTCCATGGTTGTAATGAAAGGTTTGATGAAGAAAGGGATCAAAATTACTGCTTTCAATGCTGCGTTCCCTGTTGGTAATTTGAAAAGCATATGAATTGTGCATTTTATTCTCCTAGTAAGAGAGAAAAAGTTCCTTTTGTATATAATCCTTAATTTTTTTCTGTGACTAGGACCCTTTAATAGAATATAAGATGGTTCCTTACCCACATTTTATATATTTCTCTGTTGTTGGATTCCCTTCTCAACTCAACCATGGTGTTCTTTTTCTATTTCTCTCCTTAAGCTAATTCTCTTATGTGAAAACTGCCTAGGATCTCATAAAACGTGGTATTTTCATATGCATTGCTTCATTCTCTCACTATTTCCACCTGAAGAGCAAAGAGAATTCTTCTTGGAATCAAACTCAGTGCCTCACTGCTGTCCTTTGGGGTGCCTCCTCCACCTCCCGGCAGTTATTTTCAGAGAATAAAATCAACTTTGTTACAGAGTGAGGAAGCATTTTCTAGTGTTCCAGGGAATTCTAGTTCTGTAAGATATTTCACAAAAAAGGTTTTGTGGTCACATATGTTTGGGCACTTGGCATACATACTCTATGCCCTTCTTGGAGATTTCCAAAGCACATATTGGAATGCATTAAATACATTAAAACCTTTGAGAAATCCTGCCTTCCACAAACCTGTCTACTCTTGCTTCCTTGTCATTTCCCAAATGTTATTTGATCATTGAGCCCCTTCTATTCTTATAGCACATTTTATCATTTGATAAAACATACTCTGAGAGATACTGGAAAAGGAATTAGGGAATACAGCTCGCTAAGCCTGGAGAAATCACAGATACGCAATGGCTCACTCCTACACTGGCTTTTCAGATCCTATTTTTTTATCAGTGAATTGCAAGCTCCATGGGGCAAGGACTTTTATCAGTTCACTGCTGAATTTCCAGAGCTGTAACAGGGCCTGGCATGTGTTTGCACTCAATAAGCATTTGCTCACTGGAAGAATACATGCATCTCTGGATCCTGGACACCATGACTTTCTTAGCTCGGTCCCACGGGGGGCCCTAGCTTCAGATTGGAACTAGACTTTCACCAGTTGCGCAAATTCTTTAACCAGTTGTTTCTTCTCCCAGTTTCAGCAATCAGAACTTCCTGTTTTCTTCATCTTTAATAGTCGTGTGGCACGTTTATCCCATTTGTGGCTTCCCATATTTTCACATGTCATTCCGTGTATTGGGGGAAATTCCTTTGTTGTGACTCTTGCCTCCCAATGTGAAAGTCAGCACTCAAATTTCCAGGCCGTCTTGCAGGAAGATGCATGATAAACAGAAGAGCAGAGTGTGGTGTGGAAGCAGGCTTTATTGCAGAGCAAGCGGTCCAGCTGAGGTCGGCTTCTGATGTAGAAATGTGAGCATTGGTGGGGGCTTCCAGTCAAATGGCATGGATTGCTCTGGGATGGCCATGGCAGGTCAGCAATTGCCTCCTGAGGCGAGTTTTGCAGGGGAATCGGAGCCTTATTCCTGGAAGCTTAGCCAATAGCCTGGTTCTCTAGGCCCCAGAACCTAGTTCATTACAATGTGCTTAAATGTCCCTGCTAAAGCTGTCTTTGTCTACCATGGAAACATGAAATCCATTCTATGATTCCACAGGTCTTAAATTCCCATTTCAGGAGAGTTTGTCTCTTATTGTTAAAGATTTCTATATTTTATAGTTGCCCACACCATTTTTTAAAATTTCACTCACCTCCATCAATTAATTATATACACACGTATTCTTCCTTTGCTGCTTTCTCCTACCTGTTTTTCTAGGATTTGATCACACTATGTATGTTACTCTCCTCTTCTGAAGAACAATGCCCAATGATTTGCTTTTTATAATGAGTCTTTTTTTTTCTCTTGATAACTGAAACTCATTGAAGGATCCCTAATCCTTCTTAAATTCTTACTGTGCCTCTCTTGCACTCCAGACATTCTTCTTCATTGAAGTGACCATGCTTAGGAACGGCAGGATTCTATGTCTCCAAGGTTGGAAACATCTAAGTTAAATTTTAATCATTTAGTTTAATATCTCAATCATTATATCTGTCAAACACAATTGGGAGGGGAATAGGGAGACAAGATTAGGTTTGGCTACCAGTAAAAAAGATTCTGTTACAGTAACTTAAATAAGACAGAGATGTAGTTTTCTCTCTTGAAAGAGAAGCCTAGATGTAGTCT